>NW_025765558.1:3805000-4272143 GCF_003918875.1 Haliotis rubra | reverse complement strand
AACAAACAAAGATAAGATTGTGAGATGTGTCTCATGATATTAATCACTAGCTCATGGATCAGGCATTTATCTTTGTACCACGACGACCTTAACGTTTACTACTGTGGTGTAAAACGACGCTGAAATGTCGGTCGATTATCGTACTGCTGTGTCAGCCAGTATTGTTACCTAAACTAGTCTGCTGTGATAGTAGAACCAGTCGCAATATCTCGTCTACAGAGATTTAGAAGTTTAGAGGTTATCTCGGGATGGTACATATCCTGTCAGTAATAAACTTTGTATTTTTAATTTGTCGCAACAGATATGTACAATAACATCCAGATGATTCAACCAGCTGCACATAACATTTTTGTCAAAAGAAATTTCTCTCCACCGCCGTTTTCGTGAAGTTTGTGATGCACGTGCTAAGTGTCCAGAACCTGCCGATTGTTTGTAAAACCAGAGCAACAGTCAGAGAAAAGGAATCGGTCTTGAATAAAATTAAACTAAGTATCTTTGTCAAAAGATATATCATGTATACACTCGGGCGGGCGGCAGGGTAGCCCTGGTGGTTCAAACGTTCGCTCGTCATGACGAAGACCAGGTTCGATTCCCACATGGGCGGCTGTGTGAAGCCCATTTCTGGTGTTGCATTGAAGTGGCTACTAAGGGGGCATCAAACTTAGCAAGACTCACTATAAAAACTCCGAGTGCGTTTCATCCTTTACTGATTACGTTTCCTTAACAGTCCTTTACCAGCAGGACACGTGAAATAATCTGTTCTGTTTGCAATGAAGTCACTACAATCTCAAATGTCGGTGTTATTGTCTAGAAATGATATATCTGGTACTCAGGAACTGCTGGCAGTGCAAATCTTTATGTCCATCTTCCCACGTGAACATCTGGGTTGATCTTCCAGCACACCCATGCATACAGTAAGAGAAACTTCCGGATTGGGAATATCAGATGTGGTGTATATACATTGAATCTAAACGGAGAGACAAACATGGCGGTGTTAGGGACCCTATTCTTACATTGAATCTAAGCGGAGAGACAAACATGGGGTGTTAGGGACCTATTCTTACATTGAATCTAAACGGAGAGACAAACATGTGGGGTGTTAGGGACCTATTCCTACATTGAATCTAAACGGGAGACAAGCATGGGGTGTTAGGGACTCTATTCCTACATTGAATCTAAACGGAGAGACAAACATGGGGTGTTAGGGACCTATTCTTACATTGAATCTAAACGGAGAGACAAACATGTAGGGTGTTAGGGACCTATTCCTACATTGAATCTAAACGTGGAGAGACAAACATGGGGTGTTAGGGACCTATTCTACTACATTGAATCTAAAGCGGAGACACAAACATGGGGTGTTAGAGACCTATTCCTTACCTTGAATCTAAACAGTAAGAGACAAACACGGGGTGTTAGGGACCTATTCCTACATTTGGAATCTAAAACGAAAGAGACAAACATGGGGTGTTAGGGACCTATTCTTACATTTGAATCTAAACGGAGACACAAACATGGGGTGTTAGGGACCTATTCCTACATTGAATCTAAATGGAGAGACAAACATGGGGGTGTTAGGGTTCTATTCCTACATTGAATCTAAACGGAGAGACAAACATGGGGTGTTAGGGACCTATTCTTACATTGAATCTAAACGGAGAGACAAACATGGGGTGTTAGGGACCCTATTCTTACATTGAATCTAAACGGAGAGACAAACATGTGTTAGGGGTCTATTTACTAGTGATCTAAACGAGAGAGAGACAAAACATGAATGTTAAATTCTTACATTGATCTAAAATGAAACAAACAGGGGGTGTTAGGGACCTATTCCTACATTGAATCTAAACGGAGAGACAAACATGGGGTGTTAGGGGACCTATTCCTACATTGAATCTAAACGGAGAGACAAACATGGGGTGTTTGGGATCCCTGTTCTGTTACACTTGAATCTAAACGGAGACAAACATGGGGTGTTAGGGACCTATTCTTACATTGAATCTAAAGCGGAGAGACAAACATGCAGGGTGTTAGGGATCTATTCTACCTTTGAATCTAAACGGAGACACAAACATGGGGTGTTAGGGACCTATTCTTACATTGAATCTAAACGGAGAGACAAACATGGAGGTGTTAGGGACCTATTCTTACATTGAATCTAAACGGAGAGACAAAACATGGGGTGTTAGGGACCTATTCTTACCTTGAATCTAAACGGAGAGACAAACATGAGGTGTTAGGGACCTATTCTTACATTGAATCTAAACGGAGAGACAAACATGGGGTGTTAGGGACCTATTCAAAACTACATTGAATCTAAAACGGAGAGACAAACATGGGGTGTTAGGGACCTATTCTTACATTGAATCTAAACGGAGAGACAAACATGGGGTGTTAGGGACCTATTCTTACATTGAATCTAAACGGAGAGACAAACATGGGGTGTTAGGGACCTATTCCTACATTGAATCTAAACGGAGACACAAACACTTGAGGTGTTAGGGACCTATTCCTACATTGAATCTAAACGGAGAGACAAACATAAAGTGTTAGGGACCTATTCTTACCTTGAATCTAAACGGAGAGACAAACATGGGGTGTTAGGGACCTATTCTTACATTGAATCTAAACAGGAGAGACAAACATGGGGTGTTAGGGACCTATTCTTACATTGAATCTAAACGGAGAGGACAAACATGGGGTGTTAGGGACCTATTCCTACATTGAATCTAAACGGAGAGACAAACATGGGGTGTTAGGGACCTATTCTTACATTGAATCTAAACAGAGAGACAAACATGGGGTGTTAGGGACCTATTCTTACATTTGAATCTAAACGGAGAGACAAACATGGGGTGTTAGGGACCTATTCTTACCTTGAATCTAAACGGGAGGCAAACATGGGGTGTTAGGGACCTATTCTTACATTGAATCTAAACGGAGAGACAAACATGAAGGGTGTTAGGGACCTATTCTTACATTGAATCTAAACGGAGAGACAAAACATGGGGTGTTAGGGACCTACATTGAATCTAAACGGAGACACAAACAGTGGGTAAGTTAGGACCTATTCTTTACCTTGAATCTAAAGCAGGGACAAACATGGGGTGTTAGGGACCTATTCTTACCTTGAATCTAAACGGAGAGACAAACATGATGTGTTAGGGACCTATTCTTACATTTGAATCTAAGCAGAGAGACAAACATGGGGTGTTAGGGACCTATTCTTACATTGAATCTAAACGGAGGAACAAACATGGGGTGTTAGGGACCTATTCTTACATTGAATCTAAACGGAGAGACAAACATGGGGTGTTAGGGACCTATTCTTACATTGAATCTAAACGGAGAGACAAACATGGGGTGTTAGGGACCTATTCCTACATTGAATCTAAAAACGGAGAGAGACAAACATGGGGTGTTAGGGACCTATTCTTACCTTGAATCTAAACGGAGAGACAAACATTGGGTGTTAGGGACCTATTCCTACAATGAATCTAAACGGAGAGACAAACATGGGGTGTTAGGGACCTATTCTT
Organism: Haliotis rubra; assembly: GCF_003918875.1. Lineage (NCBI taxonomy): Eukaryota > Metazoa > Mollusca > Gastropoda > Lepetellida > Haliotidae > Haliotis > Haliotis rubra. The sequence continues at coordinate 4,268,604 of NW_025765558.1, read as the reverse complement.
ACATTGAATCTAAACGGAGAGACAAACATGGGGTGTTAGGGACCCTATTCCTACATTGAATCTAAACAGGAGAGACAAACATGGGGTGTTAGGGACCTATTCCTTTACATTGAATCCTAAACAGTTAGAGAGACAAACATGGGACAAATTGTTAGGGACCTATTCTTACCTTGAATCTAAACGGAGAGACAAACATGGGGTGTTAGGGACCTATTCTTACATTGAATCTAAACGGGAGAGACAAACATGGGGTGTTAGGGACCTATTCTTACATTGAATCTAAACGGAGAGACAAACATGGGGTGTTAGGGACCTATTCTTACATTGAATCTAAGCGGAGAGACAAACATATGAGGTGTTAGGGACCTATTCTTACCTTGAATCTAAACAGGAGAACAAACATGGGGTGTTAGGGACTATTCCTACATTGAATCTAAACGGAGAGACAAACATGGGGTGTTAGGGACCTATTCTTACATTGAATCTAAACGGAGACACAAACATGATTAATGGACGGTTTCTCTGAAGGCCAAATATAAGAAGCATATTTCTACGTATAGGCATTTCTTGTCCACATAAGACGAAGAACTCTTGCTTTCCTTCGAGAGTTTACTTATTATTTTTATGAAGGTACAGCCAATGCATATGTTTTGCGGAAGGTATCCCAGAGTGTTTTACCAATGGCTCTATTTACCGCTTCTGTTAACTCTGTTTCAGGGTGAAAGTGAGGGCATATTGTTTTATTGAAACTAATTCCAGCGCCTCGAGAGATGACACATTATAGCCACCACATCCATTTCCTGTGCTTTTAAAAACTATATAATATCTCTCTAGCCGTTTTAGACTGAATTAACGTTTTTAAAACTATGTAAAACCTTCACTCACGCACTGATGGTTTTCATCAACCTCAGGGTGCTTATTGGATAGACTGTGTGGTTCGATCCCCTTGGCGTGCATGAAAACTACGCTGAAATATGGTACTTGTTATTACCTTGCCTGGCGTTCAGCATGTAAGCGGATAAAGCGGTGTACATTGTCCTCAAGTTATAACAATCTGGGAGGCCCGCCGTAATGTGCTGGAGTATTGCTAAAAGCGGCTTAAACCATACTGACTCCTCACTCCATGTTTGTACACACACCTTACATGCGCACTGAACCTTACACACATTCTACGACCCTGAAGCTTCGTTTCACCTCAACTCACCTTATCCTGTTGATGCGTTCCATGCACTAAGTTCCTTCGAATTGATCCCAAATGCTTTCACCCAGGTCGGAAGACGCGATCTAGTGGTCAGGTTCGGTGACTTGGTTGACAGCGTATCAGCGTACGCCAACGACGTGCATTGATTCTCATGATGTCAATCACTGGCTGGTTTGGTCCAAACACACCCACACCCACCCCACAATATATACAGAATATTTTAGATCAACGTTAAGCAGTAAGAACACTCTTTGTTCCCACATACACCAGTAACTTGAACACTGCCCATGTTGGAGTCGCTCTGCGCGGTCAGCAGGTACCCTGTTTAAGTGTGAAAGCGCCACCTACTGTCTGATCATTGGTGTGTGAAGGCTCCACCTAACCTCTAGAGATTGGAATGATGACAATCGATATCCAGAGTATACAGTCCCCGCCTTTCCGGTCATTGATAAAGGTGTTAAACTGAGATGACTAATCGATGCTTATGACGCGTTAGATAAGAATTAGATCTTGACCAGAATTAAAATTTTACGGTTACAGGGTGCATTTGAATCCGAATACAGGGCGTCCGGTTTCATTGTTTAATGTGTAGATAAACCTCGTGAAAGATTATACTGGCCAATTAAACGAGGTATACAACACACACAACCAGATGGTAATAGGAATATACAATACCTGTTTTCTGATTGCTTGCTTATATAGAAAAGAAATTAAATGTAACACTATTTTTGGGATAACTCAATCTAAGTAAAAACTTCAGATTCTAGGTACGTGGAGGTGGAAGGAGGTGGTGGTTGTTACTCCACGGAGGTCCATTTCGACAGGGGCGGTTTGGGTAGCCTAGTGATTAAGGGGTTCGCTCGTCAGATAGGAGCCGGGTTTGGGGATGCGATTTCTGGGTTAATTAAAAGGTGATATTGGATGAATGCTGTAAAAGCGGCATGGAACCCAACTCTCTCTCTCCTCCAGTTCCGCAGGCAAGCTTATAGAAACGGGACAGGACTCGCAAACTCTAAAATATACCTCTTCTCAAAGCAGATGCACATCAAACATCAGTGCTCAACGGACAAAAATTATTTTCCAGTATTTCCAAGACAATGTAGAAACAGGCTTAATGTTACACAAGTACTCGGCGAGGGAAGAAGGCCGTGTTGGTAAACTTTAGATTACTGTTAGTTTATCTGTTGTGGTTTATATCTGGTCTTTAAAAAGGACGTTGCAGTAAACGAGTGAGTGCAAGTGATCAAATTTGAAATACATGTATATATTTATTTCGTTCCGCTCATGGTTCCACATTTTACTAGAAGAACGAAATGGCGACAGACAAAACAATTTCATAGCATTCGTTCTTTACAGGATCATAATGTGCTTATAAAAAAAATAATAATCGATTGTCAATAATATCATATTTGAATCAGAGTAAGATTTTTTTTCTGTGGACTTAATGGACATTACAAAATATGTCTCCAGAACAATTTCCTCAAATTGTGGGAGGGCGGTTAGAAGATTAGCCTAATGGTTAAAAGCGTTCGCCTTTCAAGCTGAAGACCGGGGTTCGATTTCACACATGGATACAGTGTGTGAAAGCCCATTCTGGTGTTCCCCACAGTGATTTAGCTGAAATATTGCTAAAGGCGGCGTAAAACTCTATCACTCCACTCCCTCAAATTGTAAGTGAGAGGTGGGACTTTATTACTAAAGATCCCACAACGGACGCGACGACAGGTACCAAAAGGCATCAACCTACATAGCTGTCCATAGAATTAAGCTCGTCTCTTAAATACCAATGTTAGTTTCACGCTTGTCATTTTTATGGTAACAGAATGAGTGAATGAGTGGTGAGAGTTTAGTTTTACGTCACTTGCTCAACAATATTCCAACTATATGGCGGCGGTCTGTAAATAAATGAGTCTGGACTAGACAATCCAGTGATCAACGACGCCCAGGCATCGATCTGCGCAACTGGGAACCGATGACGTATGTCCAACCAAATTGTGAGAGCCTGACCACCCGGTCCGTTAGTCATACCTTTTGAGACTAAGCATAGTCGCCTTTATGACAAGAATGGGTTGCTGAAGACCTATTCTACCCCGGATCTTCACGGGTCAGTAGCGAAATGATTTACGCAAAGGTGGGAAATAAAGAAATACCACAGCTTTATTGGCAGCAAATAATACTTGACGCACAAGTATTCCGTTATGTCCCATTTCTGGCATTATAACACCAGCCTAATTGCATCATCGGAGACGCTACCAGTTTGGGAAAACACCGCACAGATGCCGGGAAGCATTGCCATTGATAGCATTAATGATACTGTTTTCAAACATACATATTAGTAATCGGACAAATCACCATGAATTTATTGGTGGATTTGAGAGCGATCACTTGGATAGCAGAGGGTCCACTGTAGGTTCGATTCCCGGCCGCGTCGTACCAAAAGACGTCACACTGTGGTATCTCGGTGAGCTAGCACTATAAAACCAGCTTCAGTCTGGGCTATTTCAAGCAGCCACACACACATACGCATGCGTAGCCTTAGGCGAATGTTCCTATGTACGGGTGCCAAACCCATGTCACCTCGTCGCGCGTCCGCATCACCTAAGCGCGGTTGACCAGTAATCAGTCAGGTCAAAATTTTGCTTTTCGCCATCGCCCGTTCTGAATTTTTAAGCAGCCCCAAAGGTCGACAAATATCATTGTCAGTGAGATATCGAAATTAGGGTGGAGTGAACGTCTCAGACATTTAACAGCACTGTTGAAAAACCTTGACGTACGGATATGGTGTTGTAAACCAAATGTTGACACGGATTCGAACCCAGGGTCACGGTGGGTGAGCATGGCTACGCCAGCTTTTAGCAATATTCCAGTAATATCCACGAGACCAAAATATTGGCTTGTACGCATTGTACCCACGAATCGAACCCGAGTCTTCTGTGTAACGAGCGAACGGTTTAACCACTATCCCAACTCCTTGTTTCCACCCCCACCCACCCGTTCCCCTACACGCACCCACGCGCGCACGCATACACGTATGCGCACACTATAGAGAGGTTCACCAAGGTTAGCAGGTTCTGTGGCAAGGCTAACTATAGATTCGCCCTTCGATATGTCATATGCGGCTTTACGGTGTACATCGTGTTAAGCTCATACTTGTCTTATCCCGAGCTAAAAGAGCAAAACCTCTGACTATAAAGGTTTAGGTTTTTATACCATCATTCTTATCTTTATTATTTTCTGCACTGAAACGGTCACATGCCAGTAGTACAGTTGTATACATAATTTAGTCAGTAGACATTTTGACAAAGTAAATATTTTCTGTGTAAAAGGCATAATGTATGTATAAGGACAATCGTTCCAAGAGATCCGGTTGGCTTTAATGGTCTAACAACAAAGATACAAAATTAATATATGTTATGATGTACAAAAAGCAGCCTTTAAATGCTTATTCTCACAGAGAAGGTAAGATGGACATACCCAGGTTAAATTATATTCGTCTTTCATTGGGTTTAAATTACACGGTTTACAGATTCTATTTGACTTTTGATGCCTATATATATGCCTGTTTCTATGAATATATCATGAGATGAGCAGTGGGATTTCTTAAAGCACTTAAATACACTAAAACAGTAACCTCTTGATATAAAAAACGCCGGTGTTTAACATTCCCCTTAAGACCAAAGCAGTGGATTTGTTCCGGTGTAATATAAACACATACTTCGAGCGGCAGTTTAGCTCCGTGTTCAGCATAAACAACACTCTTTTTGTGTCTAAGCAGACATTCCCATCTCAATAATTGGAATGCAAAATAAATGACAAAGTTATCCTTGAGACAGATGAACTATGATCTGAATAGTTCTCTAGCTTAACAACAACAACGACACGCGTCGATGTGACGTATGCAGCGTTCCGTCCAGCGACGTCGCGGGTATCGATGCCGTTGCCATCTGCATCCGGGTTCTTTAAGGTTAGCTAAGACATTACCAGCGTACCTGAGTATTCTGGTAGGGAAGTTGTTCGAAGATAACAGAGCTCCCACGTCTGAGACAGCATCGTGGGGAACGCACGTCGTCAACGACAACACAGAAACGTCAACTTATTAATTGGCTAATGTGAACCCGGCGTCATATTTGCGTCTCACAGACAACGATTGTTACAATACAATACGGCATTCTGATAAGATAAGTAACAGCAATGTCCTGTACACAAAGCCCTTGATCGTAAGTGGATAGTACCTACCTATAAATACAAGGCCCTCCAGCGTTGAATCTCAGATCGTCCAGAACACGGACTCGAAAATGACGTTACTGTTGTCGTGCCTGTTGCTGGCGTTGTGCCCCCTCGTGACGGGGCATGGGTACCTGTTCGACCCTCCCAGTAGGTCTACCATGTGGAGAAAAGGATTCAACACTCCCATCAACTACAACGACAATCAGCTCTTCTGTGGCGGAAACTATGTAAGTCGATATCAGAATTTACATACAGTGAGTGAGTGAGTTAAAATTTAAAGTCACTTTGGCAATAGTTCAGCCATATCGTGACTAAATCAAGTTACAGATTAATACAAATTAAATGTACATTATAAAACTAGATTGTCACAGATAAAAATTTAAAACTATTAATTAAATCTAAAACATTTTATTTACATACAGTGAGTGAGTGACTTGGGTTTAACGCTACTCTGAACTTCAGTTACATCAGGGAGGAACCCGTGAAGATCCGTGTTAGAATTGTTCGTCAAGCAACTCATTCATTATATTATAAAATTACTCTTAAAATTGTCGAAGTTTAAGACGTGCTTTCATTCACTGGAGTGCGTTTAGGAACCGGGTATGAATACAACTTCTTGGTAAACCACCCAATGAAGCGAAATATTGGAAATATTCATAGGTATGTTTTGCGAATCTCACCCAAGCAAATACCAATCCTAACGTTCTGTACCCGTGAAGATCCGAGAATAGGTCTTCAGCAACCCATGCTACGAGTAAGAGTCGACTAACAGGATCTGACTTGGTTGACATATGTCATCGTATCCCAATTACATTAGATCGGTGTTGATCACTGGGTTGTCTGATCCAGACTCGACTATAGACAAATAGCCATACAGATGGAATATTGCTGATTTCGGCGTTAAACAACAAACAAAACCCAACAAACATTAGGGAGATCCAGTTTAAAGAGGGAAGGGGGACCTAATCCCCCACAAAAAAACAACTTTACTACTTTTGTGAAACCCACGAGCACAGGTATGATAAAAACCAAGAATTACAAAGGGACGAACCGGGATTCGATTTTAATTCGACTGTGACATACAGACCTTATTCATAAACGGGATTTCATAAACACACCAGAGTGCGATTCTGTTTCATAACAATGGTTTTATAAAGTAACGCCAACAAGGGTGACAGTCTCTGTGTCCTTCGTCCGTGACAGAGACATAGGATCGCTGGTTCTCCTTGATTCTGTATCTAGGTATGTCGGCACTTTACCCGTTCTCTGCATTCGTAACTACTCGTGTCATTCCGGCAAGTCGGATGGCGTCTTCTTGTAGGTCACGGAAAGAGGCGAGTAGTTACGAATGCCGGTCTCTAGGGTTTCGCAGAAGTGGTAGAGTCAGAAATATTGGATAATGGGACCGTTCATAATTTATGGCTAGGGGGTGATGATGATTTTAAGGGGGGTCACCCATTTTGTTCTGGGGGAGTTAGGGGGGTCATTCATTTTGTACCCTCCAGCCATAAATTAATAATAGTCCCTTACAGCTAAGTCCATACAAGCAAATACCCATCCTAACTTACTGTGTAAGTTTATCAATTGTTTATCCGGTTTATCGATGCCTGTGACGCTAATTCAGGTGATAACAGCATCATGTATAACATCCGCATGGTATGGACGGTCATCATCAGACACTCACTCGCAAACCACGTGAACAAATGATTAATTCGTGAATCATATAGAATCATTCGTGACTACTCGTGTTATTCCGGAACAAGCCGAATATTGCCGATTGCGTAAAGGGGCAAGTGATCACGAATGTAGTCGGTCGGTGCCTGAAAAAGCTTTCTTTTTTCACCCTTCTCAGGGCCAGGCCTTTTCATTTTATAAGGAATTATTTCTTTCTATCAGTATCATATATATTCAGAGACTAAGCGTTAGTCACGAATGGTAAGGCTTGGATTTCGCATGCGACTTCGTTGTAATCGTTTTAATTGTTTTAGTAAGGGGAATAGCTTTTGTCATTGTACATATATCATTTAGACATCGCATATCAACCTGGTGGCTTATGCAGTAATGTATGTTTGCATATGACCCCATTAACGAACACGGGGCGGTGGGGTAGCCTAGTGGTTAAAGCGTTGGCTTGTCACGCCGAAGGCCCGGGTTCGATTCCCCACATGGGTACAATATGTGAAGCCCATTTCTGCTGTCCCTCGCCATGATATTGCTGGAATATTGCTTTAAAGAAAGGCGTAAAACCATACTCACTCACGTACACAAAAATGGGTGAGTTGATAATATTCATCTACCATGACTTCAGTAAATACGCTACGCGTTCGGTTTTAAATCAAATTTAGCGCTATTATAATTTCGTTATATTCCTCTGATTTTCCAACACAGTATGATTATCCTAAACGTCGGCAACATTTCAACAAACTATAACAAACACATATGTAACAGAGATGTGCTATTCCATTCAACTATTTCTAATGTCTTTGTAGACAAACTGTTCAAAATCTTGATGTTTTCCTGCAAGGAGGCTTCGGGGTGAAAGATTTTTGGGATGGGGAACCTTTAATGCCAAAAATCGATCATTTTAAGTCAAGACGGGTCGCAAAACAATAAACACGCGCCCGCGGTTACAGGTGACGAGGCTGTGTAAAGTAATGGTTTTATTAATGTTGTCTAGGAAAGAGTTCTCGATATGGCGAGCTGCAACTAATTTGCCCTTGAGTGAGTGAGTGAGTTGGGTTCAACACCGCTGTCAACGATATTCCAGATATATATCACAGAGTGTCAGCTTAACGTGGGAGGAAATCCCGAAGTAACGCAGGTCTTAGACTTTTACCACTTTAGTGAACCTTGCGAGCAACGGTATGGGGCTGACAAGAGTAGAAACCTAACTGGCTTTACCGTGGGTCGAATCCCCAAATCATAGATTTCTGGCATGGCCAAGGGACGCAACTCTGCTCAGCGAATTTCGGTGCCTCAGACGATAGGTCACCGTTCTCCATGAAGCGTTCATTCTAGTGTATCTCAGGTGCGTAGAAAGCCACTTTTCCGTGTAAACCCGATAGGTGACAAAGCTATATATTTAGATAGTATTGAGTGCTTACTCAACTTTCATTTTTTATGAGACCTGGCCCCGATTTCTTGAAACAAACTAAAGTTTTTACTCAAATTTCAAACTCAGTTTGACAATTTGAAACAGATGAATTTTTAACTCAGTTGCATTTTTAAAATAATAAAGCCCAAACAACTTTAGTAATCTATTCACCAAACTCAAATTGTCTACTATGTTTCAGTTCATTCTGGGAAATGCGTTTTCTCAAATTTCTCAAACTTAAGTCAAAACTCAGACTTAAGTTTGTTTCGAGAAATCGGGGCCTGAAGTGTTATCGTTTGACGTTCAAAGTTCGAAATGTTGTTATCTTATCAATATTTTAAAATCATAAGGAAGAGAACTTAAAGTAATCTACCATTAGTTGTAGTCAATATGATACATAGATGGATTACCATTTGTTAAATTGTTCTGATAATGTGATTGTAGGTATTTTTGGCAAGAATTAGAAAAAAATAATATTTTAAGCAAAAATCATGTGTAAGCCCGGGCTTTTTTATAATGGTACCTACGCCCCTGTAACTGTCGCTGTACGTGACCTGGTCTGTCGTACAGTCCCTGAAGCAAATATATCCAAGAAAGCCCACACAAATGTGGCAAGTCTAGATTTCCTCAGCTTCAAAAATGAAGAAAGTCTCAGGGCTCCTTTTCATTATATTTTTTTTTTTTTCACTATGAACTTTTTTCAGTAAAATATGTTCATTTCAGGGACTAGTTGTTAGTCTATATGTGACCTTGTACGTGGAGAAAAAAACTACATGTTAGATGGGTTGCTGGAGGAATAGGTATACTGTGTTGTTTTACAAAAGGTATTTTGATTAAGACAACGGAATGGATGGCCAGAAATTCAGCTGGAAGCACAAACGTGCCATTAACAACACGTGTTTCTGTGACCTAGCTACCCTGAAAATCTCATTCTTTTTCAGACACCTATATCTATCTCAGCATACCGGGACTGCTCGCAACAAATCTCATCTTCATCAAAACAGTCTCCACGTTGCCGAGCAGTGCTGCTATATAGTATAAACGCTTTGTAAACGTCCGCGAAATAAACACCGAAATAGCAGGTACCCTCAGAAACGCCAGTATTTCAGCCGAAAGTTTTCACAAGTCAATGTCCCTGTTGACAAAGCGCGCGCAACAAATCATCTCTTTTGTTGCAAAGTCCCCGGATGTCAGAGTTTTGAGGTCGTGGCGTTGTGAGGTCCTGTGAACATCGGACAAATCTCGAAGCTTATCTGATGTACGTTGAAAGTTATCAACACGACAGCTTGTTGAGTACAAATAGTAATTAACAATAACATGTGTGTTAGAGCGATTACGCTACAGAATCCTTCTGAGTCGGGTATCGCTAGCAGCTTTGGTATGTTCTAAAGGGGACGCCGCGACGGGAGGACAAGTGGTCCTTATCGACGCATGCTCGTCTAAGAGGCTTGATGAGTTCAAATAAGATTATCAATAAACATGCATGTTAGAGAAACGATACTACAAAATCCTGCTGTGTTAGGCATCACCAGAAGGCATAGGTAGGTTCTTTAAGGGGGTCGCCGTGACGGGATAATGGGTTAGAAATGGTCCTTACCAACCTATGCTCGTCTGAGAGGCTTGCTGAGTACAAACAACAATTATCAATAAACAGGCACGTTAGAGAGACGATAAAACCGAATCATGTGTAAGATATCACCAGAAGGCATAGGTCGGTTCTTAAAGGGTGATTCCGAGCAATAAATGACCCTTACCGACGTGCTCAGCTCTAGTGAGTGAGTTTAGTTTTACGCCGCTTTTAGCAATATTCCAGCAATATCACGGCGGGGTACAACAGAAATGGGCTTCACACATTGTACCCATGTGGGGAATCGAAACCACCGTGTCTTCGGCGTGACGAGCGAACGCTTAAACCACAAGACTACCCCACTGCCCGTGCTAAGAGGCGACTTGATAGGTGTATGTGATTTTATTAATGGCGTATTATCGTACCACGCGGACATCGGTCGTCATAATGTCAGTCACTGGATTGTCTGGTCACTCCATCATTTAAATTATCATTAAAATGTCCTGATTAAGACATCGTCGTCGTCGTCATTGTTATTATTATTTTTTTCAGAATGAGAACTTTGTCCATCATGGTAAATGCGGAATATGCGGCGACCCTTGGCAAGGACCCAGGGACAACGAGGCTGGAGGGAAATACGCGACAGGCACCATCTCCAAAACCTACCAATCAGGTGACAGAATTACAATCCAGGTCATCGTCACAGCCAATCACATGGGCTGGTTTGAATTCAAATTGTGCCCGAACAACAACCCCGCCAAGGCAGCTACCAAGGAGTGTCTGGACGCCCACGTCTTGCACCTCACTGACAGTAACAGCACCAAATACTACATCACGAGCGACACCGGGCCCTTCAACATAAACGTGCAACTTCCGTCCGGTCTCACCTGCACTCAGTGTGTTCTTCAGTGGCGTTGGAAAACAGGTAAACTTGAGTCATTTTCTTCGATTGCGATGATAGGAATTTAGTTTCCCCCTTTTAGTTGATTTATTTCATTTTACAGTTCATTTTTAAAATTGTCTTAAGTATATCAGAAAGTTTATCAGCTGATCATTTGTTGAAAATATCGACACTTGAGCTTAGTCAGCGCTTAAAGAATATTTCTAAATTGTGTTAATTTTTAAATATAATTGCACATAAAAACCAAAAACACACAGAAATTCTTTGCTACAGATTACTTTATGTAAACATGTTTAATGTAAACATGCTTTATCTATATGTATTCACACTGTGCACTTACCCGTGAAGGTCCGGGTTAGAATGTACCATCAGCAACCCATGCTTGTCGTAAGAGGCGACTAACGGGATCGGGTGGTCAGGCTCGTTGACTAGGCTGACACATGTTATCGGTTCCCAATGGCGCAGATCGTAATCATGCTGTTGATCACTGGATTGTCTGGTCCATACTCGATTATTTACAGACCATATAGCTGGAATATTGCTGAGTGCGGGGTAAAACTAAACTCACTCACTCACACTGTGCACTGACTCAGCATTCAAGTGATGAAGGAGCAAGAATTAGCTCTGAAACGTCGTATAAAGAAGTTGTTATCCACAAACACGTGTCATGTATTCATGTTCGTCCACCTCCTAATGCCTTTCAAGAATTTCAAAAACGTGTTTCAATTTACCAGAGATGTTTAAACAGACATAATGAAATTTAACAACAGGCCTTTCACGTTTATATTACATAAAACCCAAAGTCGACATACTTTCTTCAGCCAGTCAGATTATATCGCTAGAAAACAATCGCCGAAAAATAACTGTTTGCTGAATATCTTAAAACATTGTTTGACTCCTTCATTATCAAAATGAGATTTTATGTTTTAACTGAAACCGATAAATACTTTGTCAAACCCCGCCCCATAAGGTACTTTTATTATTCAGAAATTTGTTATTTCTCGTGATTATTGCCTTTGTTTTCCCACTGCGGTTCCGAACCCACACACCTGTATTCCTACTCCAGGTAACAGTTACGGCGTTGACCCCGACGGTAGGGCGTGTATCGGATGTGGACTACAGGAAGAGTTCTACGGCTGCGCAGATGTTGCCATTACGGGCGATGGCAGCAATCCAATCACAGCGCAGCCAGGAACACAGCGACCAATCACAACACAGAAGCCATATCAGCCAACCCAAACACCAAAACCATATCAGCCAATCGTAACAGCGCAGCCATATCAACCAATCAAAACCCAGAAGCCATATCAACCAGTCGAAACACCCAAGCCGTACCAGCCAATACAAACACAAGCCCCAGCGACCAACGGAGGACAGAAATGCTTCGGGGTCAACAACTGGGCGGGTGTCCCTAGCTTAGACCGATGGTGTACACTCAGCTGCGCAGCCGGACACTGTCTTTCATTGTACTGTAAATGTGTTTAAGAGACGATGGGATCTGCTACTCCGGACATACTAACTGCTGTGTTACCCTCCATATACCATTAACACTGCATTGATTATCAGATAGCGTCAGTATTGTCCATATTTTAAAAGTGATCTAACTGAGACTGGTATTTACTGAAACATATTATAACGTAACAAGTGTACGAATTATATGTGAATGGTTTTCGCCGATTTGATTTTATTCAAAGAAACACTGGAAATCAACTTCGTGCGTTGTACCCAAATGGAGAATTCGAATACATCGCTCTCATTTTTTCATTGTAGGAACACCAGCTAGATGTGCCGTGGTATATCGGAAAAACTCTTCAAAGAAGCTAAAACAAATGTTGCGTTTATTATTTGTTTCAGTATATACGATGTATAATATGTAACGATTACCGCAGTCGTGGCATAATAATTGAAGTATTGAAAGATGTACATCCATATCGTATCATACATCGCTTTTTATTTCAGCAAACACCTGGTGTCATCATTAAAGTGTAAGTTTATGAAAATGACACATGAATTCAAACGGACCCCCAATCTTGAATTGAAGATACACTCGACATTATCCCCCAGTATTACGTCAGAAGCAACCTGGTGCTTAAAACACGAACTAAAATTTACATGTTTCTAATAAATGAGAAATTGTATCTTTGTGTCTCCTTGGTATGTTGATCTTGTTTATTAACGCTACGCTACGATATATGGATCGTATTTTTATAAATACATGTCTGAAAGATTTACATTTGATTTGTTCAACATAAATTGACATAACGTATAATCGACATATAAATTTGTCGAAAGTTGATTTCTAGGTGGCATCTGGTTCCAACAGATTCTATAGACTGTAGCCAGACAGATTACACAGAGTTACCTCCCTTCCCTTGTAGGGAATCTCCAGGGTTGACTAGTTGGTCTTGTCTGGTGCTGAATTTTAATGAGTTGAATTACATCTGTTTATCTCAGTTATTACTGTATGCAAATGGGCCTAATTCTGTATGTTTATGTATGGCGGTACGTAGCATTGGATTGTGAACATATAGGCATTTAGTTAAAACAATAAAGACATTGTTGTTTTAATTTTTAATTGTAATCTGTCAATGACGTAAGTTTACCAAAAACTGTTTTCACATAAAATATTCGATTCCATCGTATACCACAGGTATGTGGTCTGATTTCAATATTTGCACGTTTGAACAACATAGCAAAAATAACTGATATTTCTTAATAATTTGAATATCGCGGTGTCTCTGAGCAAAGTTGATTAGTATATTTTAGAATAAGAAACAATATTCCAGAATACAACCATCAGAACGATTGACGAAATAAAGCTTGCCTATAACCAAGAAAGCATTGCAAAATCTAGTGTTGATGTTGTGATTGACAAAATCTGATCAATCGTTGGCGTGGCCACTCGACCCTTTCCGTAACCTATCGACACTTTTTTCCTAATAGTCACGAAACTCGCTTGTATCGTCGTTAGGGTGTAGGCCAGTGGTTTCAGCGTTCGCTAGCCACGCCGATGTATCGGATTCGATTCTCCTCAACGGTAACTTTCGATCACTCATTCTTGGTTTCCTCTGCTATGGTATAGCTGGGGTGGTTGAGTCGGGTTCGAAGAGCCGGGTTCGATTCTCAAGATGGATACTAGCAGTGAGCGAAATAGCCACTGGCCCTCTAGCCCGTGACTAGTAAACATCCAGTCGGGTCAGTAAAACTCCACAGTCATTGGCCCGACTGGGTAGTGAATTTCACTCATGGGGTCATTTTGTAAATATATCACTCTCTCCAACATGTTAAGTTATAATACACTTTTAAATCATGCAAGAGTATGGCCTGATAAAAATGTTCATCATATTAGTAGCTTAATGATGAAACCCTTGTCATGCCGACAATATCTTATTCTCATTTATTTTTGTAATCTTTTGCTTAGTTTCTACATTCAAATTTCGGGCTAGTAACTTTCAGAGACAGCTGACCCGACTGGCTGGCAAATTTGGAAACTATTTCGCACACTGGGTACAAGGTGTCAAGTTCATTGTGTCCCGTTCTGATGTTGCGGGAATATTGCTAGAAGACGTCAAACCCAACTCACGCAACTTGTTTGATTTCTAAACTGAGGGGCAAAAGAAACGTCCCCGATCATTTTTGTATCATAAAATGATACAAACACGTGCAATTCAATGTTGAAATGTTTGATATAATTTTTGAACATATTATGCAGACTGTCATTACAGAACAATTGAAACAATTTGCTGTAAGTAGAGTTTTTGTGACGTTTTTCACAGGAGGTTCAAATGTCCGGTTTTCGATCATGACAACACATGCACATCAGTACTGACAGAGTGTCTTTGAGTGTCCAACTCCTCAGTAGCGAGTGTGTCCACCTCTTGCAGCGATACATGCTGCCACACGACGTCGTGCAGAGTGCGCAAGACGTCTGATCACGTGATGTGGGATGCGACGCCATTCTTCCTGTAGAGCTTGAGCCAAAGCGTTTCTTGTCTGTGGGGGATGTTGACGTTGCTTAACCTGACGGCCGAGATGATCCCATAGGTGCTCAATAGGTGATAAATCGGGGATCTTGCTGGCCAAGGAATGACGTTTACGTTGTTGTTGTTCAGGAAGTTCCGGGTAACAACAGCAGTGTGGGAGTAGCGTTATCCTGCTGAAACAACACGCCTCGATTCTGCTGGAGGAAGGGTAACACGACAGGTCGTAAAACAACATCAATGTATCGACGGGCATTCAGGTTTCCCTCTATCACCAACAAGTCTTCCTCTCGCCACAAATTCCCCCCACACCATCACACTACCGCCGCCAAACGTCTCAACTTCCTGAACGCAACAACGTGCTGTGCGTTCGTTCCGACGTCTGTAGACTCGTACCCGACCATCAGCTTTGTTCAACTGGAAGCGGCTCTCGTCACTGAAGAGTACCCGGCGCCAGTTCCGCGGCTGCCACTGCCGAACTCTACGTGCCCAAGCCAATCGACGACGTCGATGTTCACGCGTTAACGTCACGCCCCGGAATGGTCTGTAGGCTCTGATACCGAATCGGCGGAGTCGTCTGGATATGGTCCTTCTACTGACTGGATGGGTAAGGCTGGTTGTTGCTGATGACGTCACAGTCAGGAATCTGTTGCGCAAGTGAAGCACCCGTAAATGGCGGTCTTCCTGAGGGGTGGTTACGGGTGGTCTCCTGTCCTAGGCCTGTCTGCAGTCCGACCTGTTGTTCTGAAGCGTGTCATCAGTCTGGTGATGGTTTTCTTGCTGCAACCCATGATTCTTGCAACGTGACCGTGAAGAAGCCCAGCTGCAACATCCCAATAGCTCGTTCTCTCTGTTCTGCCGTGAGTCGAGGCATGTTCTTTGTGTCCAACGTATTGAAGTGATGAATTCGAACAGTCGAGCATAATTTTTATACTGTACTTTCATACGGGTATGTTTCCACAGAAGCATGCAAAAAACGTGAATAACAGCAATTTTCATGCTTACAAAAAACTCCACGTGGATTTCCTTTCTGTGAGACGTGGGGATGCGTTCGGGAGATGTGTTCCTAAATAAATTTCCGTCATAACGAAAACAGAAGAAATGTTTTTTACAATTTTACTTTGGGGACGTTTCTTTTGCCCCTCAGTTTACATACACTTTGCACCAATACCATTTCAAAATGTAAGCTTACCGTGAATCTGTGGAATGATTCCTCCTTTCATCACGTGTTCCTGAGAGTATATTGGAAGGCGACAATACATATAGTATACAGTGCAGTGAGTGCACCCTGGTTATAATGCCCCTGGTTATAATGCCATGTTTGTGCCAGATCGGATTTCCTGCCTATATAATACCCTGGTTATATATAATGCCAAGCTGGATATAATGCCATGTTTTTGCCAGAACGGATTTCCTGCCTATATAATACCCTGGTTATAATGCCAAGCTGGATATAATGCCATTTTTTTGCCAGAACGGATTTCCTGCCTATATAATACCCTGGTTATAATGCCAAGCTGGATATAATGCCATTTTTTTGCCAGAACGGATTTCCTGCCTATATAATACCCTGGTTATAATGCCTCTCTGGATATAATGCCATGTTTTTGCCAGAACGGATTTCCTGCCTATATAATACCCTGGTTATAATGCCACCCTGGATATAATGCCATGTTTTTGCCAGAACGGATTTCCTGCCTATATAATACCCTGGTTATAAGCCAAGCTGGATATAATGCCATGTTTTTGCCAATGGTTTGGGTTTTCCCCTGGTTATTATGACACCGTTGGCATATGGCATTATAACCAGGGTGGCATTATACCCAGGGTGGCATTATACCCAGGGTGGCGTTATACCCAGGGTGGCATTATACCCAGGGTGGCGTTATAGCCAGGTGGCGTTATACCCAGGGTGGCGTTATACCCAGGGTGGCGTTATAGCCAGGTGGCATTATAACCAGGGTGGCGTTATACCCAGGGTGGCGTTATACCCAGGGTGGCGTTATAACCAGGGTGGCGTTATAGCCAGGTGGCAATATAACCAGGGTGGCATTATACCCAGGGTGGCGTTATAACCAGGGTGGCGTTATAGCCAGGTGGCATTATAACCAGGGTGGCGTTATACCCAGGGTGGCATTATAACCAGGGTGGCATTATAACCAGGGTGGCGTTATACCCAGGGTGGCGTTATAACCAGGGTGGCATTATAACCAGGGTGGCGTTATACCCAGGGTGGCGTTATAGCCAGGTGGCATTATAACCAGGGTGGCGTTATAACCAGGGTGGCGTTATAACCAGGGTGGCGTTATAACCAGGGTGGCGTTATACCCAGGGTGGCGTTATACCCAGGGTGGCGTTATACCCAGGGTGGCGTTATAGCCAGGTGGCATTATACCCAGGGTGGCGTTATAACCAGGTGGCATTATACCCAGGGTGGCGTTATACCCAGGGTGGCGTTATACCCAGGGTGGCATTATACCCAGGGTGGCGTTATAACCAGGGTGGCGTTTTACCCAGGGTGGCATTATACCCAGGGTGGCATTATAACCAGGGTGGCGTTATAACCAGGGTGGCGTTATACCCAGGGTGGCGTTATAACCAGGTGGCATTATACCCAGGGTGGCGTTATACCCAGTGTGGCATTATACCCAGGGTGGCATTATAACCAGGGTGGCGTTATACCCAGGGTGGCATTATACCCAGGGTGGCGTTATAACCAGGGTGGCGTTATAGCCAGGTGGCATTATACCCAGGGTGGCGTTATAACCAGGTGGCATTATACCCAGGGTGGCGTTATACCCAGGGTGGCATTATACCCAGGGTGGCGTTATAGCCAGGTGGCATTATAACCAGGGTGGCGTTATACCCAGGGTGGCGTTATAGCCAGGTGGCATTATAACCAGGGTGGCGTTATAGCCAGGTGGCATTATAACCAGGGTGGCATTATAGCCAGGTGGCATTATACCCAGGTGGCATTATAACCAGGGTGGCGTTATACCCAGGGTGGCGTTATAGCCAGGTGGCATTATAACAAGGGGGGCGTTATACCCAGGGTGGCGTTATAGCCAGGTGGCATTATAACCAGGGTGGCGTTATAGCCAGGTGGCATTATAACCAGGGTGGCGTTATAGCCAGGTGGCATTATAACCAGGGTGGCATTATAACCAGGCAGGACAGTTAGAAGCCATATGGCTTCGAAGGAAACAAGTCATTACTTTGTTGATCGTTCTCTATTTCTCAATTACACAGCACATGTACACTGGCACATAACTTGGCTTAGATTTTCGAAGCTCTCTTAGCGCTAAGATAGTCGTAAGTTAATGTTAATGTATGGCACGTAAGACTATCTTAGCGCTAAGAGCGCTTCGAAATCTAGACCCTGGACTGACTGACTGACTGACTGAGTTTTGGTTTTACGCCGCTTTTAGCAATATTCCAGCAACATCACGGCGGGGGACACCAGAAATAGGCTTCACACATTGTACCCATGTGGGGATTCGAACCCGGTTCTTCGGCGTGACGAGCCAACGCTTTAACCACTAGGCTACCCCACCGCCCCCTAGGCCCTTGACTGTAACCAGGGTGCACTAAACATCCTCTTCTTTCATAGCTCCTTGGATCCTTGGAGACCCGTGAAGAACCGGGTTATAACTAACCTTCAGCAGCCCATCCTTGTGGTAAGAGGTGACTAACGGGATCTCAGAGGGGTATGTTGTGTGTGGCGTGAAACAACAAAGAAACAAGACACTCCTGCACCCATCAATAAATTGGAGTGAGTGAGTGAGTTTAGTTCTGTGCCGCTTTTAGTAATATTCCAGTAATATCACGGCGGGGGACACCAGAAATGGGCTTCACACATGGTACCCATGTGGGAAATCGAACCCGGACCTTCGGGGTGACGAGCGAACGCTTTAACCACTAGAACATTGGAACAGTGCAGGTACAGCTTATAACTAACGAATACCTGAGGTAAGCCTAAAGTGAGACCCATAAAGCAGGCCTTTGAGATTGAGTGAGCTGGGTTTAACTTTGAACACTATATCCCAGTACGGCGTTAAACAACAAACTGTCATAGGTCCTCGGAAATGGCGTCAAAGATGAAAAAAAGCGTCATTAGGCTTTTACCCATGCAGTTGGGAGTTCAAACGAATTTACAGATTCAGTTCGCCGTCTTATAATCTAAATAAAGCTGAGTGCGTCAGTGTGGAGGACACCAGAAATGGGCTTCACGCATTGGACACCCGGGTCGCTTAGACCACTAGGCTACTCCATCCTGACAAATAACAGAACAGAGTTCACGTGCGAGTTTACCTTTACAACGCTTTTAGCAATATTCCAGCAATATCACAGCAGTGGACACCAGAAATGGGCTTCACATATTGTACCCATGTGGGGACTTACACCAGGGTCTTCGGCGTGACGAGCGAACGCTAAAACCACTAGGTTACCCCTAAATTGTGAGAGCATGACCACATCGCTCCAGTTCTTCAATTACACAGTCTCCTCGGTAATGTCGGATACAGGTCCAAGAACTGGTATATCTTACTTGTCTAAGTCATCAGCTTGTTTGAGGTCCCGTGTCCACTTTCTGTTCCTTCTATCCTTGAGAATGATATCACGAATTCCGTGTCCTGTCAGGATTTCAACAGAGCTTAAATACTCAAGGACCCTTAATGTTTACCGAAGTTTATTATTATCTGTCTACTCGACCACTGAGGAGAGGGGGGTTGGGGGGTTAAACCCAGTGGTTAAGGCGTTCGCTCGTCACGCCGAAGACCCGGGTTCGATTCACCACATTGGTACAAGGTATGAAGGTCCTTTCTGGTGCCCCCCATCGTGATATTGCTGGAATATTGTTAAAACGGCGTAAAAGTAAACTCGCTCGTGAACTCTCTCGCACTTGACCACAGCTGCCCTCCGTGTTATTCCATCTGTTTTACGCTAAGAGCCTGTCAGTGACAATTGTACACCTTGATGCCAGTATTTGCGGTACAAATACCTGTGTGCGGATATAAAAATGGAACCAAAAAGATAATTGACAGTTAAAAGTTTTGACGAGATCCGAACCGGTTTACATGTCCGCTTAACACCATCATTCTGTTTGTATAAACACAACACTAAATTAGAGTGATCTCCCTTAGACGGCGTTATACTGATGTCATGGCCTTCTTTCGCGCGTGTGCTAAATGGATATTTATCATCATATTTATCATATTCTGTATACAGTATTGGCTAGAACACAAATCGTATTTATTTTCCGATGAAGCTGTTAACAAGATAGCGAAGAAATACATAGGTAGGTTGTGTCTAACAATGGTGTCACAAGGTGGTGGTTCGGAGAGTGCAGGTGTACTACTATAGTATCGAACGACGACCGTATGACTGCTCAGCTGAGGTCAAGCTTGTACAACATTGTAACAGCAATGCATTGTCGCTTCTTATATAACACATGCATGTGTGGAATAACTTAACTTCTTATATAACACATGCATGTGTGGAATAACTAAGTAGTGAATAAATTTACTTTTTTTAATTTTAACATCAATATTTATTCATATTTTTCTGAAATTTAAAATATCAATTTCTTAAGGCTACCTTTCATCTTATGCCTGAAATTTTAAATAATAATTTCTTTATGCCTCACATTTGAAGGACCAGCGATGTTGACAAGTGTTGTCACCGTAGTATTGTTTTGTCATGAGCTTCATGTTCAGGATCAATGTTTCGTTTTAGTGCAGATTATGGAAGCTGGAGACCCGGGTTTGATGCCCCACATGGGCACAATGAGTGGAGCCCATTTATGGTGTCTCCTGCCATGATATTGCTGGAATATTGCTAAAAGCGGCTTAGAACTAAATTCACTTTATTATGTAAGGTGATATTGTTTAATTTTGCAGGTTTATGACCAGTGTATAAAACATCTCCCATCCCACCGTCCTTGACGTCTATTTTTGTGAAGGATGGTCTATTAAATAAGTAAGGCCATCCTTTGGTTGGGGAAAATATTTGAAAAAGCAAACTTAACTTGGTTTGAACTTCGTCTTATCTATAATTTTTTCATTGTTTTAGTTTTTGGGACTGGCTGTGTTTGTTCAGGACTGGTCACATTTTTGGACAAGCCATATGTCAAAACTATTTTATACACTGTTTATGACAACCTTGAATCATTGTTCGTTTCAGAGACTGACATTGAGATGTTTTCATGCCAATATACAGTGTATGAAATAGGCCCAAAACCCAGCCGGACATCTGGGCTGGTAACTCCAAAAACTTACCAGACCCAGAAGAGATTTAACTAGTCCTTCTTAAATCCTAAATAGGCAGTGCCAGTGGACACGTTATCTGAATTTTCTTTTCACCCGTCCATCGGGCTGGCTAGCTGTAAAATTAGACCGTCCGGCAGAAATCTAGCCCATCTCGGGCGGTCGGACGGGCCTTATTTCATACACTGCAATATAAGAGTTTATCATTGGCCTCATGATGTATTGGACCCATGAAGGTCTGGGTTAGAATTGATCTTCAGTAACCCATGCTTGTCGTAAGAGGCGACTAAGAGGATTGGGTGGTCAGGCTCGCTGACTTGGTTGACACATGTTATCAGTTCCCAATACAGATCGATGCTCATGCTGTTGATCACTGGATTGTCTGGTCCAGACTCGATTATTTACAGACTGCTGCCATATAGCTGGAGTATTGCTGAGTGCAGCGTAAAACTAAACTCACTCACTCACTCATGATATCACTACATTTAAAAATTAGTTAGTAAAACATTCGAAAGAAGGCTGATTTATGTTTAGAAAATTTTAGACTTTTTTGAGTTGTCAAGAATTGAATGAACAAACAACATATCACCTATTTATATTCTCATGTCAAGTCACTCAAAATTGGTTTATCAAATAATATTTTTGCAATTCTGACATTAAATAACTGACTGAGTTTTGGTTTTATGCCGCTTTTCAATATTCAGCAACATGTCATCTGGCGGGGTCACTCAGAAATGGGCTTTATCAAATACCCATGAGGGGATTCGAACCCGGCCATTCTCACACGCTTTAACCATTAGGCTACCCCAGCCCCTCTAACATTAACAATGTTATATGTTAAAACAAGAGGCAGTTAACACAAAATTGGTTTTATCAAATAATATCTTTGCTATTCTGACATGAAATAAGTAGTTGTCATCATCATGATACTCAGTCAGAATCGACCTCAAGTACAAAACTACAGTGTTCATAAGCAGTCATTTCATGGTCCAGGTAGTCAGACTTGGTGAATACTGTTTGCCATGATTGTTTCAGTGCTTGTTAGCCCCAAGCCGTGTTCGTAAGCTTCAAGGTGAGGCGAGGTGAAATTGGGTTTAACGTCGTGCTTGAGAATATTTCGCTCATATGACGACGTGCATGCGTGTGTATGTGCGGCTGCTTGTACTAGCCCAGACTTAAGCTGGTTTTATAGTGCTAGCCCACTGAGATACCATGCCGCAGTGAAGCATGAATACCCCACTCAGAGACATTATACTGACTCCGAGCCGACCAGTCCTTGTTGTACCCATTAATGCCGAGCGCCAGGCAGGAACCAACAAGTACCATATTTTAACGTCTTTTGGTATGACGCGGTCGGGGATCGAACCCGCGACCTTCCGCTCTCCGGGCGGACGCTCTAACCACTACGCCACGGACGCGGTCCGTAAGCTTCAAGGGGCAGTAGGGTAGCCTAGTGGTCAAAGCGTGCACTCATCACGCTGAAGATCCGGGTTTAATTCCCCACATGGGTACAGTGTGTGAAACCCAATGCTGGTGTCCCCCGCTGTGATATTGGTGGAATATTGCTAAAAGCGGCGTAAAACTAAACTCATTCACACTAGTAATAAGCTTCAAGAGGCAGTAGGGTAGCCTAGTGGTTAAAGTGTTCTCTCGTCATACCAAAGACCTGGGTTCGATTCCCCACATGGATACAATGTGTGAAGCCCATTTCTGGTGTCCCCCACTGTGATATAGCTGAAATGTTTGTAAAAGTACTAAAACTAACTCTCTCTCTCTCTCTCTCTCTCTCTCTCTCTCTCTCTGTCCCCCTCTCGCTCTCACTCGCTCTCTCACAAACCCACTCACTCACTCAAGCTCAGATGATGAGGTTAAGCTGAAATACTGCTCCAAGTTGTGTTACATGGAACTAACTCTGTTCTACATGTTCCAGGGCAGGATCCCGAAACATCTTTTCCAAAGATAATCAAGGACTTCCGACGCCAGTATCCCGGACACATCCTGCCGGATGAAGAACATGCAATGGATCTTCATGAACGCCGGCGGCTGGATGGGAGCCATGTGCATCCTGCATGCATCGATCACAGAATATGTGCTGTTGTTTGGTACGGCAGTTGACACTGTAGGCCACTCAGGTAATATCATTGGTATCCACAGTCCAACTGAGAATATGTGCTGTTGTTTGGTACGGCAGTTGACACTGTAGGCCACTCAGGTAATATCATTGGTATCCACAGTCCAACTGAGAATATGGGCTGTTGTTTGGTACGGCAGTTGACACTGTAGGCCACTCAGGTAATATCATTGGTATCCACAGTCCAACAGAGAATATGTGCTGTTGTTTGGTACGACAGTTGACATTGTAGGCCACTCAGGTAATATCATTGGTATCCACAGTCCAACTGAGAATATGGGCTGTTGTTTGGTACGACAGTTGACACTGTAGGCCACAGTCAGGAATATCTGCTGTTGTTTGGTATGCGACAGTTGACACTGTAATATCATTGGTATCCACAGTCCAACTGAGAATATCTGGGCTGTTGTTTGGTACGACAGTTGACACTGTAGGCCACTCAGGTAATATCATTGGTATCCACAGTCCAACTGAGAATATGTGCTGTTGTTTGGTTCGACAGTTGACACTGTAGGCCACTCAGGTAATATCATTGGTATCCACAGTCCAACTGAGAATATCTGCTGTTGTTTGGTTCGACAGTTGACACTGTAGGCCACTAATATCATTGGTATCCACAGTCCAACTGAGAATGTGGGCTGTTGTTTGGTTCGACAGTTGACACTGTAGGCCACTCAGGTAATATCATTGGTATCCACAGTCCAACTGAGAATATCTGCTGTTGTTTGGTACGACAGTTGACACTGTAGGCCACTCAGGTAATATCATTGGTATCCACAGTCCAACTGAGAATATGGGCTGTTGTTTGGTACAGACAGTTGACACTGTAGGCCACTCAGGTAATGGTATCCACAGTCCATGAGAATATCTGCACAGTCCAACTGAGGAATAGTCCAACTGCTGTTGTTTGGTACGGCAGTTGACACTGTAGGCCACTCAGGTAATTGTTTGTTTGTTTCGACAGTTGACACTGTAGTTGACACTGTAGGCCACTCAGGTAATATCATTGGTATCCACAGTCCCACACTCAGGTAATATCATTTGTATCCACAGACCAACAGAGAATATGTGCTGTTATTTGGTACAGCAGTTGACACTGTAGGTCACTCAGGTAACATGATTGGTAGCCACAATCCAACTCAGGTCAGGAATGATTTAGCAAGTCTAGATTGCCTCAACTCTGAAATTAATAACTGACTGACTGACTGACTGAGTTTAGTTTTACGCCGCTTTTAGCAATATTCCAGCAATATCACGGCAGGGGACACCAGAAATGGGCTTCACACATTGTGCCCATGTGGGGAATCGAACCCAGGTCTTCGGCGTGACGAGCCAACGCTTTAACCACTAGGCTACCCCACCGTGCGAAATTAATAACTGATCTTGGCTCCATTTGGACATATTTTTGATGAGATACTTTTGTTTTGTTTTGGGGACCTTCATGTAATAAGATTGTAGTCTGTCCCACAGTCTATGAACCATATTATTTCCCCTTCCACCCAGCCCTTACTGTATTGCTATATCCATATGTGCAATAAAATTTGAAATTATTTACAGGTTCAGGTGTCCTTTTCATGTTAATTGGTGTTAATTATATCTTTCAATGTTGTTTTGTTGCAGGGCGGTACTGGGCCAACATCTCTGACACAATATTAACTGGATCATTCCGACAGTGGCAGGAAGGCACGCTTCAGAGTACAGTATTTGAACCAGGTAATGCAGAAAATAGATTCTACCCACATCTTGCCACCACTCCCATAAAAATGTTATCACAGCGACTGTCACAGTCATCATTTGTTCAGTCTTTGCATAGTTCTTATGTCACAGGTTTGATTCTAAGGTTTTGATTTGTTAGCACCATGCCTACTAGGGTTTCACAAGAGTACAAGATTGTGGCTTGATTTTTGGTTTTAGAAAGTACCGTATTTCCTCTATTAAGCACCGGGCCTCTAATAACCGCCGGGGATAAAGCAGTGCTTTAAGAAATAAGCACCGGGCCTCTAATAAGCGCCGGGTATAGACCTTTGCATTTTTTCGCAAATGTATTCTCCCTTGGTCTAAAAATAAATATATTAAGGAATGGTCCCTTAAATCATAACTTCATGTACTCATCCCCGCTTTTAAAAATCCAGGGTATTTTAATAAGCGCCGGGCCTCTAATACGCGCCGGGTCTGGAGGTTCGTTGAAAAAATAAGTGCCAGAGGCATTTATTAGAGGAAATACGGTAACTACATTGTCCCAATGTATTGATGGGTGTCAGAGTTTGTTTGGTTTCTTTGTTGTTTAATAATTCACTCAGCAATATTCCAGCTATATGCCAGCTGTCTGTAAATAATCAAGTCTGGACCATACAATCCAGTAATTGACATTATGACCATTGTTCGATGTTACCTAGTCAGCGAGCCTGACCACCCGATCCCATTAGTCACCTCTTACAACAAGCATGGATTGCTGAAGACCAATTCTAACATGCTACTTTACAGTTAGATCTCAATTCAGTGTACACCACACCTGTGAAATACTGACGACATTTTCGTTACAGGTGACATCGTGTACCATCCGATAGGTGAGGCCGCATCTGTATCCTGGTCACATGATACATGGATGGTGGAGTACGGACGAGGATTCATACCATCGACCTTGACATTCGCCTTAGCCGACACTTTCTTCAGCACAACAGACTTTGTTACACTGTTTTATATATTGCGGGTTTATGCCAAAGCTATGGCTTTAGAAGCTGGGTTTTACATCTCAGAAATACGTCAACAGATGAAGGATGCACTGTAATCGAAGCTCTTCCAACATTTTATTTTTTACTGTATATTGACAGAAAATAATAAATATTTTTTTATAATTTTTATGAATTTGTGTTTTTGAGCCGATCTTACACCCTCGTGGTTTTTTTGTTATCACACTCATTGATTGACATTCCATCCATACCGCGTACACCTGTAATTATTGCAACACCTGTAATGAGGGCAACCTCAGCCGTAGTGAGCGAGTATGGTTTTATACCACTTTTAGCGATATTCCAGCAATATCACTGCGGGGTACACCAGAAATGGTGTTCACACATTGAACCTATGTGGGGAATCAAATCCAGGTCTTTGGTGTGACAAATGACTGCTTTAAAGACTAGGCTACCCCATTGCCCTGAAAGGTAAAGAGTTCATAGAATACCATCAGTAATGACCAACAGGAAAATAAAAACTGTTTGAGAGGCATTCTAGAAGTTGTAAGCAATAGGAATGACAGGTCTTTATGGATGATAAACTTCTCTATTGTAGGAGGGGCGGTGGGGTAGCCTAGTGGTCAAAGCGTTGGCTCGTCACGCCGAAGACCCGGGTTCGAATCCCCTCATGGGTACAATGTGTGAAGCCCATTTCTGGTGTTCCCCGCCGTGATGTTGCTATAATATTGCTAAAAGCGGCGTAAAACCAAACTCAGTCAGTCAGTCTATTGTAGGATGCTTGAAAACGGTACAGACATCTATACCAAAACATCGCCATTGTACAATAAAGAAGTTCCTAGGAAAATAAAACACCGGAAGTCTGTTTTATGTTAAATTTGTTTATTGTCTGGCCAGCCTTTTGTTATTTACAATACAGCTATGTACACACTCTACACCAGATACATGTCTAGGTGACCATTATCACTCAATATCATCGTCAATACAGCTCTTTCAACACGGTAGGTATCATTGTACAACATAGTTAGGGACTAACAAATAAATACAGTTGCCCAATTTCTGTACAGCCAAGTGTGAGCAGATCAATGCTCACAGCACTAGGTACACAATTACAATGACAGATCTTCAGCATAAATATTTCTGGAGATAATTAGAACAACTGCTGATTGTACTCAGTACAGACTTAAGACAATAATTATCTCACTGACCACATACAAATGTCTCATTTTCAGTCACAAATTAATTTCCAAAACCCTTTAATTAATTTTTCTCACTGAAATATGAAACAAAACATACAAAACATTAAAATAGCAAAATGTGACATAAAGGGCGATTATAGAACTATAGTGCCAAACCAATTTACACATTCCACCATTTTTCGTATGACATATCTAGGAGATATAAAACTAAATATATATTGCAGAGCCCTACTTTACTAAGGACGTATGTACCCATCTACTTTATCTCCAGGTGTAATTATCCAGGTACATCCTCTATATCTCCAGGTGTAAAATCCACATACTGTAAATCATGAAATTAATGCGTCACAAATTTAATGCGAGGGCGAGGGTCTAGTCTAAAATGCGTCACGAAATTAATGCGAGCTCAGGAATCTGTGCTGATGATAAGATGTGACACCCTGAATCTTTGATGTTCATTTTCTTTTCACACTTGTTATTTACCAAATAACCTGAATTGAGCTTGTTATGCAATAAATGGCAGTGAGCTGACGATGTTTTGATTACGCTGCCATGTTTGATCACGTGATTGCTTGCTACTACTTGTCTTATGACAACATGTATAAACGTAATCCGACGTGAAAGACGCGAGTCATCTACCAAGGTACAACAAACAAGTGGCTGGAGAATGTCCGGTCTGGCTGATGTGCTTGAGCGACTTTAAACAATGACCAGTGATTGTAACCAGTGATAATTACATGTGGCTTGAGATACCTGTAATGAGGAAGTGACCTGTACTGGTGTAATGTGTAGTGTCAACACTTCCGCTATTGTTACATAATTTGCCGATGAATAAGTTCAATGGATATCAATTAGTGTCATAGAAGTTAGTCCTCATTTGTCGATAAATTTTATGAGAGATGTCTAAATTGTTATTATATTCGGTATTGTTATGATATATGTAAATTGTTATGATGAATGCTAACCTGAAGACGATAAGAGATGTATGTTTTCTGTCTTCTATTAAGCTCTCAAAAGTAGACATGGTCAGACTGAAATGCGTCATTATAATAATGCGAGAAGAGTACAGACGCATTTTTTCGCATTAATAAAATGCTCGCATTAATTTCATGATTTACAGTACATCCTGTATATATTCAGGCAACATAATCCAGGTACATCCTCTATCTCATAATCCAGGTGTGTAATTTGCAACTGCATGAACCCTGGGACTAGAATTTAGAACCTGAGGGTTAGTGTATGTTTATAGAAATAGCTCTGATGAAATTCAATGAGTATGACTTAAACCGCTTTCAGCAATATTCCAGCAATATCACGGCTGAGGACACCAGAAATGGGCTTCACACATACTGCGTAAGGAACTGAACCAGTGACGAGTGATCACCCTATCCCACTGCCCCTTGAGATAGAGGATACAATATCCTCTCTTTACACAAGTTACTTCCCTTTATCCTTATGGCCAGGCCTATCTACACAAATTCACTGTACATCTCCATTCTGTTAACATAAATACCTAGAACCTTTCCAGCACATTTGTGTTGTTTCCAGGAGACACATCTCCATCTCTAGGTAGGTTTGTTGGTTTTACGCCACACTCAGCAATATTCCAGCTATATTGCAGCAGTCTGTAAATTATCGAGTCTGGACCAGACAATACAGTGATCAACAGCATGAGCATCTTTCTACACAATTGGGATACGGAGACGTCGAGCCTGACCACCTGATCACGTTAGTCGCCTCTTGCAACAAGCAAGGGTTGCTAAAGACCAATTCTAACCTGGATCGTCATGGTTCCGACATCTAGGATAGCACCGTTGTTCATTCCATCAGGAGAGTAGTTTGATCGGACAGTTATTATCAGCATGCAATTCTGGCTTGCAGCAAAGCCCTAATGGTGAACAGGGATTGGGAAAGGCAGGAGCCATGGGCCATTTTGCACATTAGAGTTAAAAATGGACCATTAAAATTTTGAAGTTTACTATTGATACAAGGGCAGTGGCCCATTCTAAATTCAGAAAATGGCTAATAATCCTGAAAATGGCCCATCGTCAAAGTTCTCCGTCCCAATCCCGAGGTGAATGACAACAATTCAAACCCATAAGCATACTGAACAAACACTTTTACGATCATGAATATTTTGGGAATATTTGTTGGAACTTGTGGACACAGTCTTTCAGTAAAAAGAAATATGCCCAAAATATTCATGACCTTTTTTCATTTTTATCTGCGTGACAAAACAGTGGGATAACTTTCCTGAAAATAGACTCAAATGATCAAATGTCCATTATCAGTTTGTTTTGTTATAATAATAAATGATTTTTTGTGTACCTTTGATTGCTGAGGTGTGGAAAAACATTTGCACAGTATTTAATCCATAATATGTCATACTTTTGTATACCTACCTTCATGACAGAACAGTGTAAATATACCAGAAGAATTCATGATAGCAGCAATTATGTTGTTCTAAATTTATAGGGTTCAACATTTACCTACCCAAGGTAAGCAACTTGTATGATTAACTGTTTGACTGTTAACCTTCTAGCACCCTAGCAGCTAGTTGGGTTGTAGTGGGTCGTATACTCCTCAGGGAGCTGAGAATGAAACTTGTGTGCACACTGATGCATTGATGGTGGTAACAATAATGTAGCCTAGCTGGAACTTAACACACTGCACCATGTTAGGAATCAAACCCAGTCCTGCAGTGATCAGGGAAATGGCATAAGCCTCTATCTATTACCCAACACCAGATTTCTTCAAAGTAAGACTACTGATATTTTTTTCTTAAAAGATTTTTTCATTTTTTGAAAAATAGTTTGCTATTGTTTTCTGAAATCCATAATTCATCACAATTCAATCTGAGCCTGTTGAACCGCTGTGACCTGTTATTGATTCGTCAATAAGAATGCAAAATTAATTAAATGCAAAAGTTGTCTCTTAAATGGTAAACTTAATTCATGTGTTCTAAAAACCTCTTTCAGAATGCCAATAATTAATAACTAATGTTCCAAGTGGGGTGAGTGATGTTTCAAAACTAAAAGCTTGTTGAATTCTCAAACATTTTGAATTCAGATTAAAGCCCCATTTCGGGTTTTATGCCGCTTTTAAGAATATCAGCAGCTTTAACCACTAGGCTAGATTAAAGATTTAGAGGACTGTGTTTGCCCTAGGATGCCATCTCCCTACCCCTCTCTATATCTGCTTTTAGTAACAGACCGCCGGTGGTGTAGTGGTTAGAGTGTCCGCCTCGAGGAGAGCAGAATTCCAGCAAAGATCCCCGACCGCGCCAACCAAAAAGACTATGGTCCTGCCCTCAGCATTAATGGGTACATCCCCTTAAAGATTTAGGAAGTATGAGACACAAGACTGGGGATCACAGCGGCATGCCCTCAGTGGGCTAGCACTATGAAAAAAAACCAGCCAGTCTCTCAGCCGCACATACACATACACACCAATATGAGCTTGAAATATTCTCAAGCACGATGTTAAACCCAATTTCACCTCATCACCTTATAGTAACAGTTAAGATTCTGGAAACTCCTACTGGGACTACTTTCTGAAACAATATCCCTACACGTTATCCATAACTGAGATAGGAAATGTTTCTGCTTGAATTACCTCCCTCAAATATGTCACAATACATGTTTCAGCTGGAACTAGTTGCGGACAATATCACAATTTGGCTGTACGTGAAATAATCTCTTTTTCACAAACTGCTGTCAAGGAAAGTATGACAAGACGTACGATTTAAGAATCACAGTTTTGCCAAAAAAGAACATACCTGCATCAGGTAACCTTTCACCCCTCTAGATATACAAGTTGGATATAGGTCAATGAAAGATGACAATATATCTAAAAGTTGTAAAACAAAACCACCTGTTTTGAATAAATAAACATTGAATTCATGGGTTACAAAATGATGAACTGTACAAAAACAACATTATCTACAAGTTAGTTGATTAAACATAATGACAAATGCAGTGGATTAATAAGAAAACACATATTAATATATGAATCACAAAAACACAAGCAGAGACTGAAACAGTATTTGAACAGAAATACAATTTTTCCAATGGCAAGTTACAGCTGCCATGTCAGTCTCCATGGTGACAACATGAACACCAAATGACCAATATCATCAGTTATACCTCATGCCAGCCCTGTTTATCCTTTTGGCATGAGTAAAATGAGAAAGTATTATTCCTAAACCTATTCACATATTGTGAACATATGTTTATTTTTACCTTCTTGTTAGACAATCAACTCAGATTGTAAAATGTGCTAAAATTCTTGCTTATTTAGCCTCCTGCTTCTTGGTAAGATCAAGAAAATATGTTTAATGTCACACTCAGCACTATTCCAGACATATAACAGCAGAATATATAAATAATCTTTAGATTACAATTCCAGAAATGACATAAATGGACTGACTGACTGAGTTTGGTTTTACACCGCTTTTAGCAATATTCCAGCAACATCAAGGCGGGGAACACCAGAAATGGGCTTCACACATTGTACCCTTGTGGGGATTCGAACCCGGGTCTTCGGCGTGACGAGCCAACGCTTTAACCACTAGGCTACCCCACTGCCCCGACATAAAAGGAAGACAAATTTAGGTTATATATTTTTTAAGCTGGTACACTATGACAAATGCATATGTATCTCCATCTCATTCAAATCTATGGAAGCCATATTTAAAATTTTCTAGCTGACAGATTTTGACAAACAAATTGGGTTTAAGTTAAATAAATATTTAATTTAGTGAAATATATATAAACCATCCGTTCCTTTTCTAAAGCTGAAGTACTGAACCTTATATGTTTTGCTCATACTGACCCTACAAGGAGAGATTATTGGAGGACTTTCTAACACGGCATCAGTATCAAACTGACAGTTTTCATTAGAAACAAATTCATGCAACATGACATAGCAATAATATTATGTCAGCAAGAAGTCTGTATAACCTCTTTGAGAGGCATTTTAGAAGCTGTGAAAATGAAGGAAAACCAAGTTCTATGGATAGTCAACTTCTTTATTGAAATGAGTGTGACATTTCGGTGTAGGTACCAACACCGTTATCAAGCAAGTGCCTACACCGAAACGTCACGCTCATTGCAATAGAGGTTGACTATCCATAGAACTTGGTTTTCGTTCAAGAAGTCTGTATGTTTTGGATTTGACATTTATCGTTCAAGCTGCGCCATATTGGATGTTGAACATTAAAGACAGGAAGTCAATCGTTCTGGAAAAAGGTCAACAGAGGTAGAGAAAATATGGAAATAAATACACCTGAGAATATAGAATCACAACATGCATCCTCTATCATCCAGGGTTCAATATCTCCATTGTGTTCTCTTACACACCTGGGGCGGTGGGATAGCCTAGTGGTTAAAGCGTTTGCTCGTCACGCCAAAAACCTGGTTCAATTCCCCACATGGGTACATGTGACCCATTTCTGGTGTCCCCCGCCGTGATATTGCTGGAATACTGCTAATAGTGGTGTAAAACTAAATTCACTCACTTACTCTCTTGAATACCCTGGATCTGGTCATAGCCGTAACTTTGTTTCTGAAGAGAATCACTAACTTAGTCTCTCTTGTCATAAATTCAGTAAAATGGTCTTGCACATGGGGTTCAATCCTCGATAATCTCCAGGGTATACGTTTCGTTACGATGGTCATACCCCACTTTGCCGGACAGCTGATGTGATGATAACTTGAATTAAGAGTATCCGGTCAGCTAGTTTACGCTGGGCTATAGTCTGTTTTCAGTGATTACCAATCACCCATAGGCATTTGGGGACATATCTAACCGCTTTAGACTGAGGCAAATTTGTTTTGAGTACAACTAACTGATTTTTGGTTAAATCGAATTTACAAGGCATTACCAATACTTGAAAGAGGTAGAAGGAGTTCAAATTCGATATATATTTGTTGAAAGTTTCAAATCTGTGATTTTGTGTTAAATTATTTCCTAAATAATCTGAGTGGCAATTGAACAGAAAAAACCTTCGCGACTGTGACCGATATCTTTGTTGACATTGGCAAGCTGAATTGGTGAAATATGAAATATCGAGATGAAGCAGCTTTGCTGATTGGCTACTGTGAGAATCGGCGCATCGTGAGCCAGCAAAGGAGGTAATATAATTATCACGGCGGCCCGGCCAAGCCTTGGATGCATATCAGGGTGTTAGTGGAGAGTAACAATATACCCTGGAAATTATCGAGGAAGATGAAGGTTTGAAAGAGATGTCAATTTGCCCACCAGTTCACATCTGACTAATTCTGCACAGAACTGGTTGCTTCTCTTAGTAACATGGGACCTATGGCAGAGATCGCCTACACGATCTGATATCAGGGGTATATAGGATTAGAGTTTCATGGGGTTACGCCTACATTGAAATTGGTGCTTCATAGTAACAGTGAGTAAGATGAGTGAGTTTAGTTGCACGCCACACTCAGCAATATACCAGCTATATGGCGCTCAGCAATATTCCAGCTATATGTAAATAATCGAGTCTGGACCATACAATCCAGTGATCAACAGCATGAGCATCGACCTGCACAATTGGGAACTGATGACATGTGTCAACCAGGTCAGCGAGCCTGACCACCCGATCCCGTTAGTCACCTCTTACGACAATCATGGGTTGCTGAAGATCAATTCTAACCCAGATCTTCTGGACACACTGGATAATTGAGGATTCACAAGTTGTTGAGACAAACCAACCAAATGAAAACAAAACTTCATGGAAAAGAGCAACAGTGGGGGGGTCATTGAATCTTTGGCCTCCATAAAGCTTACATAGTGGTGGAGTATCATCAGTCTCCATTATTGCAGAGTAGGTAGAACAGTCATAGCAGAAAACCACTTAAACCACTTCATGTAACATGGTTCAAGGTGCGAACAACTAAATATACTGTATGTTAGAGCAGAGAAGGTATGAAATTATCAGCCTTAAGATCAACAAAACTGTGATTGTTTCATGCCCTTTGAACATGAACAATTAGGGATGAACACAACATGTTCTTATTTCATTTTAGACCGTTAGAACTGATGATGTAGAAAATCAATGGCAAAACAATGAATCACATTGATAATGTTTTGCAACAGAAATTTGTCAGAATGAATTAACACAAATCGGCAGCACTCGTGAACATGCCCAACGTTTAGAGACATTTTACAACCAGATATATCCTTACAGGCTTGTTACATTGTATTATGCCATTACTTTCACCACCCTACACTGAGCCACAACCAGATTCAAAAAATAATAAAAGGGAGGTAACTCTAATCTTAAGTCTGTATTCTGACGATCAAATACCCTTAAGAAAAAGATGACATGCCAAAATATGATCATTTTACATCCACAAAATCATTAATTAGATGGCACTGTAAAATTTATCTTGAAAAGACAGAAAAGAGAAGAGGAAAGAGAAGGTATAAAATCACATATGATAATAAGTAATAATCATTTGTTGTGAAAGTAGTACCATGATTCAACAGATCACTTTGTCTCCCGAATGTTTGGATATTGACGAAAATCAGAAAAGACAATACAGAAAACATTTAGCAGGCTTTGTACATGCTATATACATATCACACAAAGTTGCCATGGCTACCATCTGATTTCATCCACACACCTTTTGGGCACCAAGTTGTTCAACACGTTCAACTAATTAGGATACTTTACCTGTTTAGTAGGACTCTAATTAGGATACTATGAATTAAGAATTAAAGAAATGTACACTGGAAAAAGGTCAGTGCTATTCCAGAATGCTGTGCACAAGCAACAACATAAAATAAACAAGATGTCCTCTCTCAGCACCATGATACACTTGACCTTATTTTGCGAAAAACATGTTACTCGATGTTTGGCTTGTCAGGTGTAGAAGGTCATTTAAGTCTCCTAGCCTATGATATCAAAGCAGAGTCATCAACATATCCATTTGATACCTTAACAACTAGGAATTTCTGTTTCCACTGCGAGTCATATTCTTAAACGAGAAACGTTCACCATGTTACATCATGTTATGTTTTTACGGAAAGTTTGGGAGATGCAGTTACTTCTGGTCAGACAGGAAATGGTTTCCCTTCTAGCTAAAAAAAACTAATGTCATTACTTATTTCAGTTATCCATTAACATAATTGTCACCTCTGTTTTGCCTAATGGCAGTGTTCGCAAATAGCGCATGACCCTCTGACAAATCCGGCAGATTCGCCAACAGTCCGATAGAAATCTACAGCCCGCCAGCCCCAGTTTCTGACTGTATATTTCACAATGACTTTGACTGAAGTTGTTATATGTGACATGTGACACTTGTTTGCTGTTTATAAATCTTATGTTTGTTAATAATTTCAATGCCAATATAAGAAATATTAAATTTGAAATGTGTTTAATTTTATTTTATGGGTCCTGTGAATTTTCAATGGGTCAGACAGACATCTGAAACTTACAGGACCGAAAGTCCTGTTACTTTGAAACACCATTCGTGAACACTGTAATGGAATCTGAGGCAGTGGTTATGCTATGAGGCGAAATTTAAAATAAAACTATTCATATCAGTTAAGCTTGTCTTACCCTGCATGTAACATGTTATGTTTACCATTGTCTTGTGGAGAAAGTTATAGTTTCACTTTCGAAAGATTACGTCATAATTAAACACCCATAGAGTGATGACGGTTGATGACCTGCTGGAGGTGATGGTAGGTGTCTTAGATAAACTTGTACACGACATAATCCATAAGGTTTAGGCTTATATATTGTTCCATGGCCTTGTTTGTTCGTCAGACCTTTAAAAGTGATTCCACACTGTACCACCCTCTAACAATATTTCCGTTGTCTGTACACAATGTTTGTCATGGAAACTGTTTATGCCTGGGTGTGACACACTGACACATTTGCCATCATTCAACTTGTCGTACTGTTGCCAGCCTTCCATTATACAGTGTGTCCATTTGCCAGAATGCATTTCTTTCACAGATCTGCATCTGACTCAGTTGCCATGCATTCTGCTTTACCCTTTTCATCACATTTCGTATATTGTTGTCATTGTCATCCTTCATCCAACTCGTTACATTGTTGCCATGATGCATGTCCTTCATCCAACTTGTCAGACTGTTGATACGATGCATTGTCCTTCATCCAACTTGTCATTTGTTTCCATTATGCATGTCCTTCATCCAACTTGTCAGACTGTTGATACGATGTGTTGTCCTTCATCCAACTTGTCATTTTGTTGCCATGATGCATTGTCCTTCATCCAACTTGTCAGACTGTTGATACGATGCATTGTCCTTCATCCAACTTGTCATTTTGTTGCCATTACAGACTGTTGATCGATGCATTGTCCTTCATCCAACTTTTCAGACTGTTGATACGATGCATTGTCCTTCATCCAACTTGTCATTTTGTTGCCATGATGCATTGTCCTTCATCCAACTTGACATTTTGTTGCAATAATGCATTATCCTTCATCCAACTTGTCATTTTGTTGCCATGATGCATTGTCCTTCATCCAACTTGACATTTTGTTGCAATAATGCATTATCCTTCATCCAACTTGTCATTTTGTTGCCATAATGCATTTTCTTCATCCAACTTGTCAGACTGTTGCAAAGATGCATTGTTCTTCACTCAACTTGTTACACTGTTGCCAAGATGCAGTTCTTCACCCTGTCACTTTGTTGCATTCATTCATGTTCATGCATTGTATGTTTTGTCCAGCGCATGACATTGCTGTACTTCAAATTGCACACTGTAACCATCATGCATTGTACTTCATCCAGCTTGTCACAATGATGCAGTTGTTCATTGTATAGTGTCGCCATCATGATGTACTTCATCCAGCTTGTAACAATGATGCAGTTGTTCATTGTATAGTGTCACCATCATGCATGTACTTTATCCAGCTTGTCACAATGATGCAGTTGTTCATTGTATAGTGTCACCATCATGATGTACTTCATCCAGCTTGTCACAATGATGCAGTTGTTCATTGTATAGTGTTGCCATCATGCATGTACTTTATCCAGCTTGTCACAATGATACAGTTGTTCATTGTATAGTGATGTCATCACATTGTACTTCATCCAGCTTGTCACAATGATGCAGTTGTTCCTTGTATAGTGATGTCATCACATTGTACTTCATCCAGCTTGTCACAATGATGCAGTTGTATATTATCACACTGTGTAGAGAAACAAGCCAACACTCTTTCTGCACAATGCAACAGTGTTGTATATCACGCAATATCCTTCATTTATCTTATCACCTGACACTGCTGTTGTGTATTAAAACATTGTTGCTTTTCATGAATTTTCTTTCACCTGGTTTGTCACATGTCAACAAACGAAGATACGGAGGCACACAGTCCTTAGAATGCGGTAACCTGATTGGCACTTCCTATTACACTATATCTTACTGTAACATCACGGCTTTAGGGTGGACATAAAACCAATAACTGTTGAACTGTGTGTAGGATATAACTCTCATAATCATACCTTTCCAAACAGCTGTTGCCAAGGTTACAAATCAATATGATGCTCTATCTCTACAAACGTTAGTAAATGCCATGTGATAAAACACCGCTTGTACACACTCGTCACACAGTAAACACATCTTTCAATGGATGACTGTTGCAGGTACGACGCCATTCTGATGCATCATGGACGATGATGGAACTTCTGGTGGAGCACTGATAAATTTGGTATTTTTGAGTATTTTGGAAAACTTTCCATATGAACTACACCAATCACTGATAAAGTGGAATCTTTTTAGAAATTGGTTTCCGACACATTGGACATAACTTCAACGCGTCCGAGCACTTCCCACACAGAGCGTGTCCACAAAGAAACACTGTGTCTTTCTTTCGTTCCATACACACTGGGCACATAAGAGATTCCTCCATTTCCTGAAGCTTCTTCTTCAGTATTACAGCATCTGTTTCGTTGATTGGCTGTCGAATAGAACCAACAGGACGGCCATCTTAAACAGAGATAAACATTTGTTATTCTTGTTACTTTGCCATTATTGTGGTGGAGCTTAATAACAGTCTTATGTCACATTCAGGATGTCGCTTTCAGTAATATCACAGTCATTGTCAGTACTATCATTGTTTATTGTTGATTGGCTGTCGACTAGAAACAACGGGACGGCCATCTTAAATAGAAGAGACAAGCATTTGTTATTCTTGTTACATTGCCATTCTACTGGTGGAGCTTAATAACAGTCTTATGTCACATTCAGGATGTATCTTTCAGTAATATCACAGTCATTGTCAATATTATCATTGTTTATTGTTACATTCTGCAATATTCGGCTATGTGACAACAGGACAGAAAATAATGTAAGTCACCAGACAATCCAGTTCTTGACATCATCAAGCTATGCAAATGGGATAAGATGACATCAGTTAACCAAATCAACAAGCCTGACCACTCCATCCCTTTAGTCGTCTCTTACAACAAGCTGAAGACCAATTCTAACCTGGATCTTCACAGGGTGAGTGAGTTCAGTTTTACGCCACACTCAGCAATATTCCAGCTATATGGCAGCGGTCTGTAAATAATCGAGTCTGGACCAGACAATCCAGTGATCAACAGCATGAGCATCGATCTGCACAATTGGGAACCGATGACATGTGTCAACCAAGTCAGCGAGCCTGACCACCGGATCCCGTTAGTCGCCTCTTACGACAAGCATAGTCGCCTTTTGTGGCAAGCATGGGTTGCTGAAGACCTATCCTACCCCGGATCTTCACGGGTCGGATCTTCACAGGGGGTTGCTTGTTATTGTTGAGACCAAATACAGTGTTATCGCCCACTGAGATGACAT
This sequence comes from Haliotis rubra, assembly GCF_003918875.1. Taxonomy (NCBI): domain Eukaryota; kingdom Metazoa; phylum Mollusca; class Gastropoda; order Lepetellida; family Haliotidae; genus Haliotis; species Haliotis rubra. The sequence goes on along the minus strand of NW_025765558.1, from coordinate 4,229,518 downwards.
CAACACAATTGGGACATGTGTCAACCAAGTTGGAGAACCTGACTACCAGATTCAATCACCTTGTTATATTTTTTCTAGAATACATGAAATAAGGCAGAATAATCTCACCTGGTCCACGCTTTATCTCAATGGGAACTTTACATTTGAGACACCTCTTCATCTTCACACAACACTCAAGGCATACTATCACGTGCCCACATGGCTCGAACGTCACGTTAGCTCGCTCTCCGCAACAAACTTCACATTCTACCAACTCCTCTCCCTCCAGACACATTGGGAGCTCTGTGCGATTACCGGTGGCACTGAAAGAACAGCATATCTAATTGTCAAAAACATTTGGGGAACAGTTGACACATCAGGGTCTATCACACACAATCAACAAATGCACAATCGCCTTACACACAGCATATAGTTCCGTCTCCTATTCCCGCGGGTTTCCTATTCTTGTGGAAACACGTTTTCTGCCGAAATTGCTGATGCACAACACTTAGCGGTTGTTTACATCGCCGACCGGAAACTAGGAAGTGGCCCAAGTCTGCGAGTGATAAAAATCTTGCAATGTCACGAATATTGGTGAGTTTGTACCAACTTGGACATATCATAACTTTTTCCCGCCCTTTCCGGCATGATTGCTCTTCCAGCACTCCACAACGTTACTTCCTCCTTATACTGCGAGAATAGGAGAAGCCTCATTTCGTAAATAGCGGATGGCATTGTTTATCACCGGGCTCAAGAGTAAGGCTAGCAGCTGATAGATGCAGATATTAAGGAGAAGGCCCTTCATTTAAAAATAACAAGCATTCATGCGGTAAGAAATGGTTGTGTTATTTTTCAGCCAATATCTGTAAGTACCGAAGGAATAGGAAACGGCTTCCTACTAATGTCCATCATGTTGTATGCGCTTAGAGGATGTCCCCAGTGGAGTTCAGTGGCCTTAGTAGTAGTAGTAGTATTATATTAGTACCTGGGGGCCAATTGTAGGGTGGTGGGGTAGCCTAGTGGTTAAGGCGTTAACTTGTCACGCCGAGGACCTGGGTTCGATTCCCCACATGGGTAGAATGTGTGAAGCCCATTTCTGGTGTCCCAGCCGTAATATTGCTGGAATATTGCTAAAAGCGGCGTAAAACTAAACTCACTCACTCACTCACTCACCAATTGTTACCCAGAGCTGGCTGCCCGTTTATGAAAGGGTCTATTATGATCAGCTGTTTTGACATGGGAATGGGTTGTGAATATGACAGCTGTTTTGACATGGGAATGGGTTGTGAATATGATAGCTGTTTTGAAGCTTGAAACATGACAGATACATGTTCTAAATTTCGTGTCCACTCAGCATGAATGATTGGTTGGTTTGTTGTTTAACAGCACACTCAGCAATATTCCAGACATATGATGGCGGTCTGTAAATAATCGTATCTGGACCAGACAATCCAGTGATCAACAGCATGAGCATTGACCTACGCAATTGGGGTACGTTGGCATGTGTAAACAAAGTCAGCGAGCCTGACCACCTGATCCCATCAGCCTCTTATGACAAGCATGGGTTACTGGAGATCAATTCTAACTTGGATCTTCAGGGTCCCACTCAGCATGGAGAGCAGAGAGCAAAAAATATTTGAGTTTTAAAAATGCATTCAAGTCTATATACATACTAAGCTGTAGCAAACTGCTTGACGACTTCCTCCACCCGAGGATCACTGATGATGTCGAGTGGTGTCTTATGTTGGTGGTTCTGATGCATGAGATTCGCCCCCTGCTGAGCCAGGTAGCAAGCAATGGCTGCCCCCGTCTGTTCCTCTTCATCTGTCATTCCAAGCTGTGTCCGAATCTGATAAATAGTTGGCTATTACAAGTTTAGGACGTTGAATCTTAAAGTGTATCTTCAAGGACATATTAAAGGAACAAAATCAAACCTATTTCAGTAATTATACCATGCAAATTATGTTAAGAATAATAGGCAAGAAAATCTAGCAATTTCAAACCTCTTTTTTCTATATTTTTCAGACATAACAGTTGTATTCACTCACTCACTCACTCACCTGCTCACCCACCCGCTCACTCACTCGCCCACTCACTTACCCACTCAGACTCACATTTCCTAGGATTTATGCCAGGTTATGATATACTCATGGAAACAAAAAAGGGAACACATGAAAGTACAAGTGTTCTTTATTCTTTTCCAGGTTTCTTCACAAGGTTTCTATTGCACTGTGGGTGAAAATCTGGAACTAAATAAAGGTAATTGTACTTTCATGTGTTATATTCCTTCTGATTATATGCCTCTGAATGACTTTAACTTCCAGGTGTATATAATAATCAATATAAATATCCCCTTATTCGTTTCCTGGAGTATATAATAATCAACATAATGTTCCCTTGTTTTCAATACTGGTTGCTTTCTGGCTGAAATACAACTACATTGACATTACAAGTCTACGCCCTCACTCACGACATCATTGAAAACCTACAAACATAGTTATCATTCCAATAAACTCATAAACTGGGTAAATCAGAGATTCAAACTCAAGATCATAGGATCCTGGTTCGCTAGATGGGTACAATGTGTTAAGTTTATTCTATGGGTCCTGAGGGGCAGTGGGGTAGTGGTTAATGCGTTCGCTTGTCATGCCAAACACCCAGGTTCGATCCCCTACATGAAGTGTTGGAAGTTCATTTCCGGTGTCCCCCCCTGCTGTAATATTGCTGGAAGATTGCTAAAAGCAGCAAAAAACTAAACTCACTTACTGGTGGGTCCTGAGATACAGGACACTAGGGGTGGGTATTGCAGAGAATTTTCATAGTGCGATATATTGCGATACGGAAGCATATATTGCGATATGTATTGCTATATATTGCAAGGATTATTTTTTTAACAAAAACTACTTATAATCGAGTTAATGCTTGATTATAAAGCAAAAACACAACAAAATCACTATGATTGATTAACCTTTTATAAAAACTTTTAATCATGATAAAATAAAAATGCAAGTAACATTTGGCACTAATGAAACAGGGAAAAGAACAATTCAAAAAACGGAAATATCCGAAGATTTCCGAGTGTTACAAAGTTTTCCGAATGCATGTCAAAATACCGGTTTTTGATCAGCGTATCGCAATACCTATCGTTTTCATGTCTGAACCGGTAAATACCGGTAAACCGGTTATATTGCGCAGCCCTACAGGACACCGATTCACAAAGCGTTCATAATGTTACGACCTGTCGTAACTCCATACTTTATCATAGGTTTACGAAAGTCGTAACACTACGAACACTTTGTGGATCGGGGCCCAGGAGTATAACCTCCCTCTTCCAGTCACTCATATGTCCTAGGAATCTGTCACTCTCTGTTCTATCACTGAAGATTCATCTGTAGAACTATGTATAACAATACACATTTGATACTCACTGCATCCAAGGTCGGAGAACTCTCCTTCTCGGTAGCTACAGTTTGCCTCATCAGTGCCAGATGCAAGCAGGTGTCACCATCTTCATCTGCGACGTTGACGTTCGCACCTTGGCTGACCAACAGCTCTATGAGCGCTGTGTGCCCCTGGGACACAGCCAGCAACAGCGGGGTCTGTTGGCGATTGTTACGGATCTCTATGTCAGCATGGCCCTGGGGTGTAAACAACAGAAATTGAGTCACAAAATATTCAGGAAATTCATTGTTATTATTCATTTAGGATTACAAACTTGGTGAGGTGAAGTGTAGTATAATGAGGGCTGAACATTATTGTTCTAATGTAGCAATGTTCAAACGTGCATGTGTTGGGGGTGGGAGGGTGGTTGGGGGTGGCAAGTGTTGGGCAAACTTTACAGTAGTAGCCCATCAAGATGAAAGGTAGCAGGAAATGAAAAGACCACCCTGGTTACTGGAGAACTATTCAGACTAGGAATCCCCATGCTTGTATACCTTTAAAATTGTCTAAGATACAGATTTGATTCCCAACACAGGTACAATCATTCTCTTCCCACAGAGGTTACTCAAGTCATATCTTCCCACGTACCTCTGTTCTAATACAGCCATATTTCCCAGTTCTCGTAAAATCCCCTAGCGGCAAAAAATCGCAACATGAATTATCTCCCATATTTCTATCCAATCAGAACAAGTGTCTGACTTAGATCCAATATGGCAGCCACTATTGAGTAAGTGAAGGATAGATTTGGTATTTCATGTTTAACTGAAAATCAGAAACTAGCAATAGAGAGTGCATGAATCAACCGACAAGTTGTTTTTGTTGATGTGACACACAAGACATTTAATGGTTAGCTTGTCCGTCAACAACAAGGGCGATGGAGACGCCATTGATTCGCCATTACAAGACCAAGTTCTGTCTAGAAGGAACGTTTGCGCATAGCGCAGGGGAAGAAGTTCTAGTTTTGCTGAAGCATACAGAAATTACCGAGGCTTTGCGAATGATTACTGTTGAAACAACGTCGCTGATTGCACAACTAAATCTGATTGCAACCAATCACGAATCCTGAACAATCGCACCATGAAAGGGCTGTATTACAACAGAGGTACATAGGAAGATATGACTTGAGTAACCTCTGTGGGAAGAGAATGAGGAACAGTCTGTAAGCCCATTTCTGGTGTCCCTCCCATCCTATCGCTGGAACATGGCTACATGCAGCATCAAACCATCCCTACTCACTCACTCACTCAAGCATTGTTCTATCTCAACTCACCGTTCCCAGGAGTGTTCCTGCGACATCTTTGTGTCCGTTCAGAGCTGCCAGATGTAATGAAGAGAAACCATCGTCTTTCTTGATGTCTACGATCTGACGACACTTTATTAAAATTTTATCTGTGGCTCTGCAAAAAATCACATGGGCATAAAAAAATACAGGAAACAGAGAGAAAATAGTTTCTTGCAAAAACATTGTCATTTGTTGTCTAGGTAGCATGTGTCTTAACTTTGGGGGCAGACTCGTCAATAGAACAGCACGTCCGTTATCCCCGAACGAGCATTTAGGTCACTAACACTATCGTTTATCTGTTTTCTGCCTTACATTAATCGTTGATAAGTATTAAATTTGGCATCTTAGAACTGAAGCAAGCATCCTCAAGCTTTAACTATGATAGTTCAGGGCAAAAACTGTACTATATTACAGTATACATGAGGGTAGAGCAAACTATAATTTATAAATAAGCACCTGTTTTTAGTGGAGAAGTGACACATGAGGTTGGATGCAAGAGATTTTAGTGACACTCTCTACACCTGGGAATTCTAACGGCAAACTGTCTATTTTGTGTGTAGACATACTGTTTGCAGGACCAAGAACTCAAAAACAGACTTTCGTCTGCACAATTACTTACACATTGTTGCCTTTCAGGGCTGCATGGTGCAAGACATTGAATCCCCGTTTATTCCTCAGGGTAAAGTCAATGCCGGGGAAATTGATCAACAAGTCAATAATCTCTCGACTTTCTTTCCCGATGGCGTCGTGCAAGGCTGTGTCACCATAAGCATCCTGGGAACATAATATAGTGGTACATAACTCTTCAATACAGATTTGGTTACGTAAGTGAGCCCTCTTACTGTATATCAACATTACACATAGTGACCCCTTTCACTGTATATTAATATGGCACAAAGTGATCACGTATCTGATCCTTCTCAACTGTATAGTAACATTACACAATGTGATCCTTCTCACCTGTATATTAACATAACACAATGTGATCCTTCTCACCTGTATATTAACATAACACAATATGATCCTTCTCACCTGTATAGCAACATTACACAATGTGATCCTTCTCACCTGTATAGCAACATTACACAATGTGATCCTTCTCACCTGTATATTAACATTACAGTCTTCCTTGAGCAAGACATTGACACACTGTAGATGTTGTTTGTTGACGGCGACGTGAAGCGTGCTGCAGCCCCCATTGTTCAGGGCATTTATCTGAGCCCCCTTCTGCAGCAACACCTCCATGACGAATGGCTGGTTACTGGAACAAAATGGTGGCCATGAGCAACCACTAACTTAAAAATTTGAGTTTTCAACTTTAAACATTCAATCACAGATGGTCGTGTCAGCGCTGGGATTCGAACCCACATTTATCACGGTCGTGGTGTGCCAAAGGGACACAATTGTGCACAGCGAACTGAAGCGCTAAAGGCAACAGGGTTACTGTGCCCTCTGATGAGAGAGTGAGTGACCATTTAATGTCTGTTTCAACCGTTTCAGCCATACCATGGTACATCAGCTTAATATGTTGGGAAAGCCTGAAGTGATCCAGGTCTCAAACCTTAACCACTTTTGTGCTTACAAACCCAGAAACATAATTAGGGCAAACCCAAGATACCTGTCGTAGAAAGCTTATAAAAAGGTTGTCAGTGACTGTTGATTCTATGATAGCAGGACAATGTAAAATAGCTGAAATGTTCTAGTAAACAACAACAAGGCCATGTTATGAAGTGTATTATCCCCCTTACCCAAAGGGTATAATAAGAGTGATCAGAAGATGACATATCCCCCCCCCCCCCCAAACATATTTGAAAGAACAAATAAGCCCGAATCATTTCCATGGAAACTGGTAAAATAAAATTGACCAAAATCTGTAAAAAGCAAAAGGCACCACTTCAAGATCTGTCTCATATATCTGCCAACTTTTGTTGAAAGATATTGAACGGTTTTCAAGTTGTGCTCCGGAAACGAAGCCCACCCCTCCCTCTTGAGACTAAGTTTGAATCGTTTCCATGGAAACCGAGAAAATAAGAAATCACAAAATCTGTAAATAGCAAAAGGCACCACTTTAGGTTCTGTTTGATATATCTACCAATTTCTGCAACAAAATATTAAATGGTTTTTGACTTATGCTCCGGAAACAAAGCCCACCCCTCCCTTTAAGACTAAGTCCAAAACATTTCATGAAATCGAGAAAAATAAAAATGACAAAAATCACTAAATAGCAAAAGGCACCACCTTAGGTTCTGTTTGATATACAGAGCTACAGATAACTTATTGGGTCACTGAGTTATGTACCCACTTGTGTTCACCTCAATTGGGTATCCTAATTTTCCTTTATGAGTAACCAAATAAATTGTACACACCCCACTCAAACTCAATTGGGTATTTTTCCATTTATTGTAAAAATATAACAAAGTTTAAATGTTTGTTTATGTGTTTGTATTTGTATTTGCTGTAGTATGAGAAACAACAAGAAAGACTGCAAGTTACCAAGTTCAAGTGCAGAAATAGAATCTTTCAGTATACCTCAGTTATTTGATCTGTCCTCGTTAATCTCTATCACATTCTTGTGTGTACGCATGTAAGATCAAGTGTATTGAGTATTTACAAAAGTTCAAGCATACATGTACGCAATAGACTTAATAGGAATTGAGTGTTCACATAAATATTTGCATAATTTACGCAGATACGCAACTTATCTGTACCTCTGGATATATCTACCAATTTTTGTTGAAAAATATTGAACAGTTTTTGAGTAATGCTCCGGAAACAAAATGATTACGGACGGACGGACAGACGGGAAAGGCGAGACCATTACATGCCAGGGGGATAAAAATGATTATCTCACTACCCAAAGGTCGAGTAATAAAGTGGATTATTTCTCTTACCCAAATGCCAAATAATGAAGTGGATTATCTCCCTTACCCAAAAGCTGAGAAATAAAGTGGATTATCTCCCTTACCCAAATGCCCAGTAATGAAGTGGATTATTTCCCTTACCAAATGCTGAGTAATAAAGTGGATTATCTCCCTTACCCAAATGCTGAGTAATGAAGTGCTGTGTCACCATCTTCATCCTGCAGTTCTAAATTAGCATTTGCTGCAAGCAACAATGAAACAATCTCCCGGTGACCTTGGTGACTTGCAACTTGCAACGCAGTTTTCCCTGAACTCTTCTGATCAACCTGGAAACGTAACATGTATGAATAAGATACAACATGATCAGATTGCTGATTGAGTGTGGCGTTACTCCTTTATGCAATATTCTAGCATCACACGAGTGTCACAAAAAATGAGGTGAGGTGAGGTGAAATTGGGTTTAACGTCGTGCTTGAGAATATTTCGCTCATATGACGACATGCATGCGTGTGTATGTGTATGTGCGGCTGCTTGTACTAGCCCAGACTGGTTTTATAGTGCTAGCCCACTGAGATACCATGCCGCAGTGAAGCATGAATACCCCACTCAGACACATTATACTTCGAGCCAACAAGTCCTTGTTGTACCCAGAAATGCCGAGCGCCAGGCAGGGACCAACAAGTACCATATTTTAATGTCTTTTGGTATGAAACGGTCCGGGATCCAACCCACGACCTTCCGCTCTCCGGGCGGATGCTCTAACCACTACACCACGGAGGCGGTTCACAAAAAATGAGCTAAACAAGAGGGGCATCAGTGTGACCACTGTACAGTGAGCTCTTTACCCAGTAGGCCATCCCACTAACCCAAATGACATAAAGACGCCAAGTCGAAAGAGTGAATCGGTACACCAAGAATTTAAATCCAGTGTATGAAATAAGGCCCGTCTGACTGCCTGAGATGGGCTAGATTTCTGACGGACGGTCTAAATTTACAACTTGCCAGTTCGATGGTCTTGTAATATTTTTTAGATATTTCATACATCTGATTGACTGACTGACTGAGTTTGGTTTTACGCCGTTTTTAACAATATTCCAGCAACATCACGGCGGGGGACACCTGAAATTGGCTTCACACATTGTGCCCATGTGGGGAATCGAACCCAGGTCTTGGGCGTGACGAGCCAACGCTTTCACCATTAGGCTACCCCACCGCCCCTTCATACATCTGAGTAAATTCACCATATCTTGGTGTCTGGTCTGATTAAATCCATTTTGGGCTGGTAACACTTTGTAGTTACCAGCCCTGATGTCTGGCTGGGTTTTTGGCTTATTTCATACACTGCTTAAATCACATCACAGCTTGTGACAACCACTGGCACGGTTTTGCAAAGTTATCTCCATAGCTTGCTTTGAAACACAGGTAATCTACTTACCTTGTCTGGAAATTTTGTTATGATCTCACGGACAATTTCCACATGTCCTTGTGCTGCCTCTCGAACCAGACGGTCCGGGCCAGTCTCCAGGCCCGGCTTACTCCGCAGCTCAACCAGCTGGTCCAACAGTGCTGTCAGGGTCGCTATGGAAACCAGAAAACATGAATCAGTTATTCACAGAAGTTAAGATATGGAGATTATTACATGAGTAGTCTAAGACTTTAGCCATAAGTGCGAAGTCCCAGTCTAGCAAAATCCTGTTTGGTCTCGTCACTTAGTCGTCTGGTAATTGTTCATATAACACTGGAAATCAAGACTAGAGATAAGTTTGCACAAGTAGACACAAAAGCTTTTGGCACAGACTGTGTGAGTGTAAACCAGTTGACATTGTCACTGTAAGAATACTGGTATTCTACAGGTTACATGCACATTAAAGTTTCTTGTTTACGTGACAATGATTGGGTTACACATACACATTGTTACACACATTTTGTGTCAGAACCCAATTTATAGATAACAGGAAGACGAAGACAATAGAAAATTTGCTAAAAACTTCAAATGGAAGGTATTTAGTGAATGTAATCTTGTGTAATATTCAAGCTTGTCTCAATGACTCTACTGGGGCGGTGGGGTAGCCTAGTGGTTAAAGCGTTCGCTCGTCACGCCGAAGGCCCGGGTTCGATTCCCCACATGGGTACAACTTGTGAAGCCCATTTCTGGTGTCCCCCGCTGTGATATTGCTGGAATATTGCTAAAAACGGCGTAAAACCATACTCAGCCAGCTCAATGACTCTACTACAAGACGTACATACAGTTTTATTACTGCTACAATGACAATGTCATCAACAGATTTCATGTTTCATATCTGTGTTGTTGACTGCACCATCACAAGATTTACAGCTTCATGCCTGCCGCATTCACTCTACCACTGAATATGACTACACAGTGTGCAAAATAGCCACTGGCCTGCTTGCCTGTGGCTAGTAAAAATCCAGTCAGGCCAGTAAATCTCCAGTCACTGGCCCGACTGGCTAGTGAATTTAAATGGGGTCATTTTGTAAATATATCACTCTCTCTGACTTTTTATGTTATAATACACTTGTAAATCATGCAAGATTATGGCCTGATAAAAATGTTCATCATATTATCAGCTTAATAATGAAACCCGTGTCTACATTCAAATTTTGGGCTAGTGAAATTATTTTGTTGGCTAGTAACATTCTGGCATAGCTAGCCAGACTGGCAAGCAAATTTTGGAAACTATTTCGTACACTGTGACTACATAGTTTCAAGCCTGTGACTGATTTTAGAGTCAAAAGACTTTCACACCTGCCTATTTTATCACAAGATATGACTTCACGCCTGCCTGGCTGACTATACCATGAAAACATTTACGTATAGTTTGATGCCTTCCACTTTGACTGTACTATCACAAGCTTTACAAGTTATTCCATGCCTGCCTCATTATCTATACCATCACAAGCTTTACAAGTTATTCCATGCCTGCCTCATTATCTATACCATCAGGAGCTGTACAAGTTACAGTACAACCAGAAATTATTGAGAATTTAAAGATCGTAATTTTTTATATTTTTTTCACTCATTACTCACATATTAATGTGAATATTAGCAGAACATAACTCCAGATTCAAAGACAGGTGAACAGTTAGTATTTTGTCAAGTCACCATGGGCAGCAATGCAGGCTTCAATGCGGCGGGGCATACTACTGATCAAAGAAGTTAGAAAGTCGTGGTCCATGTTGTCCCAATATCGGACCACCTCTTCTTTCATTTCAGCAATATTTGTCAGATTTTTCTTATTGACACTTTCCTTCATAAGTCCCCAAACATTTTCTATTGGATTTAGGTCAGGGTTATAGCTTGGCCAATCTAGTAATGTCATATTTTGGGTCCGAAACCAGGCCTGTGAATGCTTTGAACAATGTTTTGGGTCGTTGTCCTGCTGGAAAATCCAAAAATTTCCATAGAACATGTGAGCAGATGGAAGTAAATGTCCCTCGAGAATATCTGTCTACCACTCACTGTTCATATTCCCTTCAAATACACAGAGGGGCGTTGCCCCCAACACAGATATGCCAAACCACACGTTAAATTTCAGACTGTACTTTGGGCGCTGATACAAAGGTTTTTCAGTTTGTTTGGTCCAGAATTTCAGTGTATTAGGAAACAGCCACACAGAACTTTCATCTGAGAAAATTACATTGTCCCAGTTAAAATTTCTATGCTGTAAGCACCAGTTCAACTATCGCTCCTTTTGTTCAGGTTTCATGATCGGTGATGGAATTCCTCGACTTTTCTGCCAAACCGTTGCATGTAGCTCAGTTCTAATTGTCTCCTTACAGACAGCCACAGTTCCTCTATCAATCATATCCAGCCTTAAGTTTTCTAAACTCCTTCGTTTGTTTTTAGAAACAAGAATACCAAGCTGCCTCCTGTCACCAACAGTCAATTTTCTGGGCCTACCTGCGCCTCCCTGGTGCTCAATGCCATATCCATTTGCAATATTTTTCAAAACACCATAAACAGTGGACAAAGGGATGCCTTTTCTACTTGAAATCACTTTAGCTAATCTGATGTCCTTGTTATAATACTCTAAAATCAACTTCCTCTTCTCTAAATCATCCATACTGAGGATCACTGAAAACGTCGTCTGCTAGCAAGTGAACAAAGGGGGATAACTCTTCACAAACTAATGAAAAAGGATTATCGGAGTTGTCTCTCTTGAATGAAACCAAGCACTTGATAGCTGGTCATGGTTGTTTATACTAGAAATCCAATTAAACATATTCCTAAAATTCTCAATAATTTCTGGTCATACTATATTCCATGCCTGCCTCATTATCTATACCATCACAAGACTCATGTATAGTTTAACACCTGCCTTGACAATTCTACTCTCACAAAGTTTACATGTAGTTTCATGGCTACCTCAATGACTATAGCCTTACAAAATTTACACATAACTTTGCACCTGCCTCACAAGATATAGTTTCATGTCTGCCTCGTTGACATTACCATCACAAGACTTACGTATTGTCTCCGGTCTATCTCGATGGCTGCCCATGGTGTTATTCATCTCTTGTGCCCCGTGTGGTATAAGCTGACAACATTCGGGGTTGAACGTCCAGGTTTGTCCCTCCACGTTCACCCGCAGATCACCATCAGTGTACACCTTCAGCACCCGGCCTAGCTTACCCAGTGTCTGGGGGTGAAACAGGACATCCTTGGTTAGAAGACTACTGTTTATGTATATCAAGTCCCATTCATAGATTAATATCAGATCAAATATTCAACATGTTTCAAACCTAAACTAATGTAAAATACATACACCATACATGAACAATATGGTTGTCACGTTTATCCCCAATTCTGAATTTTAAATGCAAACTGTCAACACTGTGAGTGCATTCCTTAATGTCTCCCGGGGCGGAGAGGTAGCCTAGCAGTTAAAGCAATCGCTCACCACCGTGAAGAACTGGGTTCGTTTCACCACATGGGTACAATGTGTAAAGCCCATTTCTGGCATCCACCGATGTGATACTGCTAATAGCGGCATAAAACCCAACTCACTCACTCACTCACTCTCTTTTCATCAGTAAGGGTAATTTTGGCCTTAGGGTTGACAAGTGTACCCAGGACAATTAAATGAACATTAACAACTAGTCGTTTCAGTGGGAAAGAAAAACCTAATAGAGCTTGAAAATACCATACATTTATATCCTCTGAATACAGATCATGGGCTCACATTTCTCATGGTGTCTGTCCACTCTCCATGGTCTTTCTGTAGCTCTTTAATCCGCTGCTCATTATCAACTATCTTCACAACATCGTCTTGGGTGAACAAGTGCACCTTATTAAGCGCGCTAGGATGGAATGTCCACCGGTTGCTACAACCGTCGTACTGCACACGCACATCGCCTCGGTCAGTTATCCTGTGCACTGTACCCACTTTATGAATGTACTGCAACAGATTAGATTAAAATTTGATACAGAATGTAATTTCTTAAGTAAAATTGATATCTTATACTTATCTTGACTCACTTAAGGTTAGTCACCCTTTCAGTTGTTCATGCTTAAATTCTGGAGTCATTCATGTAAAATTTTGGCTCCAATTTTAAACATCAGACATGAGTGAGTGAGTTTTTACGCCACACTCAGCAATATTCCAGCTATATGGCAGCGGTCTGTAAATAATCGAGTCTGGACCAGACAATCCAGTGATCAACAGCATGAGCATCGATCTACGCAATTGGGAACTGATGACATGTGTCAACCAAGTCAGTGAGCCTGACCACCCAATCCCGTTAGTCGCCTCTTACGACAAGCATGGGTTACTGAAGATCAATTCTAGCCCGGACCTTCAAACATTTGACATGGTGTGATGAGTCTGACAGTTGTATTTTGCACCAATCTGGCTTGTTTTACAAACAATGTATATTTGGGACTTCACTTTCTAAGTAAATTACAAATTCTTGTACTTTAAGGGTTGAGTCCCACCCAGAGAGAAAGACCTATTGCTGTGCCCAATGATCTCACCTCAGCCATACGTGGGTTCCAGCCTCCATGACCTTCCTGCATCTGTTTCAATATTTCTACCTCAAGGTCACATCGAACTTTATCGCTGACCTTAAACTGACAAACGATTCCAGGACCTGCTACTTCAACAAATTCACCTGTAAAAGCAAAAAGGTTGTTGTACACACAGTGTTCGAAATAGGTACAGACCCGCTAGCCAAATGCTAACGGATGGTGAATCGGGTCAGTAAATGTAATTTTCTGACTAAAATTGATATTTTATACTTATCCTGACTCATGCTAATTATGCTTGTCTCCCTCTCCTTGGGAATGATAGTGGAACACTTGAAATCCCTTGAAGTTCCCTTCTAAAAAGTGGACGTAAAATCACTACTCACCGAGGAGTTGCCTCCCTTGCCACTCTTTTGGTCACCTGACCGACCATGCCTAGTCACTCTCTCCGTATGAATGCCCGACACCCGGATTTACAGGGAAATCCAGAGTGCCATAAGAGGGGAGGTTGGGAGGGCTAACCTCATGAGTCAGGATAAGTATAAAATATCAATTTTAGTCAGAAAATTACATATTTTTCCTTATCCTGACTCATGCTAATTATGCTTACAGAATCCATCGGAAATGGCGGTGGGTCAGGCCACGTTCTGGATTCACTAGCAGTTGATTTACGTCCTGCATTACACCCCATGGGAACTTATGACGGCACTGTTGAAGATTCTGTTCTTTCAACTTCTCTCTGATGAGTCTGGGGGGAACCACAGATTTCTTCCGAAAGTCCTCCTGACATTTTCATGTGGATTTTAGATATACTAATATTCCATTAGTTATCTATTGCAACTCCATTTCTTGATGCGCACATCAAGTGGAGATGCAACCCTTCTTCATGTACAAGTATGTCCTATACAAGTACAGGGTCTATCACTCATGCTAGTCTGTCCTAGACGTGTGTATGGACTTATAGCCATAGCTCTCCAGAGCGTTGGTTTTCACAAGTCATGATAAAAGGGGTTAGATTTACTCAGCGCCTTTGTGGAACCGTTAGTTGTTGTGCTACAACAAGTGGCCCAAACTGGTGAATGCCTGAGACATCTTCGGTGGCAATGACTCTGAGGTAGTGGTTGGCAAACACTGTGTTCGATCTCCAAAAGCAGCCCTCCATTATAGTTGTAATCGAGCAGTTTCCATGCAGAGCAAGTGTTGACGCCAGGCCTCTGACTTCGTGTGGGTTGGAGGCTCGTGGAGGCTCAAGTCCTGCTGCTTTATAGGCCCTTGGTATAACGGCTCTCATCCAGATCGATATCGTTGTCCATGAGACTTCCGTTGGTGTCTCAGTGGATAAGGGGATGAATAGGCGCGCTTGAATTTTCATTTCCTTGTTTTAGTTCTCTGTAGGTAGACTTTAAGTGCTCTGACTGGGCATAAGGATAGATCCTGCGTATCCTGTGGCCCAAGGACTGTAGATAGTGCTGGGATGTGGAACTGTCTGTCAGGCTGACCAGGCAGTTGATTCTTGGCGATAAAATCCCATCTCAGTCCAAGATGTAAGATGTCACGATGTCTTGATTAAAATTGTGTTCGTTCAAAGTCCAGAGCATGTATTTCTGACATCCGTGCAGCTGTTGCTAGGGCGATCAGGAACAGCGTTTTCTGAGTTAGTAGTTCAAAGGATGTCCATTCTAGAGGCTCGTAGGCATCACTGGTGAGATGTTGTAGAACTATGTTGAGATCCCAGGCAGGAGCCTTAAATTTCTTCCAACTTGAACGAGCGTAGTAGTGCCAGAATCTTGATACCCATTTTCCCCTGCTGCAACTTCGTTGTTGAAGTGCGAACCCTATCTTTGTAGGGAGGCATCTACGTAGGGATGAGTGTTGCAAACCGGCTCTGTCAAAAAGGTTCCTCTGCAAACATTCGACTTCCGAGTCCACCATAGGAGATATGGTTTCAGGCTGTCCGGTAGTATTAACGGATCTAGGCTGTCTAGGTGGGCGTTCACAAATACTTGTAATGGGCACAACTGTAGTCTCCCTCTGCGAGTCATGTCTTGAGCTGAGGTGAGTAGACCGAGCATGCTTTGCCAAGCACGTAGTGTCAACGGAGAGAGCATTGCTTGAGATATCATCTGTTGTATCTTGGCCCAACGATCCTCTGGAACGACTATGAGATTCACTGGTGTGATGAATCAATTCCTAGAAATTGCAGATCTTGTTTCGGCTCCAGTTCCGACTTGAGGAGATTTACTAGCCATCCTAGTTGAGTGAGCAGCCTGATGGTGAAGTCTAGTTGCAGTCTAAGTTGACTGGGATCTTGATGAGCTTGAATCCCGTCTTCCAGGTAGAAAGCACTGCATAGACCTTGACGATGTAGATATGTGACGATGGGCTTGGTCACTCGAGTAAACAACCAGGGGGCCGATGTATTCCAAACGGTAGAACCTTCCACTGTAAGTGATGTCTGTTGAAAAGGAATCTTAGGTATTTCCTTGAGTCTGGATGTTTCGGGATGTGGAGGTACGCATCTTGTAGATCTATGCTGGCAAGGTAGTCTGATGGACGAACGAGATGTCAGAGCTGAGGAAGATGTATCATCTTGAATTTTGCTGGTCTGCATAGATACTCCCAGTTGAACTTCCTCATGTTGTAGATGAGCTGAAATTTCTCCTTGGAATTGTTCTTCGGTACCAGGAAAATTGGGGAGTAGAACCCAGGCGTGATGAGATCTTGATCTATCTCTTCTACTGCCTCTTTGTCGAGTAGGGTCTTGATAGCGTCGTCCAGTTTCTCTATCTGGTCGGCTGCATAGTTGAAGGCCATCGGGTTGCTTGTGAGCGGGCGGGTGTCTTCCAACTGTATCTTGTACCCCCTGCGTAGTATCTGGGACACGTAGTCGTCTTGTAGGATTCCCCAATTTTCCCAGTATCGTTGGAGACGTCCACCCACTGTCGAAGGTTGTACAGGAACGGCTGGGGGTGAAAGACTCCAGTCGTTCCGAACCTGGCCTTCAGCGCTTGATTCCTCTTGCACCCCTAGGTGCTCGGCCTCTTCCGGGATTACCTCTAGGAGCTCCAGTTGGGCGACGAAAGGAGCCTCTTCCTCCTTTCATGCTGGAATACTTCTTTTCTCTGGCTCTCTGAACTCCTGCAAACCTGGATTTGTTGGAGTACCATTGGGACGTCTGACAAATCACATTAGCCAAGGTGTTGATGGATTTAATCATCATAACCTCCCTTGAGTCGTGAGAGACTTCTCTGGCGACTTCTTCAATTCTTCCTCCAAAGATGCAAGATGCTGACCATGGGGCTCTGTATAAGGACTTGGTGAAGTGTTCACTCCAAGTGCAGGCTGACAATAACCCTTGTCTTCTCAGGAGAGTCAGGCCCGCTGATGTGGATGCTAGGTGCTCCGACATAAACTGATGTAGTATATCATCCGGTCTTCTTCGGCGAAGGAGTTCTTCGACATGAGTGTTTCATTGATAGCCCTCAATCTGGCTAATCTGAAGCAGGTACGTCTGGTGGTTGTATCCAGCTGCGCTAACTTCTTATCCTCAATCTTGTAAGTTCTCTGACGGGAGTCGGTGATAATCTTGTAGTCATCAACCTCTGGAGCCTTCAGGAAGGGTTCCATCCTATGTAGAGGTAATTTCCTGGCGTTGAACGTCGGGATGTGCTGATTCTGAGACTCGGTGGCTATATCAAAAAGCTGCGCTGAGGTTGTCTGGTACTTAAGAGATCGGGTGGATCGGTGGAAAGGTGAGCGTGTCGAAAATCATCGTTGGACATCTTGTAGGTAAACGCCTCATCTGTGTCCTTAGAAGGTGATGCTAAGTCCAAGCCATTGGCGATCCAGGAGTTAACTTCCGTATCGGAGAATATGCCTTCACCGTTTTCCTCTGATTTGGACATCACTCGCTCTATGGATCCATGATGACTTGACTCTATAAGGGATGATCCGTATGATGAGCTTCGCGAAGGCGAGCGATCCCGATGCGATCATGTATCCTTTCTAGAGTCTTGAGATGATTCTCTAGGTCTTCGTGAAGGTGGGTTTCTGGACGTAGCTTCCCCTCTGTAGGAGTGCCTTCGCGCAGGTTCTCAATGGGCGTCAGACTCCGATGGAGATGAAGACTCATATCTGCAACTTCTGTGGGGTTCAGGAGAACGCTTAATGTCTTCCTGCGTGGAGACTTCTTAGCAGCAATCTCTGGAGTGTCTATGGCTGAACTGACGTTGGTAGCGGTGTCCAGACTCCTCACTTCAGATGGGGAAGATCGTCATGTCCGTGAGCCTTCGCGCAGGCTTCCCTCTTCATCCAGATGCGGTGGAGAGACTGTAGAACCTTCACGCAGGCTAGTAGTCATTGTAGAGGTCTTCATACCAGCCTTCTCCTGAGCGAAGCGACGGTCCATCATCGACATCATCTGGTCTGTAAACTGTTGCATGAACAATCCCGGGTTGAAGTTCTGCGTTGTCTGAAGAGACTGCTGCAGGGATGATGCATCTGATACTGAAGAGACATCATATAAACGCCGCTGCACTCGTGAAGAGTTGACGCTGCTGCTATCTCTGGTACCCAATGTCTGTGTTGATAGAAGGTCTTCTGTCAATGTCTGCGCTGATAACAATGCCGATGTAGCTGTAGAAGCAGGCTTCGTCTTCTTACTGACTTCTGAAGACTTCAGGTATAAGGATGGGTGGATCATCATAAAAGTCTGCTTCTTCCTGAGGAACAATCTCGGCTGCGAAAGACCTCGTCTTCTGCGTAGAGCTGAGCATAGACTTCGATGAAGTCTTCATGGTAGTAGTCTTCTTCTTCGGCGTAGAAGATGATTAAGCCTTCTTCATCTGCGACGAGGTCAGCTCAGTAGACGATGATCTCTTATGGTCTCCAGCGTTCACCACTGGTACAGTGACCTGCTCCCGAGAAACGTTCGGCAATTCACTGGAATTATGAATGTCTGCAGCAGTGGTTAACACACGGTTATCAGCGCAATCACTCGATTTAGACATGACTTGTGAATACCTTCATACCCAGCCCTTAGCACGTCTATGGATGAAAAAAAGGTAATTAGTAAATTCAACAGAGGTTAAATTTACACAAAACTTACAGCGAGAGCTGAAAGAACATGAAATAGTGCAATTAGGACATAATAAATGAAGGTCAGCCGCAGACACTCGGTACGTACAACGAATACAGGTTTTTATCAAATGTAAACACAATGAAAACACATGTCAAACAACAGAAAATTAGATCAAATTTCAAACCGTAATGTAGAATATAATCCTAAAATCCGTATACAGCAATAATTTTGATGTAAGGTCCGAAAATATAAAAGGATATGTGCCTTATAGGGACCCAGGTGCTCTCACAACCATCCTCAAGGGCGAAGAAGGAGAGAGTGACAAGGCATGGTCGGTCAGGTGACCAAAAGGGCGCCAAAGGGGCAAGGGAGGCAACTCCTCGGTGAGTGAGGCAACTCCTCGGTGAGTAGTGATTTCACATCCACTTTTTAGAAGGGAACTTCAAAAGATTTCAAGTGTTCCACTATCATTCACAAGGAGGAGACAAGCATAATTAGCATGAGTCAGGATAAAGTTATCTCAACTGGCTAGCTGAAAATCTCAGATAATTTGTTCTTTGTTTAATTCACATGAATATGATGAAGGTGTTAAAAGTCTGTCCACATGGGTTTAGTGATATCAATTATCTCTTGTCACGCGAAGATCGCTATAAACAAGAGTCATCACAAGATGACAAATTTTCCCCCGCCCCCACAAATTTGAAAGAACAAATCATCTGACCATTACTTACAGTCCAACTTGATTTTTTTAGACTAAGTCCAAAGCATTTCCATGAAAATCATGAAAACTATTCATGTCAATAATCTGTAAATAGCAAAAGGCACCACTTCAAGATTTGTTTCACATATCTGCCAAGTCTTTCGGAAAGATATTGAACGGTTTTTGAGTTGTGCTCCAGAATGAAGCCACCCCCTTCCCTTTTGAGACTAAGTCCGAATCATTTCCATGAAATCAGGAAATATAAAAATGCCAAAAATCTGCAAAATAGCAAAAGACACCACTTTGGAATATGCCTCATATATCTGCCATGTTTTATTGATAGATATTGAGCGATTTTTTAGTTATGCTCTGCAAACGAAATCCACCTCTTTTTGACACCAAGTCAGAATTGTTTCCATGGAAATCCAGAAAAATAAAAAGCCACAATTCTGTAAATAGCAAAAGGCACCATTTTAGCTTCTGTTTGATATATATATACCAAGTTTTGTTGAAAATTATTGAATGGTTTCTTAGCTATGCTCCGGAAATGAAATGATTATGGACAGCAGGACAGATGGACTAGAAGTTGACTGTATAAAAATGGACAAACCTACGACAATTCCTGTAACCATGTTTACAAGTTTACTTAAGCAGAAAATATTTTCATATTTTGTTCATCTTATTTACAGTATTTAGCCATTTCTTGAACGTTTACAAAAGTGCACATACCCAGCACAGGGAGATGATCCTTATAGTACATCACGCCAGCTGCCGGTTGTGTATACTTCAGGTCGACCTTGCCCTTGTGACCGACACGGTAGACGTTGGTTGACCCTGATGACCATGTGACATGCGCTACACTGCGACTAGATTCCGAGTCCCAACCTCGGATATCTGTAACTTTGCCTATTTTTCCTTCACCACCTGAATATCCAAACAAAACTACCAGTATATGAAATAGTCAATAAAGGAAGTGAAAGCATGAGTTATTTTTTGCACTGCATAGTTGACACTATTGAAAAAGATTATAATCAATGTTTAAAACCAGTGTTACCATGATTACTGTCAGTTAAACAGTCATGGGTGAAGCCAGTTCATGTGTAGAGTGAGTGAGTGAGTGAGTGAGTGAGTGAGTGAGTGAGTGAGTGAGTGAGTGAGTGAGTGAGTGAGTGAGTGAGTGAGTGAGTGAGTGAGTGAGTGAGTGAGTGAGTGAGTGAGTGAGTGAGTGAGTGAGTGAGTGAGTGAGTGAGTGAGTGAGTGAAGTGGAGTGGAGTGGAGTGGAGTGGAGTGGAGTGGAGTGGAGCGGAGCGGAGTGGAGTGAATGATGTGAGATAGTTTTGAGACATGTGAGACAGAGGACACAAAAGGGATGAAGTGGAAGCAAGACAACCTACCATCCTGGTTACCCCAGTCCCAATCCGGTCCTCGCACAACCCGAGATCCAGTAAATATACCCCATGCCTGACTCTTGGCTGCTACCATTCGCGTCGTCATTTTAAACCTGCAGACAAGCAATGAGTATTCTTTTAGTTGTAACCCAGAAAAAAAATCAAAATATATGAGTGATCCATTAAATTCTTCTATAACGTCAAACAACCTTTAACTTAATCAAATGTTCTTTAACTCTTACGCACATATATCACAAACATAACACAGAGCTCCAGATAAGATTTAGCTGATGTGGGTACTGTACCCACTGTATTCTTTTGGAGTGGGTATTATGAATGTTGAGTGGGTATTTCATTTTCCGTTACCCACTGCTTTCAAATATGTGCGTATTTCAGTCATTTTACACACCTAAGTATTGTGTCATTGAGTAAGTTTATTAAGCAGGTATGTTCTGCCTTATGTCATACCGAATCAAAACCAACTTAAATACAAGGGAAATGATTTCATAAAAGTCAGTCATCCTATACTGACAGTACAACACTTGTCCTATACTAACAGTACAACTTGATAGCAATCGATGTCTTTTTCATTACGCAAGCGATTTTTATAAGTATATTCCATACGCATTTGCTTTAAACTCTTTGCGTATCTAACAGTTTAAATGCGTAATTGTTACGCAACAATTATTTTCCAATGCGTAATTGGAAATTTTCTGTACGTATTTTACCCGGATACGCAGCTTATCTGGGCCTCTGATAACATACATATGACAGAAAACAAAATGTCAGGAGACGGAATATATTTTGGAGAACAAAAGAATGAAACTGCAAGACTTACCCTTTCGAACTGGACGACTCAAATCTCATGAAGGAATGAGTCAAGTCATGTTTATCGATCATATAACAGAGAGTGCAAAGGTCAAAGTCGTGGCACTTTGTGCATTTCCACCTCATGCCCTGGATCCCTTGTTTCTTACACGCATCACAGATAATGTTGGTGTGCTTCACACCTGAAAACAACAACACCTGCATCAGGTACTGATCATCGTGTCTGTTATAGAGGTGAGGTGAGGTGAAATTGGGTTTAACGTCGTGCTTGAGAATATTTCGCTCATATGACGACGTGCATGCGTGTGTATGTGTATGTGAGGGTGCTTGTACTAGCCCAGACTTAGGCTGGTTTTATAGTGCTAGCCCACTGAGATACCATGCTGCAGTGAAGCATGAATATCCCACTCAGACACATTATACTGACTCCGAGCCGACCAGTCTTTGTTGTACCAATTAATGCCGAGAGCCAGGCAGGAACCAACAAGTACCATATTTTAACGTTTTTTGGTATGACGCGGTCGGGGATCGAACCCGCGACCTTCCGCTCTCCTCCGTTATAGAGCCTCGAGTCAATACATCTTCAGCAACCCATGCTTCTTGCAAGATGTGGCTAACAGAATTGACTTAGTTGATGCATGTCATTGCATCTCAACTGTGTAGATCGATGATCGTGAAGAAAATTACTGAATTGTGGAATTTGTCTGTTCCAGATTTGACTTTTCACAGATCGCCAACATATAACTGGAAAATTACTGAATTGTGGAATTTGTCTGTTCCGGATTTGACTTTTCACAGATCGCCAAGATATAGCTGTAAAATTACTGGAATTTGTCTGTTCCAGATTTGACTTTTCACAGATTGCCAACATATAGCTAGAAAATTACTGAATTGCGGAATTTGTCTGTTCCAGATTTGACTTTTCACAGATCGCCAACATATAGCTGGAAAATTACTGAATTGTGGAATTTGTCTGTTCCAGATTTGACTTTTCACAGATCGCCAACATATAGCTAGAAAATTGCTGAGTGTGGCATTAAACAACAATCAATCCATCATGGGGTTTCATACACTATGATCCTCCATCATCCAGAAAAACATGATGCCTGTCTAGCTTAGTCAGGTAATGACTTACATCACTCAACATAAAGTCAACACGAGCTTTGTGCAAACTCACCATTACTTGATGCTGAAGCAAATGTCTTGTATAGATTTCCACAAAGCTATGACAAGAATGTGCAAGAAATATTGCTGAGGTAATCTCAGCATTCATTGGTTTGGTGGTATCAAGCTTGTAGGAATGCAACCATGACTTGAATCCTTGGCTTATAATAATGACTGCAGCACAAAGAGGACATATGTTTTCATAGGTGATGAAGCCTTGAAGTATTGAGTGAGTGCAATTTTACACTGCTTTTAGCAATATTCCAGAAATATCACAACAGGAGACACCAGAAATGGGCTTCACACATTTAACCCATGTGGGGAATTGAACCCAGGTCTTTGCGTGACAAGCGAACACTTTAACCACAAGGCTGCCCCACCACCCCTTCAAGTATCAATTATGTTCAAGAGTGAGTGAGTGAGTTTAGTTTTACACCACACTCAGCAATATTCCAGCTATGTGGCGGTAGTCTGTAAATAATCAAGTCTGGACCAGACAATCCAGTGATCAACAGCATGAGCACCCAATTGGGATACAATGACAGATTATGTTCTGGAGGTAAACGTAGGTGTCTTAGATCTCACCATTGTTAAAGTGTTAAATGACATCTTGAACACAAACAGAATTATCATGTGGTAATGGGGATATCAGTGTTTCTCTCAGGGTTTCATAGATTTTTTCCCTGATATTTCCAGGAATGACCTTTGAAATTAGTAACTGGGGGTTCTTTTAACCCTTACTTTTGTAGTGCAAGACAAGGTCTGGCTGTGTTTGGGTCTCAAGTCATAAAATAACCAGTCATCAAACTGGGATACATGCTGACAACAGTGCATTTCCCATACATCCAGATAAACACACCAGGAAAATATTTCTGTAACACTGTTATACACTTCCCTGACCATGTTTCAGATACTTTGTTATGAACAAAAGAATATTCAGAGACTGAGTAGTACATAAAACCATGACAAGAAACTTATTACTGCACAGTGTGCGAAATAGCAACTGGCCCGCTAGCCCGCAGCTAGTAAAAATCCAGTCGGGCCAGTAAATCTCCACAGTCACTGGCCTGACTGGCTAGTGAATTTTCATGGGGTCATTTTGTAAATATATCACATTCTCCAACTTGTTATGTTATAATACACTTATAAATTATGCAAGATTATGGCCTGGTAAAAATGTTCATCATATTAGCAGCTTAATGATGAAACCTGTGTCATGCCGACAATATTTTACCTATTTTTGTAATCTTATGCTTAGTTTCTACATTTATATTTCGGGCTAGTGAATTATTTTGTGGGCTAGTAACTTTCAGGCATAGCTAGCTCGACTGGCTAGCTAAATTTGGAAACTATTTCGCACACAGCTACTGCAACTGAAATGGCTCTCTCGGATTTAAGGATATTAAGCCTAAAAGTTTGTGTTATTATCCATAGAAATAATATTCCTCTTAAAATAGCCAAACAAGAAATATTTCATTATTGACAGAACCCAAAGAAATAGAATTGTTTACATTAACATAATGTGTCAAACTGCAGACCCATATAAAATGCATCAGAAAATGAACAGAAGGTATTTTGTATTACTGGCAATACTGTGCAGTCTTTACATTATTCCTATTGTTATTATTTTATTATTATTTCAAGTATTCACACTTATCTTTCCAAGGGCCTGCTCAGAGCTCGATATTCTGCCCCAAGTCTTCAACAATTTCCAGTAAAAATAATATCTGAATCAAATGTTTCCTTATTCATTTCAAAGGGTTATAACTATTGTGACGGCTTGATCAAAATGACTTACAACAGAACCAAAGAGGAGAAAGAGTCTTAATTTCACATGGTTGTAACAAATGCTATGTTAAGATACTTCTAAAAACATCAACATTTATAAAGCCCAAACTATGAACAGAATAATCATTCAATCCCAATTTATCCTGCCAAAAGCACTTGATTTGGAATCATAGATAATCCTTGTAATATAATCACCTGTAGGAGCATTGTCTAGTATCCTAAGATCGTAGGCACCCTGATATCCTACTCTGTAGTTAGTTCTGGCACCAGAGTCCCACTGTACGACCACAGTTTTGTCCGGAGATGTTGTGCTGCCCGGTTTACCGATTTCAACAACTGTGCCAGTGTGGCCATCCCCGCCGTCTTGGATTTCCCACTTCCAGTCTGGTCCCCGCACAACTCGTAGACCAACTTCCATTACTGGGCAACATCAAATAACTGTGAAAACATAGAGTGAATATTATTTAGTTATGCAAGCCAAAGTTGTCAATATTCCAACCTTACCACAAAAGCTCATAAATAACTGTTTAGGTTAGATAACCATGTAGTTTAGCAGAATACTAGATACAGGTTATATGGTAAATCATTGTGTCTAGTGACGTTTCATCACATATTTCAATTTTTATAAACCTATGTTTGTTAATATGTGTTTGACGACAGATTTCTACCTGAACTCATGGAAGGAATATGAAGAACTTTTCTTGTCTGTGAATTATACTTGAAACTTCAAAATACTGAATCCCTTGGAGATGGGTGTGCATATACATGGATGGAAAATAATATCTGAAGACAGTGCAGTGTGTTGATTAAATACTTCCATATTATAATGCTATAAAATGGACCCCTCAATTATTCTGGGGGGACAGCTAGTATCATGATGAAGGGGTCCAACTGACCCCTAGAAAATCTAAGCCAGAGCAGACTTAAGGCTTACTGAACTAATCTTTAAAACAATTCTATGTATGAGGTGTATAAAATTTCTACTTCATTAAAGGATGGTTTTACCATAGGGAATTGTATTATCAGCAAATTATTACTTCACTTGATTATTTGAGCCTAATATGTTCCCTGATGTTCTTACTACTGAGTGCAGTTGAGAGGACAGCCTATAAACAGTCAGATCTGTCCAAGACTATCCTGTGATTGATATTCTAAGCAACAATACACGTTGTAAGGTTATGTGAATCAACCAGGTCACGAGGTCTGACTACCCAATCCATTAAGTAGCATCTTACAAATTCATAGCTTACAAGAGACCACTTTTGATCCGGAGTCTTCAAGAAGTACCCTTTTTCTTACCTTACACTAGTTAACAGACTCCACTATCCTAGAGAATTTTAGATCCAAGACTAACAGTTTTGGACTGGTCACTAAACCCAGTATGATAGACCTGATCTACAAGAGCAGTAACCATAATAGCATGTTGGGTATGCTAGTGTCACAAAATTATCGGTAGCTCATGTGCGAAACATGTCTTATTGACAACTCGTAGTATCTAAACAGTGAAACAGGACCTAAGAATCAGCCTACTTATCGTACATACCTTCGCATCTAGTGACAAAATGACAACAACAATGGACATTTCAGTAGTGCTACTTGAAGGAACACTGTAAATTTTAAAGTTTTACTTACTTTGATTTAAGGGGAAAGGGACGGATCGTTGTTATTCTTCGTAAAATTTTGACACTTCAAACATCAACTTTCTTCCTAAAGGATAGGTCAGCAAACCTTTCGCAGCTCCGCAGTTACTATTATTATCAATAAACCTAACTTTCATTTGAGGAAACCTAAATCTTAGTTTCTCGCGATGAACACACAATAGGTTTCAGAAAAATATATATATGTATTTTTTAACACGTTGAAAATAACATCTTTATTCAGCGGCAGGTGCGCGAGTCCGGGATGAAGTGTCACTCGATCATACAGACAACGTTTCGGAAGTACAGATGGATAACTGAGGCCCTAGTCTTGTTGACGGCTGTTCCGTTTTTTGTTCGACCCCCACTGATTACTAATAGTGCACATCCTATATTTTATACTACATCTTTCGCGAAAGTTGGAGGCCTGATCGCAAGTGAAATCGGTAGCTGCGTACAGTTTTCACACATAGAAAAGTTTTCATCGCACATACGATCATTTCGATCAAGCTACATTGGTGCAAAATTTGATCAATACTTGGAGGTATTGCATTACTATGCACCGAGGCTAGTGCGGAGCTGGCTTTCATTTCCGAAGAAAACACGACACAATGTGCAGTTAGTCTGTTTGGTGTAAAAAGTGATTTTGTGCATTGTATTTTCATATTCTTTGGAAAGACTTACTTTGCAATTGGTTCAAAACTAAATTGCACTTGAATCAAGAGCCGTGTGCGGAGATGGATGTGAGACCTTTCTTTCCCCGTCGAGCCTCTTTCTGACAGACAGTGAGAGACATTGGGAAAATATTTGGTCGCCATTTTGTTGTTCATCCAAGATCACCATCGGGATATTAGTTGTTTCCGTGCTTCCTCCGGGATGGGGGAGACGAAAATCATCTACCATATAGACGATGAGGATACTCCATATCTTATAAAGCTTCCCGTCCCGGCCGATCGCGTCACATTAGGGGATTTTAAAAATGCTCTCAACCGCCCGAACTACAAGTTCTTTTTCAAGTCTATGGATGATGACTTTGGGTAAGTTCTTGGATAATCGACAATCGTGAATCCTAACGACAGGCAGCAGTGTGCGTCACTAGTATCTTAATTTTATTGTGCATATGATTTGAACGCAGGAAATAAAGCCCATTTTCCAGAAACGCCAAAAACACATGCTGGAACTAAGCTGCAGTTTTTATGAATGAACTTCGATGTTCTCTGACAGCAAGCCATTTGTATAGGAAGCTGGCTGAAATATAAAAGAAGCTGTACAATCCTTGCTACAGACGCATTCATTTTCCATTTTCCTATGTCAGTGTTGACTTTATAAGTTTCTTCTTTGTAGACAATTGACCATTTCTACCGATTAATCTGCTTGTGCATTTGAATACCTTATGACTATCTCACATCTGTTCGTATCAAAACATGTTTTGTATGGATTTGTATGATAGTGGTTTCTTAATGAGTAGAAATATGTGTTAAATTTGAGGAAATTATGGTTTTGCTTTCAGAAAAGCAAACTTTAGCAACATAGGTCTTCACCCATCATGTGTTGTTATCAGCAAATGAAGAAAATCTGTTGTGGCAGAGATCACACTGAGATATTTTCAAACAACATTCATAAATGTCTCAGATAATCAAGCTGGCAGAACCCATAGGTCCAATATTGTTCAGTGTTGTTGGAAAAGTATCCAGGTTTCTTATATTTGCAGCATGACTAGTATATGAGCTCTGTCACCATATGTTCAGTTGTTACCTAATAAATTGAATTATCATCCAGAATATCTATATGATTAGTACTAGTGGTTAAAACAGTTTATGTTCAAACTTACAAGTTACATTTGAATTGTAACTATTGTTTGTCAGTTGATAATATGAAATACTTTTACACGAAAATAGACAGTTGAGTGACAAACACTGTTGTAAAATAGGTATACATTAATGTCTGTGACAGTGATGGTCATATCATGAAAGTGAATGTTACATACATTTACAATTCATTGTTCTTTACAATGGTGCTTTTTGTGCATATTTGAGATTCTTGTTCTGTGTTGTAAGTTAAGCTGTTTGATATAGCCCCTGATGTTATAAAGGTACATTATTAGCTTTACAATGTCCCTAGATTCAAATAATAGGAGTAGACCTGACACTAGTGACAGAACCTAGCACCTCAAAACAGTGCTTTTATTAAGATAAGCATTCCTAGCCTCACAAATGAGCATGTTTACTCTGCCATCGAAAAAAAATCTTGGTTTAAAATCAAAGTGAAAATCAGATCAGGGCTCTCCCTGTCAGTGTGTTTGGGAAAACTATACATTTTTTTTCTGATTTCAGCGTTGTTAAAGAAGAAATAATTGATGATGAGGCACACCTGCCTTGCTTCAATGGAAGAGTTGTTTCTTGGGCAAGTATTTTTGATGTGCATGAAAATGTTAATATATATTTATACATGATATCTACCGAGTAGGAGTTTAGCTATCAACTAGTTTCCAGGTTATGTCAACAACTGGTTTTGTTGACTATTTCAAGGTTGTGATTAAATATTAAACAAGAGACACCCATATTTTTCTAACATCCTTTTGAGAAGTCCATACTGGCTGTTACTGATTGTATTGTTCTTATCCACTAAATCTTCCATGTTGAATCTGGTTTGAATGGGGAAAAAACAGATCCTTTTTCCTAAATTCTATGGGAAACCACAGCAGAGATTCACATGTGATTTTAACTTAATGCCTTTTGCAGAATAAATAGGGGAAAAATCTGCATTTCCCCAACCCTATATTAGGAAAAGTTATGCCTCCAGAATAAGATGTATTTACGACTTTTTCTGGACTTAACATATTGGATTTTGTACGTTTGATCTGTATCAAATTGATCAGCAAGTAACCATACTATTGGGAAATCTTAAGCCTTAAATTGGGTATTTTAGGTTACTTTTTGTATCGACTTACTGCTCAATACCAGTTCCTGGGAAAATTGCAATTAATCCTGCTAAGGAAGGAAGTTCCAAAGTTAATATGACCAGTAATCCAGCATCATCAGTTGTTTAGAATGATAGGGTTAGGTGGTGTTTGCTCTGAATCTGTCAAGATTTTCAACATGTTCAACAGTAATTTCAAACTGTGGTACAGTATGATTTCATGTAATTGTCCACACATATGAATTGTTTAGAAAGAAGAAATGCTGTATCAGCAATATCATTTCACATGTGGTGCAGATGCAAACAGAATGATGACTTCGTGTTCATAGGTTTCATCTAAGGTGGTAATATCTAAGACCTGCATCTCTCCACCCACATTAAACTAATTCCAAGTGTTCTAACTACAATGCTGTTCAAAGCAATTATAAACCCAATTCACTCACTTATTCACAGTTGGATGAAGCGAGCTGACAGTGTTTGGCAATTTTTACCGCCAAAACAAAAGATAAAGTCATTCTTTACCATAATCTGATCATTCCCACCTGGAGTTTGAGAGATGTTTAAGATGTAAGTCTTTTGAACTTTAAAGAAGTAAATTTTTCATCAAAGTATAATGATGTGGAGTGCAAGCTCTGGACCATCTGGAGCAAGTGTTTCGGGCTAGTGTCAGAGCTGGGTGATAGTAATTAATGAGGACGCTGGTGCAGGTGCTTGCTAATTACTTGTTGCAGAGCTGGGGCACTTATAAGATTGAGGGTGATTCAGAGGATGGGGTTTGTCAAATTCCATTTGTAGTTCAGCTAGGATGAAGGATAGGTTTACACAGATCAAGGCTAGAATGAGCCCCGAATATCTAAAGAGTGATAACACAACTAAGTTTCCACAAAGCCAGAATTTCTGCCTTCTCTCAAAATACTTTGTAACTGTCTTCAGATAATTGAGTATAGCATGGATCTACAGACACTAATGATGGGAATGAATGCTGATATCCTAGACATCATGCTTAATGAATGATGTAAACTATATGGATTAGACATGACAAGCTGTTTTCATGCCAAGTCAAAATGGTTGTTAGCTGATAAGACATCATGACTTTCATGAGCTATGGATTTATTTCTAAACCATATATGAGGTGTGGATAAAGTGTAGGTTTTGTCCAGAATATGATAATAGTAGACACCATATACAGTATCGTAGATTAAGTTCAATGGTC
Source organism: Haliotis rubra (assembly GCF_003918875.1). Taxonomy (NCBI): domain Eukaryota; kingdom Metazoa; phylum Mollusca; class Gastropoda; order Lepetellida; family Haliotidae; genus Haliotis; species Haliotis rubra. Next base: position 4,199,255 of record NW_025765558.1, on the reverse strand, counting down.
ATGATTTGGAAGAAATTATGAGCTAAGTAAATGGCCTATTTATGTGTATTGTTTCAGTTGTACAGTGTTTAACATTAATTGGATCCTGGGATCCTGAAGGTGTTCTGTGGTATTTGAATCTAGGGATCCCCTAAATCTGTGAGCATGTAGGTTTACGCCAATGTCATGACAGTGATTCCAGCAATATCTGACACACACACCAGAAATGACTTCTGAATCAAACCCAGGTCTTCGTTGTGATCATGGGAAAAGTTATTTTGTCAGAGTCATGAAGAACTGGATATATATTTTGTGATATTGTGCCTATGCTTTTTGTTTGAGTGAGAAATTTACCCTTGACATTCTTAGTTTGGTTCTGTAGTTCTGACTAAACTGGTAACTAGATTAAGTTGATATAATGCAGCTCTTCTGACTAATCAGCTCCATTAGCTTCATATTTGACTGTGGTATGAGCATATCATGAAACAGAAGTGCCTCTTTCCTTGTGTAAATTAATCATGAAAGTCAAGGGGTCCATCATTACACCAATGTTTAAAAGTTAAAGATTTACGAGATCTCCTGGATTGAAATACTGTAACAGCAAGCCTCCTAGATAGCCACCACCTTCTTTTTCGGCCCCTCCTCTCCCCACCCCTCTTAAATTTTGAACGCTTGTGTCAGAAAAAGACTGATGTAACATTACCATGAAGCTGAGAGATGATATAGTTCATGATTTGGTTGTTTGTTAATATTTAATTATTTCATCTGTGAAGTTGACCATGCATTCACATTGAAGTTAATCAGATATACATGATTAAAGAGATGAGATTGTCGTGTCATAGTGAGTCATATATTGTTGTGGAGGGGCTTGGGTGGCCCAGTAGTCAGTTTGATATACGCCATGATTGTGGATTCAAATCCCTGCTCTCCATGATTAGGTTTTAGAGATTATTAACCACCAAACCCATGCTTGCTGGTTTCTCCAAAGTAGTAAATATCTGAGACCTGCAATTCTTCGAGCTTTTTTTCCCACCTACATTCAGCTGCCTTGTCTTGATAGTTTGAGTATTGCTCAAATTGGCATTAAAACTCATCTCACTCACTCATTCACTGTTAGGCCTGTTTATGGGTCTCAGCATCGATGCAAGAATGGAGTGAGTATCCGCAGTCTCCATTTCATTTCACTGTTCTCTTGGAAAACATCTTTGTAGAATTCTTATTAAAATTGCAAATGGCTAACCATAATGGTTTTGTTAAAAGAGTTCTTGGTTTCGCCAAGATATTTTGGAATATTGAAACTCACACTTGTTCAGAATACCTAATGGTTTTGCTGACAAGTTTGGTTTCTAAAGAGTTTACATTGACCCTACTTCCTCTTCCTGACCCTACTCTCCTGTTCCTGACCCCTTCCCAACAAGGTTCTGTATGTATGCAACTGGTAGTGGTGATCAGATTAATTGAAATAATCGAAGATTGGTCACAGTGACTAAACGACCAAGCAATCGATCATGTTTTCTCATAATCAAACACAAACAATTCTGGAATACTTGTTTTCATCAACAATATTTTTCACAAGGTTGGTTTTGTCTGTTACATTTCATAAGCACTACAAGCTCATTCCAAGTCATCATTGAATTTATCTTAAAGATACCAAGAAATTTATGTTCCTGACATACTAGTCATCCTTTAAAGATGTGGAATTTTGCCCCAAAAAACAAAAATAACTACGTTTGTTTCCTTATTTTATTGTGCATTAACAAATTTAATAAATGACGCTAACCAATTATTTTCAATGATTGATCAGTAGTAATGAACCAATCATCAATTATGAGATTTTAACCAATTCCCAAAACTAGTAACTTGACCTCTGAATAATGTATAACTTGTATGCAGAGGAAAGTCTTTCAGTGAGTCTTCCAAAAGTTACAGTCATGACTATCATGTGGTTGTATTTGATTAGCCATTACATAATGTACAAGTATGGAAGATCTGGATACAATAAGTTGTTAATAGAATGTGATCTGTCAAGATTGAAGCATTTACTACATGCAGTCAATGATTTATTGACTTTGGTATGCAAACACTGAAAGGGCTTAACAGCAATCTATACCTCAAACTGTCTATGTCTTTAGCAACTGTCGTGTAGCCTTGATGTATATCCGTTGAGGTTGGACATTGGTGATTTGAATGTTAGGTTTAGTTTATATGTTTTATATATGTGAAGCGATGTATATTTGAATTTGGATGTGGCTAGGTATTCATATGGGGTGAACCAATTTATCAATCTCCTTTCACTGTGGAAATAGAGCTGTTTAAAAAACACCCACAGTAAGGCCTAAAAAAAATGTTGTGGTTGATTACCCGACCGACCCTTGAATTCTGGTGCCGACCCTATTTTTTTAAGCGGAGTGAATATAATATGCTTTCAGATCCCATTATTTTTTGCCAGCCCCCAACAGATAGCGGTCATTTTGATAGAGAAAGTCATTCTGATGGCCGCAAGCTTGATTGAATAAACAATTACACATTAATAAATTAGTTTGTACCTACCCTAAATTTTAAAGAGATGTAATCGGAACCACAACATTTTTTTTTATTTGGCCTAAGTTGAGACTGGTAAAGCACTGGTATCTCATGTACATTTATACCCTTTCCTTATGGACAAACATATCTGTTCTTTGCATTAATTGTTTTAGTCTTGTACCTTGCATTTACTGATTTATTTTTTTAAACGACAGAATGACAGTTTAGACAGTCATAGTCAGAAAAACATTTTGAATGGCTTTCCCAAATCAGGGTTCAAAATAATCGTGAGTCAAGGAACATTCTCGAAGGACTTCCTCTTTTTGCTGTAGGTTTGTTTGATTGGTTTTTGTTTGAAGCTGAAATGTGCAGTATTCCAGCTATGGGACTGGATCAGTCAGTCCAGCGATTGATATCATGAGCATCAATCTACTCAAGGGGCGGTGGGGTAGCCTAGTGGTTAAAGCGTTCGCTCTTCACGTTGAAGATTCAGGTTTGATTCCCCACATGGGTACAATGTTTGAAGCCCATTTGTGGTGTCCCCCACAGTGATATAATTGCTGGAATATTGCTGAAAGTGTTGTTGTGAAACAAAACTCACTCTCACTCCGTCTGCTCAAATGGGATATGATGGTGAAGGTCATTGGTAGATAGCAACTCTCTCTTGCTGCCATGTTTGCAGAGAAAATAAAATATAGCTGACATCTAACCTTGCTCTAATTATTTTAACCAAGTTATCTAGAATTTGGTGTCATTCTGTGAAGAGATAAGTATCATTGAGGAATATGTTTTTCAAGACGATTCATTGATGTTAAATGAGTGCTTCATCCAACACTTATCACAAACTTGTGCCAAGCTAATGCTGCCAAATTTCATGAAATTATGCTTAAAATAATCTGTTCCTTTCAAAAACAACATCCTTAACTGATAAGCGTTTTTAACTTTCTCATCAGGAATCATCTTACAGATAACAGTAAACCATAGTTCTAGTATATTTCACCTACATGTCCTATCATCACTCAAAGTGATACAGCCATTGAGGGTTGTACCTGAGTATTGGTAATTGATGGATTTAGCACCTCCGTGCAATGAAGCATGGGTGGTTAATCCACTTCCTCTTGCCTGATTGCCAACACTGGCAGTGTATCAGACAACACTCATATAGAAGTCATAAGGCCTGGTGTTTATTGGACTCCCAGTTTATTGCAGTTTACCAATGGCTATCAGCCTCAAGGGTATTCCCATGGTAAATCAGGGGTAATTGTAAATTCATAATAAAGTGTTTATTGCTAGCCCTGTCTGAATACTGGTATTGATTGTATGATGGCAATTGGATTTGTTCCGTAACTGAAGTAGCTATTGAAATTAATCAAACATATGTGGTTGGTGTAGGAATGGATACAGACTTGCATGCCTAGGTTTGATACCCAGACACGACCCTTCACTTTGTAGTGTTGTCATTGGGCTTGGGTCATTAGTCACCTTGTTGGTGTTTGTGAGTCATGAAACTGCAATATTATTTCAGTCATTGGGAATTGTGGGTATTGCTGTCAGGGTTAACGTGTAGGGTTTGGTCTGCAAATCTGCTAGCAGCATTCCATGAAATACAGGATCTCTGTCTTTTTGTAATGGATATGACAGTGTTTTCAGGGGCATAGGATCTGCATCTGTTTGTAATGAGGTTGTGAATTTGTTTGCTGTTATGACTATAAAGGCATCATGGATATTGGATCATGGACTTTGCAATGTTAATGTAGATCTTACTGGACTTTGCTCGGTGTTAGTGGAAATCTTAAAAGATTTTGCTGCATGCTTGAAGATCAAAGTAGATTTTGTATGTTCATGTAGATCTTAGTAGATGTTACACTATGTTAATGGAGGTCTTAGTGAACTTTTTTCATGAAGATCTCTAGAGACTTTGTTAGTGGTGATCTTTAGAAGACTTTGTTGTATGTTCATGAAGATCAAGGGGCGGTGGGGTAGCCTGGTGGTTAAACCGTTGGCTCGTCACGCCGAAGACCCGGGTTCGAATCCCCACATGGGTACAATGTGTGAAGCCCATTTCTGGTGTCCCCCGCCTCGATGTTGCTGGAATATTGCTAAAAGTGGCGTAAAACCAAACTCAGTCAGTCGTGAAGATCACTAGGAGATTTTCTTCTATGTTGTGGACATCTTAGTTAACTATGTTATGGAGACCTTTTGTAGACTAAGTTCTATGTTCTGGAAACCTTACAGACGTTGCTCTATGTTATGGAGATCTTTCTAGAGGTTGCTTGATGTTAATGGAGGTCTGTGAATGCTATATTGATCATTTTCATCATTTTACTGCTTCACTTACAGTATAAATATGATTCAATCTATTCGGTCTGACTCCACAGTCTCTTCAAGGAGAGTTTCAGGTGATCTACAGCTATTGTGATGTAATTAAATCTGACAGCTCTATAAGCAGAGAAGCTCTAAAACACATCTGAATTCTGTTTGGGGTAATACATATCTTAGTCAGAAAAGTAAGGTTGGGTTTCTCACATGGGTACAATGTGTGAAGCCAAGTTCTTGTGTCCCTGCCACGATATTTCTGGAATATTGCTAAAAGCAGTGTAAAACCTTTCTCACTCACTTAAAGCAGCATAAATCTCACTCACTCAAGCCGTCATATCATTTGATTATTGTGAAAAGTAATTGAACCGGGCATGACATGGCTTACATGTACGTTATTTACTTTTTCTAGCCAAGCATAAACACACGCCACAAACCATGAACACTGTGGGTATTATTCTGAAAGGTGGCTCCAGTCGTAAATCCTTATTATTTGGACAGTCAATTATGCGGAACTGGCGTGACCTAATCCAGTAGGCCGAGCCCACATCAGAGACACACGAGCTACTCATAAACTGAAGCATCTTTTATTTGTGTACCTGCTTACAAACCAGGTCAGGTGTATAAACATTTCGGTGTTGACATGAGAGGAGCACCTGAATTTCTTATGGACTGGTTGTGAGAAGCACTCAGGTCATCTTCCTCAAGCTAAAGACCCTCAGGAGTTTTGTCTGCTTTCTTTTTCCTGCATCTCTTGCCAATATGTAACTTTAAAACCCTATCAAATATTTTCACTCGCTCCAAACATATTAGTCCAATTCTTGGATCAATATATTTTGGGGCAGCAAGAGAAATTGGCACTAGTCCTAAGGAGTCAGGACTCACAGAAATTTGCTGGTTTTTATTATTTTGCTATACAGTCAAACACTGTCGACATTGAAGGGAACTACACATACTTCAAGTTATCTGAGGTTTGACACAACCACAAAGTGATGCCTGTCTGGGGATCGGTGACCAAGCAATCGCATACCATGTCTGCACATTGGGGTCCCGTAGCTTTGATCGGCTCTGTGGCCTAAAGGTTTTTAATTTTTTTGCTATACAGTCAAACACAAAGGGACCTACACATACTTCAAGGTATCCGAGGTTTGACACAACGTCAAAATGATGACTAAATAGGGCATATGCAGGGACAAAACCTTTACTTAAAAACACCCATAAGTTTGGCAAATCAAAGTTGGACACAACAGTGTTTGAGAGTATGATATAAGGATTAGTTGGTGAACAATGTTAGTTTCTTTTGCTGTCCGTGTTTGAATTGGATAACTTGCCAGACTGCTGTAAGGACCCACAGACTACTAAGAAGCTGCCAGCCCTGACCAAACTCTTCAGGCGTTCATTTAAAACACAGCTGGTTATTGAAACAGATATACTGAGAAGTACATTTACTTCGGACCTTAAGGACCAATACAAAGTTGAATGTAAGGGAAGGACACTAAATATACCTGCCTCTGGCCTACTTTTCCATCTTGTAATCGTAGTATTTCCCTTTCGACCTACCCTCTCTGCAATGCTAAAGCCCTAACTGAAGCAAGTCTAGATTTTCCTCAGCTGCAAGTTTTACATCTCCCATCTAACAGGCTCCCTTTCAATTTAAAAGGAGTTATTTGTTTCTATCAAAATTATATATATTCAGAGACTAAGCGTTAGTATACTTCAAACACTCCAGTGCTGTGCTATGGAGCTGCCTAAGCTTCCCCTCAGATGTGCTCCTTCCTTGACTACCTGTATATCTGGCCTAAAGGCCCATCTGATTAATAATCACTTAAATTAGTTTATCTTTTTATTTGTATGCACTTCGGCGCCTTATTATGTTAATATCATACTGGCTTGCAAGCAGGTACTTATTTTGGACACTGTTTTCATATAAATGTGCTTGCAGGTGTGCATTGATGAGTTAAGTTACAATGAGAATTTGCTCTGTTTATGTGACTTGCAATAATAAAGACAGGGATAGAAGTAAGGACAAGCCGCTAACTCAAGGAAGTTTCATAAGTAGCAGAATATCACTATCCATTCTCCTAGACTTTCTAGTTTTATTCTATCCCTGAAAGGTCCGGTAAGAAAACTCTCATATCACCTTCATCAAGATGTGATGGAAAATTATGTGGAAAAAGTTGGAATGGAAGAAAAATTGAAATATGAAATAAACTTAATATTCAAATTGATTGCACATCCCCATGCTGGACATTCCTTTATGAAAATGTAATGGGAAACAATGCTATCTATTTGTGTGGCCTAGAAGGGATTTGGTTATGGCGTAATGTATACTGTTGGTTCATCATTAGTATTTTGATGGCTTCTGTGACAGTTCTATCAGTGACAGATATATATCACTCAATAGGTTTGGTGATTTATGATATTGTATTTTTATCTGCCATCGGGGAAAATATACTTTCTTGTGATAACTGTATTCTGATTATCATTTGACAGTGGATTGTGCAACCATCATTGTATTCCTCGTATGCCATGGGTTACTGCACTGTAATCAGCTGGGTATTAGTCTGTGCCAAACATTTTTGAGCTGTCTAGACTGAGCATGGCTCTAACATCATTTTAGCAGACTTACGTGTTATCACTAAAGTGTGGACTCATTTGTGGTGTCTATTGTGTTGGTATAGGTGGAATATTGCTAAAAGTAAAAGCTGTGTTCTTGTGGTAGCCACTGCTTCTTTGGTCCAATTCAGGTTATTGGTTTCTTACTGTCTGGTTGTTATTGGAGGACATAGATGTGTTATTTATGAGATGTATATAATAAAAAGATAACAAAATACTTCTTCTCAGTTTAATGTCTCTCTTGTTTATGACTAGCCTCTAAAATGTTTCAGGACAATAACAAGTTTTAGCTCTTGCAAAAGATTTTGCAGTAGTAGAGATTGGTTTAGTTGTTGTTTAACACCGCACTCAGCAATACTCCAGCTATATGGCAGTGGTCTGTACATAATCAAGTCTGGACCAGACAATCTAATGATCAACAGCATGACCATCAATCTATGCAATTGGGATACGATAACATGTGTCAACCAAGTCTGCAAGCCTGACCACCTGATCCGGTTAGTCGCCTCTTACAACAAGAATGGGTTACTGAAGATCAATTCTAACCCCGATCTTCACGGTTACAGTAGTAAAAGACATCACAGAAAAGATCCCTGCTGGTCCAGATTTCTTTTTCTAGTTTGCACTTAGCTAGCTCAGTGCAATGTTTGTAGTGTTGTGTGTCAGCTATCACCCTGATGGTGTAGGCCGGTTATGTACCTCAAGTGTGAAGTGTATATTGTTGTTTATTGCCTGGTGTATATTGTGTATATTGTACAGGTGTTAGGCCAATGAGAATATCAGCTCTGCCTGTATCTGCAGGTCTGTCAGAGGTGATGACATTCCCCGTGGTTTATGGGGCAAGGAGGTTTATGCTTTGTTGTCACCATAACTCAGTGAATAGCCTTTGCATAGTATTACCCTCCAAGGCTGTCATCACGACAGTGACTCCTGCCATCAGCAAAATTGTGCGAGAGAAATACACCATAGTTTCTATTGAGAATGGTGCAGTGTAAGGTTTTATGATGCCAGAGTAGAATGAGGGTTCAAAGGTTCTTTCTAGCCTCTAATAGACCTTGATGAAACATGAACTCCTCTAATGTGTTCTTCGTTGCCTCCCCAGCAACCCAGGCTTGTCATGTGAGGCAACTATCGAGATTGGGTGGTCAGACTTGCCAACTTAATACTCAGCGACTTAATACTCAGCGCTGCTCTTTGAGTTCCAGGGTGGTGTTAAAAACGCTCGCTCATCACGCTGACAACCCGGGTTCAATTCCCACATGGGCACAATGTGTGAAGCCCATTTCTGGTGTCCCCCGCCGCTGGAATATTGCTCAAAGCAGCGTAAAACCATACTCACACACTCTTTGACTTCTAGTCGTGGATGTCGTAAGAGGCAACTAACGGGATCGGGTGGTCAGGCTCGCTGGCTTGGTTGACACATGTCATAGGTTCCCAATTGCGTAGATCGATGCTCATGCTGTTGATCACTAGATTGTCTGGTCCAGACTCGATTATTTACAGACCGCCGCCATATAGCTGGAATATTGCTGAGTGTGGCGTAAAACTTAACTCACTCACTCTAGTTGTGGAGATGGTGCTCTTGATGTCAACCAGTGTCTGGCCCAGATTATTTACAGACCAGGGTCATATAGTAAAAGTAACGTGGAGGGTGTCGTTAAAATCAAATGCAAATTTTTCAATTGTTTGTGGAGGTAACTTGTGTTGCACCATAAATTATTCTTTCCGAAAATAGTGTTTGATAAGAGGCTTGTAGACATGTCTAACTGTTTCTTTGGTCCACTTGTGATTCATTTTAAATCAGTTGGTGATAACAGATAACAGTGGATTATAAATCAGTGCCAAATGCAGATATCGTCAACAAGACTGAACTTGTCTCACTTCCATTATTGTTTACTGTTTATTTCTTCTGACATTTTCATTTTTTTGCGTCAGCTGGGTAAGTTAAGCCTAAATCTGAACTACTAACTCCTACAATGTGATGTGTATGGTTTACTGTTACTCTTACAAACCTGATTTAACCTTTGAATCATTGAATCTATTTGTAGTACCCTAGCACCTCACAAAACAGTCCTCTGATAATTCAGGAGTCTATTCGTAGTCTGTTCTCGACCATGATTAATTACCTCTTTGTGATAATGAATTGTTAAGGAAAACGTAGGTGAGGTTTGTGTAAAATTTATGTAGATCCCCAGCCTGGTCTATACCCAGCTGTTTCAGGATGTGCCTCAGGGAGTAAATGAAGTTTTGTGCCATTTTTATAAATATTCAGGCAATATCAGGGCAGTATCTTCCAGAAATGGGCTTCAACCATACTTATAATACTGTGCACCATAAACTCACCCTCACGAATGCTTTCGTGGAACTTTCAAAAGTGTTTCGGATTTTGCAAAGTTTCTACAAAGGAAGGAAACAGAATACTCCATCTGAAACCCATGTTTTAATTGAGCTTACATAAATAGATATTTAGTCTCAATGAAAATAGGGCAACTGGTTAGTAATACACCATCAATTACCTTCCAATGGGCCAAGTATGTTTTGTATATGTGTTGAAAATGCCTTTGTCAGTGTTCATCTACAGTGACTGATTATATGATGTCAGTCACGGCACATGAGACGAGGTTACTGTCATTTGTAAGGGAAGAATCACTGCCGCCAAGCCTATTCTCAGCTGTATAGTTATTGACACGGGGGTCTAGTGAAATACCTATTCACTTGGTTAAAGTGATGCTTGGGTTTCAGACCCTTTCATGCATAAATTGGTATGTGTACTGGCGTTGAAAGGAGTACTTATAAAGAGACACTGATTTGAACGGATGCTGATGATGAAAAAAAGATAATTATGTAATTTTGGGGAATGGATTCAGTCCATGATTGAACCACTGGTCAAATTTTGTTCGACCTAGAAAGCTGAACAAAGACATTCCCTTGTATTGTCACTAAGGTCCATTGGAAATGATCATAGGTGACAAGTTCGGGCTTGTAGATAGATGAAGTTTAACATAGACTTTGAAGGTTTTATTCTATTATTTTATTGTTTATTGAAGGTCTTTTTGAGAGTAATGTATTCAGATACCGAATAACTAGAAGGTATATTTCATAAAATGCCTGCTGATGCAATTGTGATTGTAATGATGAGATCAGTCTATAGAAAAAAGGGTTATCATTTGAAATAAGGATTATTATTATTGAAACCATTATGATGGTAAGGAAGACCGTTTTATGGATGTCAACTTCTTTGTTATGAGAAACAAAGCATTTCAGAGTGTATCCTTACTCCCTTCAGGTGAATGACTTGATGGTTATGATGGTGCCATGTTACTGATAGAAATGATATTGAGCCAAGAATTCACTGGCCATTTGAATACACAGTTTTATACAAGTAAATCTGATTCTGTTACATAACAGCCATCATATGATTTAGTCTAAAAATCAATCTGTTGATTCTGCTTTCTGTGTGTTATGAAGGAAGTAGTTTAATGATTCGAAGGGTATTTTTTATATGTTTTGGCTTTAAAATTACACTCGCACACTCTTTCACAGTCACCCCTCCCTGTGAACATATCCTGTCAACATTCTCGAACTGACAGTCACTGAGATCATATACAGAGATAATCCTACAACCTGTTATAGTGTTATAAAATTGTCATAAAAATGAAGACGCTAACTCAAAGGTTAGTGTGTACAAAATTAAAGATTTTGACTTCTTATATCCAAATAAGGAAGTTTTTCCGCTGTTAAAACCACATGCCACCGATCAAGCCAGGTGCGATCAGTCATCCATTGATGTGATCTCCAGGTAAAGCAGGGCACTGGTGCAGTGTCACCTGTTTCCGAAAGCAATGAATAAGATTTTTGCCAGTGATGAGCTTCTTGCCAGGAGCTATGCTCGATTGACACTAATCTTCATTGTATCCTTGTAGTGTTTACTAACAGTAATGGAGGCAGGCTGTCCATGTATTGTGTTAGCGTTGGCAGGAGTATTGTCAGGGTGGGTGGGACGAGGCCGTGACACTGTTAGGAAACCAGAACCTGGCAAGGAAGAGTCTCATCAGTATAAGGTGGCAAGTTGGGGTATTGTCTGAGGGAACTGATCTATTGAGGAAGTGCTTAAGACGTTTAATTTGTTTATGTTACAGTTTTGACTCTCTCCAACAGAAAGTGATCAGGGTGATTAGAACATGAAGGGTGTTAAACAATACTTATGCCTTTGTTTGCGATAAGGGTGTTTTGATGTTTCTACAGCATGGTGGCTTCAGCATTGGGAATGATTAGGATGTTTGTTGATTTTCTGGAAGTACATAAAAGTGTGAATAAATAGGTTTGGGAGTATGCAGATACGAAAGGTTACTCAACTAGATAATATTACAATTCTTTGACTTTTAGACTTAACAAAGTTTGAACATAAGAAATTAAAATTCTTATGATGGTTACAGATAAGGAAGCACTATTCTTGCAATGCCAGCCATATTTTCATCTATGGATAAAAAGGCAACATATATTATCAGTGGATTATATGTGTTCAGACATCTTACATTTTAAGATAGCCTTTTTCCCGCATTTTTTCATGCTATATCAAGGTGTATGAAGACACACAAACAAAGTAAATACTTAGATGATAGTTTTTTTGATACTTAGATGATTGATACATTGTTTTCAAGAAGTTATCTTTTATAGGTTGGTGAGATGTTTTACAGCTGTTAATGTAATAAGAGAAAACAAATGTTTCAGCCGTTTGAAAACCCATAAGACAAGGATTTATTAAGTTAAATTTAAAAAATGTGGACACGTCTCTTGACTACAACAAATAATTTTAAACCTACGTCTGTGATAACAGTAATTCTTGTGATTCATTTGAAGCTTATTCATACCATGCTTAAAAATGTCACCACAGTTAGTGTTGAAAACCAGGCCTATGTGTAGACAAACAGTTATAACACCAACAGCTGTTACAGTTTAGGCTATTCTTGTATGTTATTAACATTTGCTCAGCAATAATGATAAGCACTTTCTGTACTCAAACTTAAGCGTGAAAGTCAAGAGAACCTTGTCATGGCTTTTGTGTTGAACATTATGTTCTTAAGGGGTCCCTGGATTCAAATAATAGAGGAAAAGGCACTAAGGGGCTCAAGACCCCCTTAATTTATATCATGGACTTTCATGAAGAGTGATATGAACATAGACAGATTATTGAAATGCATAGCTTACAGAGAAAGAAACCTTTCAAAATTTCCCACTAGACCACAGGACCAGTGAGTGGACAATAATTAGTGGTCCTGTCTGTACTTCACTGGTCCAAAATAACATTTGTAGATTTACTTAAAGGTCACATGCAACATAAAACACAACTTTGCAGATTCCGATACCTTTCGGTATGGACTTACCGAAACAAATCGTCCAAAATGCAAATTCAACTTATAAAGTTGGAAAAATAACGCGATGAAAAAAAAAGCGTGAAATCGGAGTTCAAACGTTTCACTTATTTCCCCCCGACTTTTCTGGGGAAAACGGGTTTCAACAGCTGGGCTGCGCTCATAGCACGTGCGCAAGTAAATAGGTTCGCGCAGCTTGGAAGCAGGTTGTCGGGTGAATACTCGGTGAAGGCTTTGGTGTGAGCTATTTTTCTAATGTTTTGTTGATATCTCACAGGCGTAAGCTTTTTATATGTTATGACAGTAAATTAACTGTTTATATAATGTCATTTGTCTATTTCACCACACGTTCTTCTTAGCGAGACACTTTCTCAGTTCGATACTTAAAAGCAATGTCATTATTTAGCGTTGACAGAATTTCTAACTGTGATATAGATATGTCGTTGTCACAGACAAAACTCAATGTCTTGTTTTATTGACACCTGGGTGTCTGCCTGCCTGTCTGCTAATGACAACATTCAATACACAACTGCGATCACTGACCACATGCAATTTGAACTTAACACCAATCAGGCTATACACCATAAACAAAATGCATTGATTTATGGCGCGAGTTCGGTCTCTGTCACATTATGTAATTACACAGACAGGCAGGTGTGATACTTGAACACATGACATGTTATGATGTCTGTTGATTGCAAAATGTTATACACAAAGAATGAGCATGTATTTACAAAACCCAACATCTCTATATATACACACACAATGAGCCGTGCATGAGGGTGGCATCTGCAAATGAACCAGCCATTACACTTGAGTGCACACCCACCCGCTCTGACTGGGTTCGGTATCCCGGGCTGCTTCGTTTCGAGGGAGGTAAACCCAAGGACGAAATATTGCACTTTTGATTTGCGATTATACGCTTATAATTTTGTATATTTGTTTTTTCATAATCAGCAATGCATATTATATGTCATGAAGAAGTGATAATTGTGTTTTAATTATGTTTGATTTTTTGGTTGCATGTGACCTTTAACTATCAATACAAAATTCAATGGCCACGAGCATCACTGCAAACTGATGAATTTTTACTAGCCAGGGACCACAGGACCAGCGTAATTTTTCGTACACTTAGCTTATTCTCCCCGCTGGTTTTGGCTATACTAGTTGACCACATGGGGTTGTACATGAAAGTCTTTAATATGTTATGGCCTCACCAGTTTTAGATCTTAATCAGATTTCACATATTTATGTCTAGATGCAGAAAAATAATTAGTTGAACAATGACAAATATTATAAGTGAAAAGTGTCAATTAGACTGTTAAAACAGACATTCAAGGTACTTATTGAATAATATACTCTGAAACATTGTTTTCTGCATAATTCAGAATATAGTTTATCCCCGTTTATTCAAGTTGTATTTTGAAATGATGCGTGCAAAAAAATAGAAGTCTTCTTGTATTTTTCTTTAAGAGTTAATGATATTTGTGCTCAAGGGAACACCATTCAGTCTTTTGGTATTGGGGTTGGAGGGGGGCTGTAGCTGTAAAAAATAAATGTGATCTGGCAAATTCCCAGATCTCTCCAAAGAACGTCAGATGGCTGGTCTCTATGTAAACTGGGTTGAAGATCAAGAGGGACCCATATAAATCTTAAATTTGGTTGCATTACATTCTCACACCAACCAAAGAGCTAAAACTGTATATAATTTGTGAGAGAGATCCTTGGCCATGACGAAGGTCTACAGTTATGGTTTTTTTTCTTACAAGTAATCTAGATGATTGAAATAAGCAAGTGGCTATGTAATCAACAGTAGAGGAAAAAATAGAAGACAAGGTGTATGATTTATAAATGTTTCTGTGTTAGTCTTGTAAAGGGAAAAAGGTGGTATTGCTACCTCTGCTTTGTGGAAATGGGCCATGTGCGTAGTTTGTTCATAAATGTGGATAAATTGAGTCTGTGCCAAAATAACTGCATCCACTTGCTCGAACGTGACTAAAAAGATCATTTTCTGTAGATTTTGATGTTATTAGACTATTACTTACTGAGCCCACATTTGGCTACAGAACCGATGTTTACTAGGCTCTGGCGTTAGACTACTAACATCACAGATTGTAAACAGAATCTTAATTCTGTCATTTATCAGTCTGGGTAAAACATCTAGAGACTACCAGACTGAAGTTAGCTCTTAATGTCATTTTCAGTGGAAAATATATTCAACTTTATTAGCTGAGCTTACTGGTTCTAACAGTATTTTATAGATTCACGCTTCAGATTAAGAAGTCACAGCATATTAACATCATGAGTAAATGAATAAACATGGACTTTCATCCTTAATTAAAACACAAGGTCAACAGTGTACAGACAATCAGCATGGCTCGATGACCATGTTGCTTTTATAACTATACGACCCATTGTTGTTATTTCTACTCAGCAAGCCTCTTAGACAAACCGACCACCTCGGTGGTGTAGTGGTAAGAGCGTCCGCCAGGAGAGCGGAAGGTCGCGGGTTCGAACCCCGACCGCGCATCATACCAAAAGACGTTAAAATATGGTACTTGTTGGTTCCTGCTTGGCTCGGCATTAATGGGTACAACAAGGACTGGTCGGCTCGGAGTCAGTATAATGTGTCTGAGTGGGGTATTCATGCTTCACTGCAGCATGGTATCTCAGTGGGCTAGCACTATAAAACCAGCCTAAGTCTGGGCTAGTACAAGCACCCGCACATACACATACACACACATACGCATACACGTCGTAATATGAGCGAAATATTCTCAAGCACGATGTTAAACCCAATTTCACCTCACCTCTTAGAAAACCCGTGAAGGTCTAGGTTAGAATTGATCTTCAGTAACCCATGCTTGCCGTAAGAGGCAGGATTGGATGGACAGGCTTGCTGACTTGGTAAACACATGTCATTGTATCCCAATTGCATAGATCGACGCTAATGCTGTTGGTCACTAGATTCTCTGGTCCAAACTGGATTATTTGCAGACCACCGCCATATTGCTGGAATATTGCTGTGTGCGGCATCAAACTGAACTCACTCACTCATTCTATAACTACACAGACTTAAAACTGTTGTATAGGTATAATAGCATTGTGAAACAGGCCCCAGTCATAAGGTGAATAGTGCAGCAAACAGAGTGTTTATTAGTGTTGGGAATTGGTTAAAATCTAATAATTGATGATTGGTCCATTACAACCGATCAATCATCGAAAATAATTGGTTAGCATCATTTATCAAATGTTCCTGTTATCTTTGTTAATGCACACTAAAAATAAAGAAAAAACGTGGTAATTGTTTTTTTGTGTGCAAATTTTGCATATTTAAATGATGATTAGTATGTTAAGAACACAGATTTCCTGGATTCTTTAAGATAAATTCAATCATGACTTGGAACGAGCTTGTAATGCTTATGAAATGTAAATTTAATGACACAGACAAAACCAACCTTGTGAAAAATGTTAATACAAACAAGTGTTCCAAGATTGGTTGCGTTTGATTATGAGAAAACTTGTTTGATTGCTTGGTCATTTAGTCACTCCGACCAATCTTCGATTATTTCAATTAATCAGACCAACACTAGTGTATATAGAGCAAACAGAGATCAAAGTAGTTCAGGAGGCTGTGGATTGGAATGTGTAAACAGATTATGAGTAAAAATAGTGAGAGAAGAAACTGACATTTACGAGTAATGAAGTTACATAATTCTACTTTTGCTTTTTAACCATACAAAAGACATATCAAGACCAGCAAATGCAAGAAATACTACGACTTTTAATCTGTTTCGTTTCTACATGTTTGACAGGTGCTTGAATTTTCTTGCCAACTGACTTAAAAATAAAATGAGTTTCAGTTGGCTGGAGGAATGTGAGAATACATAGGATTCCTTATAATAGTACAAACATTGGGAGTCGGCTGTGAAATATCGGGATAATTCTGTTAACAGAAACCTTACATATACGGTTTATTTGTACTTTTGTTAGATTGTATATGTTGCTACAAGTTATGCCAACAAACTTCAAAACAAGCAAGCCATGAGTAACTACGCCCATATGGATGTAGGTAGCCTAACGCAGCCCCCCTGGAAGCGAATAATCTGATTTGTTTGCTGAGAACGCAGAAATTAGACAACCTCATCTCCTCAGCCGACCACCATTTGCTTGTGAAAACTGTCAGCATGATGGCAGACCTGGCATGTGTGTTTAATAAGTTCATTTTCAAAACTACAGCTTGTTTGAATCATTTTTTGCGATTCCTTTCCCGGCTGGTTCATTAGCGGGTTCTGCATGTATAATTCATGGTCGTAACATTTGTAGGGTCACAAGAAGAGAGGTCGTCAAGAATAAATGTTTGTACTATATGCTTAGTGAAAATACCTAACAGGTCGTTTAGCCTCAGGACAATTGGATAACCTGTTCTTGTGATTGATGGTCACTTTCGACCTAATAAGTGTTTAGCCCATCCAAAGCACAGGCCTTCACATCAATTTTGGTGTGACAATGTCAGAATGTTGATGATTTAAATACAAGAAATAGTTTTTCTTGTCATGTTGTTTTATTCAGGGTTTGACGTAACAAATGGAGAGCATGGACGCAGCAAAACGATTATTATTATTCATTGTACCCACAACACATCTATGACATTGCTAAGTGTTTGGTTATTATCCCCCGCAACAACGAAGTTGCAGGGGATATATAGAAATGAAGTCTGTCCGTCCGTGCGTCCATCACACTTTGTGCGAAGCATATCTCCTAAACTATCCGTGATAGCTTAACCAAACTTGGTACACATGTCAATCTTGATCCCTAGATATGCCTTTTGGGGGTTAGACCCAGATATGAATTTTATTTTTTGTGGTTTCCGTGGAAACATGACTTAGGCTGCCAGATCAAGGCTAGCTTCATCAAACTTGGTACACTATGAGACTTCCATAGAAACATGACTTAGGCTGCCAGATCTTCCAAACTATACATGCTAAGCTTCATCAAACTTGGTACACATATCAAGCATGCTCCATAGATGTGCCATTTGATGGTTAGGCCCAGATATGAATTTTATTTTTTGTGGTTTCCGTGGAAACATGACTAAGGCTGTGACTATGAGGATGTCATCTTGTTGCATTTCCATGGCAACAAGTTAGGCTTCAACTGAATTTGGTGGTTGTGCACCTTTCTGGAGCAGATCTTAAACAACCTTTCAATACTCTGATTCCACTTTGCTATATACACTCCAAAACATTTGACATAATCATATTAACTAGTAGACATATTCATAAAGAGTATTTTGCCGTTGCAGTTGATATGATGACTTACTCTTCTTGTTTCTTTCAAAGCAGTTATGTGTATCATTTCATCCATCAGTCCACATGATCAATGATTTATTCCTCTCTCTAAGAAATTATCAAAACATACACTTCTCTGCACTGTTACTTCACAAGACCCTCATATTGTCATCAAGGACCCTTTAAACTAATAATTGCAGGTCCCCAGGTCATTGGTACCATATAATAGTTATTAGTTATTATCTAAAAAATAACATCTTATACTGCTTCAGCCAGGGGTATAATTTACAATAATTTTTCTGCCTGAATAGGGATAACACTATAATGGAGTAGCTTGTATACATTTTTTGTAATTATAGTGAGTGAATTGAGTTTTACGCCGCACTCAGCAATATTCCAGCGATATGGCGGTGGTCTGTAAATAATCGTGTCTGGACCAGACAATCCAATGATCAACAGCATGAGCATCGCTCTGCACAATTGGGAACCGATGACATGTGTCAACCAAGCCAGCGAGCCTGACCACCCAATCCCGTTAGTCGCCTCTAACGACAAGCATGGGTTACTGAAGATCAATATTCTAAACCGGACCTTCACGGGTTGTAAATATAGAACCACATCAGGTGATAGTATTTAGCATAAAAGCCTGGGGTCCTTTTCATAGAACTTATGTTAAAATAAGGTTTTAAGGTCTTCAGATTCAAATACCACTGCAAAAAACAACCTCAGCACCCTGGAGCCATTACATTTGAATACTGACTTAAACATGAGGGAAACAGAAACAGCCATTTGCAATTTCTATCCCAGTTGGTTTGAAGGCAGCCCCCCAACCCCCAACAACCCCCTGTAATTTCTAACTTTATATTGTTCACAGTTGTCAAATAACACATATTTTTAAGTTGAATACTACTGATACCTTTCAATGCTTTTTATGTCTAAGATATATGCTTAGGTTAGGTGCCTATGAACTTTGACATCCAAAATACAATGCCAGTCAAGTGATATCTGGAGCTTTGTTACAGATAGATCTGAAATGACAGCATTTCTTAGACATGGGGAAACAAACAGCCAAGATCAGAGATTCCTATCTTCGTCTGTTAGTGTTGGGTTTCGCCTGTAACAACTGGTAGCTTTATGACATGATGAATTTTATGGATTAAGAGGAACAAATAAAATAGGGGGATGAGAATGGTGTTGGGGAAATAACTGGAAGACTGCGATTGCCTCACTTTCAATGTTTGGATAGTAGCTTCCTAGTTAACTAGTTTTATTGTACAATTTGTTTCCCGTGATGTTTCATCTTCGAGCTTAAAGTTGGAGTCTACAGGAAATAGAGTCAATGTAAAAGCCATATTTCTCGTCTGCGATAATGTCCAATGATAAATGATACCCAGTTATTTCCTCGGAGCTGGATGTAAGCCTGGCTGGGTCTGAGTGTCTGTGGTGGTCGGAGGGACTATCTGTCAGTGAAAAACTCGTAAAGTAGAGGGAGCAGAAATGCTGGAGAACTTCTCATAAAAATGTCTCCAATTCTGGAGCCTCTTGATGATGTTTGCCTTCTGCGAGTAGAATCCGTCTCTCATCTATCAGAGAAGACCTGGTATTTGTTCAGTTCATTCACAACACAATGGGAGAGCGTGCAGGATTGTGTTTTACTTTATTGTATAATATCTGACATCTTTGTTGTTCTGTGTCTGCAACTTGTAGAAATGGAAATTTGTAGTGATATTATATGTCATGTTTGCAGACATTCTTAAAAAAGTCCTGGTTGAATCTCACTGAAAAACTTTATATTACTTCCAAAATGGGGATAAATTGTCTCCTGGTTTTCGGTTTCACGCACTCTGTATTTAGCAGGTGCTTGTCACAGAACACTTGCATGCTAGCTTCAACTGAACCATCAACATGTCAAGGGCTAGTCATTTTGTTGGATTTCTGTGCCCAAACCTTTGAGTCCATGAGCCGGAACTAGGCTCTTAGCATCATTTTTTGTACGATTTAGTGCTAACATATTGTTAGCTGAGTTTACTGGACCAAACTGGACTCGGGCTTCAGACTACTCACACTACCGGGGTCTAGTTTCTGTCACAAGCTAACATGTTTGATGCAGCTAAGGACATTCATAGTTTTGCATGTGTTTCTCATCTCCAACCATAATGCGTGTTTCTCATCTCCAACCATAATGCGTGTTTCTCATCTCCAACCATAATGCGTGTTTCTCATCTCCAACCATAATGCACAAGAGGATGTGAGGGCGAAAAATAAAATAAAATTAAAAAAATATAGAAATGGTCGGGTGGTTTTTTTAACAAATCAAATCAAATCAATCAAATATATTTATTGTGCAAACGTTCCATACAGAAACAGTGACAATATTCTATAAACTACATAAACAAGATATATAATGAATCACATATATATGATGAACAACAAACATATAATAACTTTGTTGGAAGCCAGAAAATTTAGATCACTTGGTAAAATTAATCTTATGGTATTGATATTATGAGCAATATCCCATGATGTCTAAGTTAAATTATCATTATTCTGTATATTTTGAGATATCTGTTTTAGTAATTGTTTCGTATCTATCCTGTATCAACTTTTAGGAAAATTACCGTTGTCAAACATTTGGAAGAAAATTCAAAATTTATCAGATCATAATCCATAATGAGGATTAATAGCAAGCATATGTAACTTTTTTGTTTGCACATACAGAATAATTGTATTATTAATGAATATATTAGAATTATATGCAGCAGCATCACCACCAACCCTTTTCATCATCCTTGATCCGTTATTTATGTTCATCCGTAGCCATGGTGTAAACAGGACCCAAAACATTGATGAACCTTTGTTTGATCATGTCTTCAGAAGCCAGACAATGAGATAGAAGCTTGGTCTGACTGAGTAATCAGGAAGGAGAAATAGAATGACAAACTTAACTGAAGACATTGTCTGGTTTAAAAAAGATACAACTTCATGTATTATTTGTAATGTTTTCACCTTCATGAAAGTATTGGTAATAATTGGTCTTAAGCATCCCATGCTTGTCATAAGAGGCTCAGGGGCTGTAGGGTAGCCTAGTGGTTAAAGCGTTCGCTCGTCATGCCGAAGACCCGGGTTCGATTCCCCACATGGGCACAATGTGTGAAGCCCTCTTTTATGGTGTCCCCCGCCGTGATATTGCTGGAATATTGCTAAAAGCGGCATAAAACCATACTCACTCACTCACTCACTCACTCACTCATAAGAGGCTCAGCAACTAGATTTCTGCATGTCACCATATTCTAATGTGATATATCGATGCTCTTAACATCAGTCACCCGATATTGTGGTCCGGACACGAATATTACCAGACTGCTTTCTTATAGCCGAAATATTTCTGAGTGTGATTGTGAAACAACACTGTGATGCATTCTTTTTGTTGTTTGTGTGTTGTTTTCTTACATAAGATACTCTTTTCCAAATACAAATTTCATAAGAGCCATTATGACAGGACTTAACATTTCTGTTTCGCTGGAGGAATTCAGTAATAACATACACTGATGTTTCCAATAAATTCAAGGGCTGTCGGTCTTGATGCCCAGACAGGAGCTTTCAGACCTAAAAGTATTCCTTCTTTCAGTTAACCTACAATCTACCTGATGTATCACAGCAACATTTAGTAGTGTAGTTGAATGACTGATTTATTAAAACCAACTGGAAACACTGGATTTTAGTCTGTTATACATATCATCAAACTTCCAACTATAGCTCCACTTTTTAAGTCTACACATATCAAGATCATTTCCACAACCGTCTGGATGGCCCTGCCTACAAGGGAGTTACGTTCTTTCTTCACAAAAGATCAACAATGGCAGCCTCACCAGACAATTTATTTTTACAATGGCGACTCCATGCCATTGCCTATGACATTTTTTTCGTTGAGTTCTTAGCGAATGTTTATGGGAGCCTTCTATGTTGAAAGATAAATTCAAGATGGCTGTCATGGCAACCATCAGACATGTCGAATAGGTCTGTATATAGCTGAATATCAAGTTTTGTCTAGTTCATGGATTTGGGAAGTTTATGAGCATGTTTATGTTGAAGGTCAAGGACATTTGAAAAAAAACAACATTAACTGCTGGAAGATTGGAAGTTTTGGCTTCGTTAACATGACCTTGGCCAAGGTCACTGTTCATGTCAAGCGTTTCAGTATTCTTGACAAGCAACAGCAGCATATAAGAATTGTCATATTGTGTTTTTTCATGTGAAATAACATAATGAGGGTCCAAACGTTTCATATATTCTAGGGGAACCTGAGGTTTTATCACTAAAATAATGTCAATGAAAAGAAATAGTTATGCTTCAGGCTGTTGTTGAAATAAATAGAAATTGTCTGGCACAAAAATACATCATTATTCAGAACATATATTTAGTGACCTAGGTTTTAAAAAAATTAAACATTTTTTGGGGAGCCAAAGATAAAATGTTTCATCCCCATACTAAATACCAGGCTTCTTCAAGAAAATCTAATGATTGAAATTAACACTGCATATTGTTTCCACTCTTATCACAGTACCAAAGCACAATGTACAGTTGCTGAAGTATTCAAATATGTCAGTTTTCTATAAACAATTAATGTACACAGATTTGTAAATGGGGAAATTGATGCCTATCTTGACCAATTTGGAGTGCAGGAGCCCAACTGCTGGGTTTGAATAGAATTGAAAGCCTTGGAGACATTCCACTAATTGAACCTTTAATAAACAGAAATTGGAAGGGATACCACAATCTCCAGCAGCATCACAACATGCCTTTGGCAGGTGAAATCTCGGTGACAGACATTGAAGTAAAAGATTTTTTTTTGTGGAAAGTGAAGATTGTAAGATGTGCTTGACATTTTGATTAATCAAACTTTCAGATTATTGATGGGTCTGCCCACAGCAAAAACCTTGAAAAACGTAAGACGTAGGCGTCATCTTTCTTTTCGTTTTCTGCTTTTTTATATTATTTGTTGTTTTGTTGTTTTTAACATACAGTAGGGATTCCCCGGTCAGGATATAGGTCCCCAGCATCTTATGCTTGGAACTTTACTTTATTTCCCTCCACAGTTGGTAGTTAGTCCTGTTTTGAACAATATATAAATGTTACCTGTGTTTCTGAATTTTCTTGGGGCGGTGGGGTAGCCTAGTGGTTAAAGCGTTGGCTCGTCACGCTGAAGACCCGGGTTCGAATCCCCACATTGGTACAATGTGTGAAGCCCATTTCTGGTGTCCCCCG
The DNA here is from genome assembly GCF_003918875.1 of Haliotis rubra. Taxonomy (NCBI): domain Eukaryota; kingdom Metazoa; phylum Mollusca; class Gastropoda; order Lepetellida; family Haliotidae; genus Haliotis; species Haliotis rubra. Next base: position 4,175,893 of record NW_025765558.1, on the reverse strand, counting down.
CCGTGATGTTGCTGGAATATTGCTAAAAGCGGCGTAAGACCAAACTCAGTCAGTCAGTCTGAATTTTCTTAGTTTTACTCTGTTCCATTTCACAGCAAATTAATTTCATAATTTTTAATTATTATTTTTTTATCAAAAAAAACAAAGATTGTCAATGAGGACTACAATCAATGAATTTCTCCTGTATAGTTTTTGGTAGTCTCAAACTTGAGATCATTTCGAAGGCTGAGTACCCTGCGGCTAATTGACCAGTGTATGGACAAACAATGGATATTGACCTTGATTAGCTAAGTTTGTCGGACTGAAACACAATAACTGGACTTTGTGTTCAGATTAATGTCCTTGCCTGCGACTACAGTGGCCATCTGTCCATTAAGCTCAGTTTATAATGACCACCCCTTGGGGACTCCGGGACAGAATAGGCCCCGAGTAACATATGGTGGTCAGGAGAGGCAGCCCTAATGGATTAGGTGGCTTGGCTTGTTGAGTGGATGTTGAGTTAGTTGAATCGATGTTGAGTTAGTTGATTTGATGTTGAGTTAGTTGATTGGATGTTGAGTTAGTTGATTGGATGTTGAGTTAGTTGATTCGATGTTGAGTTAGTTGATTCGATGTTGAGTTAGTTGATTTGATGTTGAGTTAGTTGATTCGATGTTGAGTTACTTCACTTGATGTTGAGTTAGTTGAGTGAATGTTGAGTTAGTTTAGTGGGATTTTGAGTTAGTTGATTCAGTGTTGGTAGTTGATCACATGTCAACCCATTGGCATTTGTGGTTGTTCCTAATATCAATCACTAGATTGTCTGGTCCAGACTTGTCTACAGCATGTTGCTACAAAGCTGAAGAATTGCCGAGTGGCATCCAAGAAGTAAATATCACAACGGCCCACACATTCACATAGCAGGTTATTAAGCAAATATCCAGAGGACAAATTCAGACTGGCAGACTTAGTTGCAGAATGGAATGCATAAGACAGGATCTCTGTGAGTTTTTGCTGAAAGGCAAACCTATGTTACACCATCTATGATCAGCATCTGATTGGGAGTCAAGTCATTTTTCATCCCTCCATGCACAGAAGAGTGATTGTGTGTCTACTGTCTATCAGATTAAGTGGCCCGAGCACCTAACAGAGAGCATTAATTGGTCATGTAATACTCCTAATGGTCTGGAAATGCTCTTGGGCGTTTTAGGGAACATGGTGCTAATTATGCAGAATATTATAATTAACAGAAATAGCGTTAGTTGTCAGGTGTACAAAATATAAACTCTCATAGCTCAGCGCCAAGAGTTGTGTGTTGCCTAGTTACAAGGGTAGACGGGAAGATGTTAAAAGTCATCAGTAATTATAGTGATAACTTGTGGCAAAACATGGAGGCTGGTCTCAACGTGAGCTGTCTTGTTACATGCATTGAGACATCAGCCAGTCGTCGTATTTGGGTTTGCACATTTTCAGTTACATCTTATGCATCCAAAGTGCCAAAACATTTGGCAGTACTTATGTGGTGTGTGGTGCCTTGTTCTTAATTGATGGTGCTCTCACCACACTTTGTCTCAACGGTAGGGATGACTGCCATACATTATGTATCTTGATATACCAGACTGACTGGTCACAAAGAATAATAATATGATTTGCTACATTATGCATATCTAATCAAGACTTACTGTTTGGTGATATCTACTACAGATGAGATGACACTTATCCCAGACCTGTTCAGAGGCATGTATTGATCACCAAGCCGACAGTAATTGTCTTTGAAAATTATAATTAATGTTATGGCTTTCATTGATAACCAACCCGTGAAGATCCAGGTTAAAATTGATCTTCAGTAACCCATGCTTGCAGTAAGAGGCGACTAATGGGATCAGTTGGTCAGGCTCACTGTTGACACATGTTAACATATCCCAATTGCATTGATCAATGCTCATGCTGTTGATCACTGGATTGTCTGGTCCAGACTCAATTATTTACAGAGCGCTGCCATATAGCTGGAATATTGCTGAGTGCGGCATGAAACTGAATAAACTGATTCACTGTCAACAGGACCAATATGAGGAAAGACTCCGATTGCAATCTCTACTGGTAAAATCTCCGATCCTACCAGATCGCAATCTCTACCCTGACATATACAATGCCAAAAAGTACCTCTGAATTTCAGGAAAAATCACAAATATGAACATGTCAGAATATATAGCAATCATGATTTTCTGTAGTTTATCTTCAAAGCAGTTTGGAATCTGAGATAAATCTATGGCTTAAGGTGGCTAGCGAAGTACAGATATCTTACCCAGACATATGAACACTCTGCCATGTGATGTCCACCATTTGATGTAGAATGTTAAAACACCTTGCCATGATTAAATACCAGCCTCTCTTGCAACTAATGCTTTTATGGATTGAAAGAAGTATGTTAATGGGATATTTTGGGTATTTAGTGGCAATTCTTACTCTCTTGACAGGGTAGAAGGTATGGAAAAGCTTTCAGCATGTTGTTTTTCTGTACAGATTCTCCATGTGTCAGGGTTTATTCAGTTATTTATTTGTAGAAGTAGTAGTAAAATCCTGATATCCCTCAACCAGAAGGTTGAAATGGATCACATTCTTTGAAAAAATGAAAAAGTATGTATTTCTCTGGTGTATTTACCCCATCAGTGTGATATAGGCCAGTGAGAACAGGAAGAAATGTGAGAACGCGCCATCATTTTTGTTTTAACATGATTATAGATAGTTTCATTTCTGACTGCAGTTGGGAAACTAACCATTTATTAAGCAGTTGCATTCATTTAGCCAGAGACAAATGTTGCAAGGATATTATTTCGTGATTTTTACAAAGTTTAATGGAATTCTGTAACTTAACTAATGGATTTTCTGTAGCTTTATTAAAATTGAAACATTTGTTAAATATGTTTTGCACAAAAAGCATTGTCCTTACTTGTGAACCAATTTGAAGTCACGCCGAAGACCCGGGTTCAAATCCCCACTTGGGTACAATGAGTGAAGCCCATTTCTGGTGTCCCCCGCCGTGATATTGCTGGAATATTGCTAAAAGCGGCGTAAAACCAAACTCAGTCAGTCAGTTAGTCAGGCAATGGATCCTTGCTATGGTTTATATGGAAAAATGTATATTCCCAGCACTTCCCTGAAAAAGATTTCTTTACAGGTATTGGGGGATGCGAGTCAAGTTTCTCACTAATCCTGTTATACCTACTGCTGTGTTTAAATTTACCCTGCAATAATAGGTGTCCTTGTCTTATCCATAATGTTGAAAGCCCTAGATTCTTAGATTCAGGAAGCTTAGTGGTTAAAGCGTTCACTCGTCATGCCGAAGATGTGGGTTCAATTCCCACATGGGTACAATGTGTGAAGCCCATTTCTGGTGTCTCCGACCATGATGCTAGAAAATTGCTAAATGCAGCATTATACCACACTTGCTCACTGACCCTAGATCCAAATACCACTAGAGCAGACGTCACTGACACCCAGACTGCTTTGAATTTTTAACACGATTCTGTGCCTGATTTATTAATCTTGTTACTGATTTTCCATGTTGTGTTACAGTTGGTACCAGCAGAAAGCAGTGCTTCCGACACACAGTCACAATGTACCGACTCCCAGGCAGGGGACGTGGTCCCCCTCCCCGCGGAGAGGGTTGGGGGGATCGGAGACAGCAGGCCGCCATCATTTCAGTAAGTATATTGACCTCTTGGTTTGCCTGGTGGACATACTTTTGGTAGTTATAATAAGTGAAAAAGTTGATACCTGACTTTGCTTAACAAAGGCTCAGGGCAATTTGCTAATGGTAGTTCATCATTGGTTGAAGGAAGTCCAAGATGAGATGCTGTCGTCATATAAGCCTTCTCGTTAGTGAAAGTGTGTGCTGGATTGTAGTCCTGTACAAAAAAATATTACAGTAATGAATTGAAATATGGTCTACCAATTAGTATATTGACTGACATTATTTTGCCTTTCGTCTGATCCATAGAACCCTTTTGTGTTGTTGCTATTTGAATATTTCTGGAAGAAATCACAAATGGCATAAGGTATAATGGCAAAATGTATCATATTTCAAGGATTTGATACAGATTTTGAAGTGGAATTTCAGAAACTAGTATCAATGAAGACAATAGACAAGTGTCTGTCTCACAGTCCCTGAACCACATTTTATTTCTTCCTGCCTAGCCCTGGCTGCAATGCTAAATCTCTAAATGAAGCAAGTCTAGATTTCCTCAGGTTCAGGCTCCAATCTCACTGGGGCTCCTTTTCAATTTAAATAAGAATATTTGTTACTATAAAAATAACATATATTCAGAGACTAAGCGTTAGTCTAAGTCTGCTCCTAAATATTCTGAAAGAAGCGTAAATCTGTCAGCCCGCTTCTTTCAGTATTATGTACTGGCAAGTAGTGATATCATGCTGATTTCACCCTCTACTCAACAGAAGCGTAAAACCAACATGTTTTAATGTTATCAAATATGTTTTCCATAACATTCCAGTGATTAAATCTGAGAATGTAGAATGAGGATACTGATCTGAAAATGTCTTTTACTGGAGTGAAATTTCACACTGTTGCATTGAACCATGTTCGAGTGTGGTAACATTTCCCCAGTTGCTGGATACTTTCACACTTCAGTAAACCCTCCATTATGAGGGAATAAGCACATGCCCTGGTTGTCATTAACAATCACTGGAACAGCACACACACGATTTACTGCTGTTTTATATGGAGGGTGAAGGTGGGTTATTTTGTAATGCTGCATTTAGCAGTATTACAACAGTGTCTGGGCGGTTGGGTAGCCTAGTGGTTAAAAGTGTTCTCTTGTCACTTTGAACACCCGGGTTTGATTCCCCACATGGGTGCAATGTGTGAAGCCCATTTCTTGTTTCCCCTGCAGTGATGTTGCAGAAATATTGCTAAAATGCTATAATCACTCATTCACTACAACAGCGTCATGTATGGTATAGGTTGAGCCCAGTGGTAACACATGCTTGTAGGACTTAAAGGGGCGGTGGGGTAGCCTAATGGTTAAAGCGTTGGCTCGTCACGCCAAAGACCCAGGTTCGAATCCCCACATGGGCACAATGTATGAAGCCCATTTCTGGTGTCCCCCGCCGTGATGTTGCTGGAATATTGCTGAAAGCAGCGTAAAACCAAACTCAGTCAGTCAGTCAGTTGTAGGACTTAAAACATGGGTCTTATCTACCCAAACATGTCTTCAGGGTGTAAGGTTCTTTTTTTCCCCACTATATAGCACACTGCGGGGTGGGTGTATTGTTAAGTGAGCGTAAAACTCACTCACTCACTCACTTACTTTAACAGGGAGTGGTGGGGTAGTCTTGCCCTTCACTGAAGAGTTTTAATGTGTAAAACATTGGAGCCTCATTCTAGCTGGGTTGTTGCTGAAAGCTGTTTAAAACATCCCACAAGTTTTTGGTCACTTGGTCCATAGGTTTCAAATCAATTTGAAGCTCAGTAATATTAAATTGTAACCCTGAATATTGAATTCTAACCCCGGTAGTACAGGGTTAACACTGTTACACTTATGTCGCTTTTGTATCCTGACTCCCTGTGTACTGAGACAATAACCCATGGCATTTGGGCTCATTGTTGAAGGCCCAGCTCTGGTTCTACCTATTCAGGAACAAGCTAAATAATTGGGAATTTGCTGCAAACCAGCATTGTGACATCTGTCAAAACAGCGCAGAAGAAGCAATGCTTGCTTTCATTGCATAAGAGAGCCAAGCCATGCGTAGTTTCCATGATTGAAATCAAGATGTCTGTTGAAGCCATTGAGCAGCTGTTGCTCTGTGGCTGTTGTTGCTGTTGCAGGCCCAGAATTTCGGCAGAAAGTTTACCTCCAGCTATGAATGTCGAAATTGGATGAACTGCATGTGTAGTGGTCTTGCAGTATTTTCTTACAATATCCTGAAATAACTTGTAATATTTCTGGGAGGATCTGATGTATGATGAGCATGTTATTTTCTCTGAATCAAGAAATCTCCTTTGTTGGTCAAGTTGAAAGATTTTGTGATGCCATTTCAGGGAAATAACCAGTTTATCTTCACATCTTCCTGAAGGGTAGTGATATGGTTCTGTAGCCTAGTGGTTTAAGCGTTCGCTCATCACGCTGAACCCGGGTTCGAGTTTCCAATTAAGTACAATGTGTGAAGCCCTTTTCTGGTGTCCCCTGCTATGATAGTGCTGGAATATTGCTAAAAGCAGCATAAAACCAAACTCACACTCACTCCTGAAGGGTAGATTAAAGAAACTTTATTTTGATTTTATATCGAAAATTGCTAAAAGCTATGTGACTCACAAAGCTTGAAGTACCCACATTTTGATGACATGACGTTAAAGAAAGCATGAGACATTACACACAAAACAATGGTCAGTTATGTGGTATGGTAAACAAACTTTAAAGGTATTGTCTTCAAAGGATAGTTCAGGGATAGTCATGTTTAATTTGAATACTTTGATATGCAATTGGTGAATGTAGATGTATATATTTGTCACTGATGCATGATATATTGATATCAAGCCCTGATTAGAATTGATGCATACTGAAGCTATTCTCATGCGTGGCTTTCATGCTTATTGTAAAGATAATCATTGATGTTGTCTGGATAACAGCTCACTGCTTGTAACTACTGTGACCTTCAAACAAAATTGGGGCGGTGGGGTAGCCTAGTGGTTAAATCGTTTGCTCGTCATGCCGAAGACCCGGGTTTGAATCCCCACATGGGTACTTTGTGTGAATCTCATTTCTGGTGTCCCCTGGCGTGATATTGCTGGAATATTGCTAAAAGCGGCGTAGAACCAAACTCACTCACTCACTCCAAACAAAATTCTGAATGAGTGAGTTTAGTTTAACGCCGCACTCAGCAATATTGCAGCTCTATGGCAACGGTCTGTAAATAATCGAGTCTGGACCACACAATCCAGTGATCAACAGCATGAGCATTGCTCTGCGCAATTGGGAACCGATGACATGTGTCAACCAAGTCAGCGAGCCTGACCACCCGATCTTATTAGTGGCCTCTTACGACAAGCATAGTTCGCCTTTAGAGGCAAGTATGGGTTGCTGAAGACCTATTCTACCCCGGATCTTCACGGGTCACACAAGCTTCTGAAAGGTTATGACTCAGAGATAGGTGAAATCGACTGAAGCATGAGAAATCATGAGCATCAGGAAAGAAGTCCATCATCTGACTTTCATCACCATGGAGTAGCCAGTCATGGCTCAGGAACTCACTCACACACATATGTGATATCAGTTATATCCTATTAATCACCAGTGTGTGTGAAAATGTAATAACAAAGCCATATAAAACCATCAAGGGCAGGAATGGCTCAGTGGTCATCACAGAGTTACCTCCCTGGACTGTACCAGTATCCATTCTTTGCAGATTTGAAATCCTAAATTCACCTGAACTATATAAGTTCTCATGTAGTGGGTTTCCTAAAAGAGATTAATATCGAACGCTGTATCAGTGGGTTTTACCACCCATAAACCAAAGTGCCATGTTCCAAATTGGTTATTAAAGAAAAAAGATATATTCACATATGGTATTGTTTATTTCAGTGCAAATGCATCTGTAGTGAGTCGAGATGAAACTTGTGACACGTGTACGGAGACAGACTCAGTCATCAGTGCAGCGGCAAGGAGAGGTATGTAGAGTTTTCTTCTTTGTATAAACTGTAAACCATACTGTTTACTGTTATAGGTTCATATAGTATCTCTTCATTCAAAGTCAGTGACTGATATATATCCAAGAGATAAGCCTGCCTTTATGTGGCTAGTGGGGGACAAGTGTTCTATAGTTGCTTGGGCATGCCAGAAACCTATGAGAGTGGGTTTGAATCCCCCGGTTTGTTAGATCCATACCTGTACTTGTGGGTTTACTCAAAGTGGTAATTACCTATGACCAGTTGTTCTTGGCTTATTATGCTCATGATGTCAATCACCAGTTTGTCTGGTCCAGATTCAGTTATTTGCAAAATGTCATCATATAGCTTGAAAATTGCTGAGTGCGGTATTAAACAACAATCAATTGACTGACAATGCAATTGACATTTTGTATTTACTGTGGATCCTTGACATTTACCCAAGTAATATCAGAATCTAGGCAATTTGAAATAAAGACCCCTGAATTGCTTTCTTAATTATAACTGAAGGTACTAAAGTAACAGAAATACATTTCATCTGTGTGACTGACACCATTAAGTTAGAATATATCTGCAATAAACAATCCTAGCACTATGACAGTCGTAAGTCTATGTTAAAGTATGGGAGTTATTATCATCTGGGCCGTGGACTTACACATGATTTGAAGACCTGGTCAGAATAGGTTCCCAGTATACCTTGATTGTCTCTCTTTGGGATTTGTAGCCTGAATAGATCCGAGTACCCATGCTTGTCTCCATTTTGGGGGGGCGGTGGGGTAGCCTGGTGGTTAAAGCGTTGGCTCGTCACGCCGAAGACCCGGGTTCGATTCCCCACATGGGCACAATGTGTGAAGCTCATTTCTGGTGTCCCCCGACGTGGTATTGCTGGAATATTGCTAAAAGCGGCGTAAAACCAAACTCACTCACTCACTCCATTTTGGGTTCCAAGGCAGAATAAGTTTCCAGGCACTCTGAATGTTGACTGTCACTGGTGCACAGAAACACCAAGAACGAATGTTTACATTTAGATGCTTGGTCATCATGGCTATCATGTGTTCCAGTTCAAGATAATTGTTGTGTCGAAGACTTGTCAGTTTGTCACAGTTCTTAGAACTAGGTCATGAGTTAGAACTCGGCTTGGGTTTGCGTTGCTATTGGGTGTGATTAGAAACTCATGGATTCTTATTGAATATGATCCAGAAAGGAATATGGATTGTCTGTAGTGGTTGTTTAGTGAGGGACTTGCCCAATTCTATCAAAGAAGTCAATTACAATTTAAAGGAAGTAAATTAGGAAATCTGTAGAAATGTTAAATGTAATGTGAAACATTATTTTATGTTAGCATATTGTTCAGATAGTGTTACATTGTCCCCCTGAGATATCATAAACAATGGATATTATGTCATGTTATTCTCAACAAAGTAGCAATTTGATGTCATATCACATCATCTTATCATTCAGCAGTGCTTATCACTGTAATGCATGTTTGAATACCAGAAAATTATCTTTCCATATATACGGTACTATTCATATTTGTGTAGCTACTGTTAAGATATCAGAGCTAATATATGTCCAGTTATCCCTTACATAGTATATCGTTGATTATATACTTTCAGACATTCAGGCAATTTATTAAACAGAACATTATAGTTTCAATTTCTGTCCTATGATTCGATCTGTCTTCACTGATACTTATCAGTATGGAATTTTAAAGTTTTCTAAAATGCTTCTGTTAGTTGTGTTACCTGAGGGTGTCGGGGTGTTATACCCTTCTCCCTAGGCAATCTGTCTATCTACTCTTGTTCCGGGGATGATGTAGCTCATATGTATAGTCAAATACAAGTCCAATATGATGTTCAAGTCCTGTTTATTTTGGAATGAATTCTTGCACAGAGGTCCTCAGATACTGCCTAGCTTTCCTGGTCTACACCAAGTTGCATAGTTGGAACAAAAACTACCTGGCATATCGTGTACTCAACATTAAATAGAGGAACTATGGTAGAAGAACCTACTGTATTAGGGATAGGGAGGTTGCAGTTGTTTAATCAAGAATGTTTTGCCAAAGAGCTTAATAATGTTCAGATCTTTATGAATTTTTTTGGTAAATTGTATTATTCTTTAGTTGTAAATAGATTCTTTTTGACTAATATGTTTTGGGGTTGTTGTTTTTTCCATATAAAGAAAAAAAAGCTTTGAAGGTAGATGTCATGTATTAGTTGTAAAATATGGTCATGAAAATATTTTTGGCTGTTTTCCAGTTTTGGGTGATATCTATACTCCTCCAGGGAGACATTGAATAATTTGGTAGCAAAACCATTAACACAATTAGGTAATGTACAGGAAATGTGTCGATACTGTTGCCATGTTGGGAATTGGTGATGGATGAATAAATTTTGGAATATGAAATATGAGTTATCGGGAAAAGAACATTTGAAAATATTACAATTTTCCATTTCAAAATTAATTTGGATTTTAATAATTTAGATATGATGTTTGATCTCTCATATACAAATCAGATGTTGAGATAAATTGACAAATTGATGTGATTTTGTAATTCTAGATTTTATCTGGGTTTTTGCTGCATAATGTTATCAGTTCTGTCATTTTGGCATGCCTAAAACCCATGATCTGGAACTGGACTGGCATCAGTAGAAGTAGTCTGTCTCTCAGTCCCTGAACTATATTATTTTCCTACCAGCCTTGCTTTTCCTGCAATGCTAGCCCTTTATAAAGCAAGTCTAGATTTCCCCAGGTTTAGGGTTTGTGGTCTCCCTTGGGCTCCTTTTCAATTTAAATGGTTTCATTTGTTACAATCAAAATTATATTATTCAGAGACTAAGCATTAGTTTAGGGTACAAAGTGAAGCCTAAGTTGGACTGACGGTTTCTTCATTAGTCAGCACCAGGCCCATGCTTTTAGGATTCACAAAAGAAATACTGTTCCAACTGGAATTAAACCAATGGCCTGAACACCCACCCGCTGTCTCACATCATGCATTTGGGATTCACCATGGAAGTTAACGTCTAAGGTCTCCATTCAGTTGGTTCTCCATCCAGCTGATTTTACAGAAGTACTGTTAAACTAGAATTATACTGAAGTAACACACCAACCAACTTGCTCGCTCACTCACTTTTGGGTGTCATTGTAATCAAAGTAAACTGTGTTCTCCATCCCCACTAAGTTGATTATGATTTTACCATAGAAATACTGTTCCAACTGGAATTAAACCAAGGGATCCACCCAACGTCTCATTTATCCACTCATTCACTTACTCATTCACTCACTCACTCCTCACTCACTCCTCACTCACTCACTCACTCATGCTTCCCACCCACCCCTTCCCTCACTCACTCACTCAATCAGAAACAAACAGTGGACTTAATGCCACCAGTGTAAAATAAACGCTAAATGATCTTGAAACGCTGTCGCAACAGAGTTTGTATGTATTGATGTATGACCCCGATACAGCGCCCCCTGTCTGGGTGCAAGCAGGTGAAGAGCTAAATGTGATTGGATAGATGTTTATTTATACTGCCGAGTATCTTCCCAGGATGCCACTCGGATAAGGATTGAGCCTCATTCTGATTTCCGTCTCAACCACATGAAATAACACACTCGACACACCTCCAAATGTCAGGGGACTCTAACGGGAAAATGTTGCAGTGATAAACTCAGATTCTGTTGCTTCAGGCCCTGGGGTAGTCGGTGTGGGGTCACCACACAGGTAACAAGGGAGACAATCCTGGCAATGTTGAAAACATAATGTGTAAATGTAAGATTTGTTGAAGAAATTAGTTTTTTAAAAAAAACATACAAAGGTTGATTAAAATGTAAATTTGTTGTGCTGATCAATTCTTTTGGAGTCAGTGACTGAGCTGCCTGTATTCCTGACTTCAGTGCCTACATCTTAAAATGATGGACAAAAGAAGGGTTTGGGTTTAAAGGCACTCTTATTGTTTTGCCGTAAGTTTTTTTTTGTCCCTACAGTGAAATTAAGCCAATTCTTATTCCCCTGTGCTGTGTTATGGCCACAAATAGCATGAAACAACACACTCAAAATAACATGGGAGACTTATAAGTTATAGTCAGTGAGGCTCACATTCACCTTCTTATGGCAACATCTGGAATGGAATAAAAGAAGGATTATTCAGTGATATGACCCATCTGTACTATTATTTATAGTTCCAGCCGACCCATTTGTGCATGCAGCTAACAGTGGGATCAATATGTAGGGGCCACACAGAGGTAGTGGATGGGTATAGGTATTAATACCTGTCATGTGGTGGACATGATGAGTCAGGAACTCAATCCCTTCTAATCATGCGAATAAAGGCATAGAAACCTTCTTGAGATTAATATCTGCCCTTAATGGTGTACGTTCCTGATCTTTAGTTTACAAACAACTAGATTGTTATCACAATTGGCAGCCATTACGGTGTGACAGGTAGTCTTATCATTTTACGACAGTGGTGTAAACACAGTATCTGTGTCCTTCCTACCCTAGTGCTGAGCTAAACAAACACAGACAGGTGATCCTGGTAGCTGGCTATACAGGGTATATCAGACTCTCTGCAGTAGGGTGTTATACCACACAGACAATAGTGTTGTATCACACAGACAATATAGTCTTATATCACATGAGACAATAATGTTATGTGAGATTTACAGCATGTTGTGTCAGGACTAACGCTAAGCAGTGAGTCGAGTGTCAGTGTCTACCTGTGGGAGTGTTGATTGCAGTTGAATCAGATATTCTACTGGGACAAAAGCAAGATTCTCAGCTTGACAGCATGAATAGTCGATTTTATGAGGACTTTGACATTGAGGAGTCTCTATGGCAAGGTATTTTCTGTCATGTTTTGGATCTGTACCTTTCAAGGGAGGTTGGTCATTGTATTTTTATATATGTCTTCATAATCATGTAAGTAGAATGTTATTTCAGGGAGATACATGTCTATTTGACAGTTAAATACCAGGTCATTAAGCTTATTTACATGAAATTAGCACTAGTTTTGTAGTCTGGAAATTGATCCTGAAAGGAAATAGTTTTGGGACTATCTGTGGATTAATTTTGGTGCAAGGTAAGTTTTAGCATTGTTTTGGAAATTTTATTGTAGGTAAGTAGGTCAAAAATGGTAAGAGTTGAAGGCATGCTGTCATTTTATCAGTTGATTTATTGTTTAAAACTGCCACGATCAAAGAATCAATAACCAAAAAATCAATACTTTTGTCTAGGTAAAGCTTAACTAATCACTGATAACATACCACTTAAGGTTCAAGACTTGTGGTATAAGAATATGAAGGTTGATAATGTAGAAACTAAACACGGAGCTGCCAATAGCAGTATAAAAACAACATAATATTCTGTATCCTTGGTGGGTTTCCATGGCACCAAGAGAAACAGTGTGGGGTTTGTGTGGTGCCAATATATGCTGACTATGTCTAAATTCCAGTCTCTAACAATTTTTGGAGATTGCTGTCCCATATATGGAATCATTTTTGCTTTATTTTATTGTTGTTATTTTTGTTAACGTTTTGTTATCTCGGGAGCTAGTAGAGTTTAAAAATTGCATTGCATTGTTATCACTATTCAGGCTAGTAGTCTACCTTGGTAAATTACTCTCCCTGAAATTTGATGTGTAAGTTATTATTAATCAAGCTTGCTAGGCTGAAAAAGTTTGCTAGGTGATTCGTTCAGTCTGTTGGAAGAAGCCATAAGTTGAGATTGTGTCCTAGCCCAACTGAATGGACCGTTGCTCACTGTCAACCTTGTGTTTTATGGGACTATTTTCTTGACTCCTGTCTTTAAATCCACAACCAACAGCAATCACTGTACTCTCTTCAAGAGGAATTAAAAAAAGTATATATATATGGCAGTGTAGGAAAGATGTAGAAAATCTAGCCTGTCCACAGGACTGGCAGGTCAAATTTTTTACCAGTCCTGCCAAAATCTAGCCTGTCCTCCAAATATACATAAAACACCTTCGGCAGTAAATATTCAAAAAGGTTATAAGCATTATATATATGTCATTGGTTTGCAAAAATTGACCCGACATGAGGACGGACTAGATATTTTTTTAACCCGTCCTCCACAAGATTCACCCGTCTCGGTCGTTGGGACGGGCTATCTTTCCTACACTGTATATGGTAGTGGCCTGTAAATAATCCAGCCTAGACCAGGTTTTCCAGGGGTGGAAATAAACCCATTGCCCGACGCCCGAGTCCAGAGATATTTTCTTTGGAGCAAGCAAATTTGTATATCACACTGTACCGGTGTCCAGTTGACTTTCCAATGTTAATTATGTTCTTTATGTAAAAAATCAACAAGAAAACAGCTGGTATGGTGGAAAAATTATCAGGGTAAGTGATTTTACATGTGCCACTGTACCAGAGTACACTAGCAACTTTAAAGTTATTTCCAACCCTGTGTTCCAGTGATTGACATCACGAGCATCAATCTATGCATCTAATGATGATGATGATGATGATGATTTGGAGATATAACGTGCGCTTTCCGACATAATGCATATTTCGCACACATTTATGCATCTGAGATACAACCTTATATAAACACGTGTGAATCAGCAATTAACGACATGATCCCATTGGTCACCAGACATGCATCAACCATGTCTACAATTTGGATTAGTGGATTGATGTTGTGACAAGCATGGTGTAATTGAAATATGATAACATGCATAAACCATGTCAGCAATCCTGACCACCTGATCACCTGATCACAATGGTCACCTGTTGTGACAAACATATGTTGTTAAGTAAGTGAGTGAGTATGGTTTTACGCCGCTTTTAGCAATATTCCAGTGATATCACGGTGGGGGGACACCAGAAATGGGCTTCACACATTGTGCCCATGTGGGGAATCGAACCCAGGCCTTCAGAGTGATGAGCAAACACTTTAACCATTAGGCTACCCCTCCACCCCCATATGTTGTTGAAGACAAATTCTAACCCATGACTTCCCTCAGCTAAATGTGTGTGAAATTACAGATTTAAATTATTTCCACTCACCCTGTCCCTTGAGCCTCATGTAGGAGATAAACATCATGTGTTGCCCAATTTCTGGGTGTTATTGAGTATTTGAAGGACGGAATTCATTTAGAACCGACGCGCCAGCCAGAGGTTTTCAAATGAAATATTCCCCAGAGGTTTCAAATGAAATATTCCCGTGCTTCAAATACTCAATAACACCCGGAAATTGGCCAACACATGATGTTTATCGACATTATAAACACAAAAGTAAACCAAAAGGTCCACACCCGTTTTTGTGTCTGCACTCATTGACATCGAGTATGGGTATGGTGAAATGTCATCAGTCGGCCGTTTCGGCTGGTTCCCATGGTAGCATCAGGAACTGCTCATTTGTGACATCATTCAGACTTTACGTCACAATATGATTTGAATGTCATCACAGCTGACACCGTATCAATACAATGGTGTGAGCGATGTTTGTACGTATCAATATGCAACGAATTTCCAGGAATCGAATACTATTCGATCATGTTTTTCAACCAATCAGATTAAAGAACACAGTGACTTTTGGTTTACAATTCTCGAACAATGTACCTCAGTGTATTTTAAGTTATAGCCTCTCCCACTCATGAAAGCGCTCTTGAAAATACGCTTTGATGAATGCCCATTGGATCGTTACACTTTATGTGACTGCACTGGTAGGATGTTATGTAACAATTTCTCTGTAATTGCTAAGGTGTTTATTTCTGTTTTATCTGGGCAAATATCAAAATGCAATGAATCGAGTGCTGACTAATGTAGAAATGGCTAATTA
The DNA here is from genome assembly GCF_003918875.1 of Haliotis rubra. NCBI lineage: Eukaryota > Metazoa > Mollusca > Gastropoda > Lepetellida > Haliotidae > Haliotis > Haliotis rubra. The sequence continues at coordinate 4,160,429 of NW_025765558.1, read as the reverse complement.
TGGGTCATAGGGTTCTTACTTGCAGATGTAGTTAAGATAACGACTGGTAATTAAGCTGGAGGCAAGGCACACACAGAGAACTGTAATTCGTTCTCAGTTTTCAAAAGTTGTTTCAGATGTTTTGAGTGCAAAAGTAATTTATCTTTTTTTTCATAATTTGATATCAATGATAGAACTTGTTAGAATATACAACCCCAAAAAGAACATTTTCAGCAGATTTCGTGCACATTTTGGCAGCATTCACCTTGAAATATAGACTGTTACTGTGCCAGTGGTATGAGAGATGATCCTCATTTCGAAAAACTAATATCCACAAAGTAGGTTCTCCATGGTAGACCCAAAGACCCTGTACATTAAATGATCATTTTCCATTGGCCTTCTAATCAAACGAACCATAGGTCAGACCAAATTCATTTCTTGTTTTACCAATGTTTGTCTTCAGAAAACATAAAGGCAGGAGGGAATGTTTTATTTTATTTTTAAAAATCACCAGTTAAGGCAAAAACCCACTTGAGTTTCCATGTTAACTTTTTGGGTTTGTTTATATCAGCTAAAAATAAGTTGAGTGAGTTTACGTTTCACACTGATTTCAAGAGTATTTCACTTGTATCAGGGAAAATTATAAAAAAAATTATATATTATTTTAAAGTATTTTTCTTATTCTTAACAAAAATGTGATCGGCGGATCTGTAAGAAGAAATAAAATTGTACTGGCCCTAAGATTTTATTCATAGAAGCTTAAACTTAAACAGTAAAATGTGTACCTTCAAGGGTGCATGGGACGGTACTTGTCATCCGTGGTTCATGGAGTTTATGTGCATGCATATTTATCAGCGGTCACGTGTGACTGATTCATCGCCAAGCTGACAGCACTGATTTCAGCTCTCATCTTCCAGGCAGGAAGATTCCCTTGACACTAATTACCAACCTGCCAACATATTTTCCGATTTTTCAATTTCTTTCAAAGTTTGGGTTCAAATCAATGAAGTTTTGCACCAAAGCACTGGTGTCAAATACTAACCTATCTTTTCAATTCTTCATGATTAAACTGACAGCTGATTAATTACTGCAGAATATATCCTCTCCTTGGCACACTGATGGTTTTTCTTTTTCTTAATATTATGTATGTGGGTTTTTTAGAAATATTTTGGAACTTCTACGTTTTGTACTGAAGCTCTGATTGAGCAAGGTGTGGTTCAAATTATGATTTGAAACTAACTATTCTGAACTACAACTCATATGTTTGAGGTATTACTCTTTTCCTTCTCAGAGAAAAATAGTAATTTCTCTGAATTCATGACAATATAGAACTGTACCCAAAACGTAAATGCCTTCTGTATACATTTTTTTCATCAAAGTTAATTATTTTGGCAACTTTTTAACTACTTTTTAATATATTACATCTGGACAAAACTACTCTCATTAGGTAAGACTGTTTCTGGTTTGGAGAACAAAGACCACAATTTTGAGGTGTTGAAACCCTCAGATATGAGGTATTGAAGACATGAGTCTGCAGGCAGAGAGTACAGAAGCCTTGTTTAGTGAGCAGAGGAGGTTATGATGCTGTGACAGGCCTATAGTGGATCTGTTAAAGCACACTGCATAGCATGCAGCAATGTAAGAAACACATGCGTGACAGGAGCCTTGCTGAGCGAGGGAAAAGTCAGATGTAACACGAATACCTATGTCAACATACATCTATGCCAGCACATTCAAGTATGATGTTATGATAATAGGATATCCTATTTGAAATACTCAGTAGTTCGGTACAGTGATTTACATCGGTTACAGGCTCTGATCATTTTATCGTGTGTTCTCGAAGGGTGGTGTTTCTGGGAATTTTCTGAAAAATTGAAACTATGAACAAAAATTCTGCTCCTTCAGTGATGCCTGATGAAAAATATATGTTTTTGTTAGGATGGCAAATGGTTTAATGTGTTTCTTATGGAGAAATAATTAGGTGTGGGTGAAACTGGCAGAAATGTTTATTTATATCATCTGTCAATCTTGTATTCTTTCTTTAGTTGAACATTTAATTACAGAAAATATTTGTGATAGTGTTTACGTACGTTCATTGATGTTTTCATTTTACGCAAAGGTGCAGTGTTTTTGACAGGGGTAATTTTGGACTCTGTGTTAAAATGTGTTTTATGTGTTATGTAGGTCAAAGGTTGTTAACTTAAAAAGTCCTAATGACAGGTATAATGACAGGAAACAATCGAAGTAATAAGGGCTTTTGAAATGGGACACTTGGGCTCATGTTGTGAAATAATGAAGGGAAGTGTAGTTTTGTTGACATTGGAGCCGGTCATTTGGTGCTGTACCCCATGGTTTTCAATGGTGCCAGGGATGATGGCATTTTGGAAGCATCACCAGTATAAACAGTATTGGTTCTGTGTCCTGTTTTGGTCCAAAATATATGCTTGTCAAGGATTAGGGTGTTCTTCATATTAGTCATAAGATCCCAGCTTGACGACCATATGATACATGCTGGGAAGCTAATTGGGACGTGATAGTGAAACATATGAAATGTCATCCTCCTTATTGTGTTAACCTTTAAATGAACTAAAGGAGAGACATTGATGGAATATTTGCAATTTACTGGCAATATAAGAGACATTAATAACAGCTGATTTTCTGGAGTTCTCTGACATATTTTCTTGGGAACCAGTGATTATTTCCATAGGACCTGTCCTGTTTACTGCTTGTACAACCTCATCCTGAAAATCACGAAAATGGTTAGCTTGTGAGAAATAAATGTCTGATTTGAGACTTTAGATGTGTGATGTTAAAGAAATGTGTTAAGAAAGGCGAGCAGAATATGGAGCAGAATATCCTTGGCTGATTGTGTGTCGTGTCTCATGTGGTGTGGATCATTTCTTATGCAGTTGACCACAAGTTTGTCCTCTCCTCTTTACTTAGAACACCATTTACTTTGTCTCCAATATTCTGAGTCCAGCTACTTTCAAGATGAATATTGCTCTTTATATACTGATGGTAAAAAGAAAGGGAACACCACAGTTCCACAGTTGAAAGAATGTTGTCAGTGTTTTCTATGCAAATGCTTTCTATGAGTTAAGAAGATTATGTCTGAAGTATCAACAAAACTGTAGAAGTGTAAGGGGATTATTGCCAAATCATCATTGACAGTAAAATGTCCACTGTATCTCTGCTCACTTTATCTCATGTTAGTGTATCTGGTTATTTGGGGTGGTGGGCTAGTCTAGTGGTTAAAGCGTTGGTTCGTCAAGCCGAAGACCCGGGTTCGAATCCCCACATGGGTACAATGAGTGAAGCCCATTTCTGGTGTCCCCCGCCGTGACATTGCTGGAATATTGCTAAAAGCGGCGTAAAACCAAACTCAGTCACTCAGTCAGTATCTGGTTATTTAAATGAGGAATGTATGCATAGCTCCCAGGTGGCCTAAATTTTTCCTACCTATTTCAAATATGCAACTAAAACACAAAACCTTGTTTTCCTTAATTCTCACAAATGGTTAGCCAGTATTCAGGATGAAATCATGAGGTCGAAAATGTTGTAGGTACGGTTCGCCTATTATTTAGCCTTATATCATCTGCTATTCATTCTCATCCATGACATATGCAGACAGGACAGATGTTATCCAATGGTCTAGACTAACAACTAGTGTCTGAAATGAACATTTTTACAGGGAAAAAAAGCTCATAGGAAAAAAATATATATATTATGAAAAGGAGCCCTGAGACTTTCTTCATTTTCAGAAGCTGTGAAAATCTAGACTTGCAACATTTTCTAGACTTGCTTGGGCTTTCATGGATATATTTGCTTCAGGGTCTGTATGACAGACTACCAGTGGTCTGAAACACCATGAGGTGGCATGTAGAGTTATCTCCCTTGTCAGAATCAGATCGTAATTGGTTCCAAACCCAGATTTGAGATGTTTCTTATTCTTGGTCTATCACTGACTGCATGGCAAGCGAACAGCTTTAACCTCTATGCTACCCCACCTCACTGATATTATGAGGACATAATGTTGAGATCATAGGTAATGACTGTTAGTCCAGGAATGTTCTGTATACATAGTCCCCCATCAGCCTTACTGTTGTGATGAGGAAAGGGTGCAGATGATGTGATGACAGTTTAAAGATCTTCTGTAAGCTAACTTTACCCCCATGGTTACAACAAAGGAAGCATAGATCATAAGTTTGTTGATACCCAGTAAATGTATGGACAATATTGCCACAGTGATTGACTGGAACCACTCTGTCAGAGAGCAGTGTGTTCAGCACAAGTCGTTGTCGACTCAACAGGTTAACGATGCCTTTGATCTTTCCGACTTCAATCTTAACCAAGGATCCCTGTGGAGGATTCTTGTCTTACTTTGAAGTCCTATCCCTCCCACAGAGACAAAAGCCTGTCTGTAAATCTTTGATGAATATCAGAGAGCATACATGTATATATATCCAGCAGACAGGCAGTCCAGTGACCTTTGCAAATTTGTAATCTTATTCTAAATACATAAAGAACCACTTGCATAGATATGACCTTGCTTTGCTCGTGTGTCTGGGGGGGTGCAAGCCAGAAACCTGGGACTGTGGGTTGAAACCTGGTTGGCCCCAAGTATGTTTCTGGGATTTTAAGAACCTCTGACACCCCAGAAACCTGGGACTGTGGGTTGAAACCTGGTTGGCCCCAAGTATGTTTCTGGGATTTTAAGAACCTTTAACACCCCAGAAACCTGGGACTGTGGGTTGAAACCTTGTTGGCCCCAAGTATGTTTCTGGGATTTTAAGAACCTCTGACACCCCAGAAACCTGGGACTGTGGGTTGAAACCTGGTTGGCCCCAAGTATGTTTCTGGGATTTTAAGAACCTTTAACACCCCAGAAACCTGGGACTGTTGGTTGAAACCTTGTTGGCCCCAAGCATGTTTCTGGGATTTTAAGAACCTCTGACACCCCAGAAACCTGGGACTGTGGGTTGAAACCTGGTTGGCCCCAAGCATGTTTCTGGGATTTTAAGAACCTCTGACACCCCAGAAACCTGGGACTGTGGGTTGAAACCTTGTTGGCCCCAAGTATGTTTCTGGGATTTTAAGAACCTCTGACTTCCCAGAAACCTGGGACTGTGGGTTGAAACATGGTTGGCCCCAAGTATGTTTCTGGATTTTTAGAACCATACATACACTTGTGGGTTTCACCGAAGTGGCATCACCTTTCCTTCCTACATGAGGCTGACACACCAAGACATAACAGGAAATAACTCACTCATATGGCATGCTTTGATAAATTCACCTTCAACAAGGACCGCCTCCGTGGTGTAGTGGTTAGAGCGTCCGCCCGGAGAGCGGAAGGTCGCAGGTTTGATCCCCGACCGTGCCATACCAAAAGACATTAAAATATGGTACTTGTTGGTCCCTGCCTGGCGCTCGGCATCAATTGGTACAAGGACTGGTCGGCTCGGAGTCAGTATAATGTGTCTGAGTGGGGTATTCATGCTTCACTGCGGCATGGTATCTCAGTGGGCTAGCACTATAAAACAAGCTTCAGTCTGGGCTAGTACAAGCAGCCGCACATACACATACACACGCATGCAAGTCGTCATATGAGAAAATATTCTCAAGCATGACGTAAAACCCAATTACACCTGATCTCAGCTTGAACAAGACAGAATGCTGTTCCACAAAGTTATCTGCATATTTAAATCTATGATCAACTTAGTCTGTTATAGTTTTGATCGTCTATGAGCCATCATCACTTAAGTAAAAATACAGGATGTGTGATTTTTTAAATGTGGCATTTTGCTCTTGAAAAAATATGAAATGTCAGTATCCTTATCATTTTTATCTTCATCAAAATTGAAAGGGCAGGATGTTTAAGACATTGAATACCGTTCACCTTTGTGTTGCTTAACAAATAATTTCTCTTGCCCTAAAGCGTGAAGACAATATCTTTTTCAAATCTTGCATGTAACCTGCTGAAAAATTAATACAACGTGAAGTCGAAAGTATTAGAATTCATAATATTATAAGGCTATAATATTGCTAAAAGCGGCATAAAACCTCACTCATTTGTCACAATAACTGTGAGATGAGAACAGGGTAGATTAGTGAGGAAGACTTGCTTCATGTGTCATCATTCATTGTTCATGGGGGGCGGTGGGGTAGCCTAGTGGTTAAAGGGCACGCTTGTCACACCAAAGACAGGGGTTCTATTCCCCACATGGGTACAATGTGTGAAGGCCATTTTCTGGTGTCTCCCACCATGATATTGCTGGAATATTGCTAAAAGCGGCGTAAATCTAAACTCGCTCACTCATAAAAGAATTATGTGCTCTTTGCTTGTTTAGGAAGAACCTTCCATAGTATTACGTTCCCAAAGGTTTAGCTGGAAAGTTTAGCTTGTCATGCCACAGAAATGGGTTCCATTCCCATATGGGAACCGTGTGTGAAAACATTTTCTAGACATCTATCACTTTTGTAAGTCTGTTATGAAACTCAAAGAATATAAAACCTGACTAACTCTTTCAATTACTGAATTAAGTAATCAGGTTACAGGTTAATTAGGCAGCATTTTGTAAATTGCAAAGGTTTTTCTAAATATGTTTTTGAAAAATTCACCTTTCCTTACCTGATGAACGAAAAATTCATCTTTCCTTACCTGATGAACGTCTTTGAAACAGAAGCTGGGTTTTCTGGTAGTCCTTTGAGAACAATTACAGAGAGCATGAAAGCAACGTCAGCTCAAGGCTAAATAGACAGCGGTTATGTTAGCACTTGTAACTTGACACATCTTCAACTGATGGTGAAGGCGTTAAAATTGGTATTGTTCAACTCCAGTTTGATCTTTTGTGGGCAGTAATATTGTTAATGTTTCTTTTCATCTGTTTCTTGTTTAACACTCTTTAGATCAATTGTCAGACGTTCCTAATAGTGAGGTTTCAAAAGGTTGTTAAAGCGTTATAATGAAATAAAGCCCTAACTGAAGGGAAAAGTTTAAGTACATATGCACAATTATACTTCAAACAGAATCATATCTTTTTAGGTAAGTTTCCATTCAGCACAAAATATGCATCAGATACTGGAACCAGTTTTTCTTTGAAGTTGAGACAAATGATAACGAGGAGACTGTCAAGATGACAAACTACACGAGACTGGCTGATCTTTTTAATGAATATTAATGGCAGTTTGATTAGTACTGATTCTTGATTGATGTGGTTCCTGTCATAGGAAGAGCATAAGGATAAATATCAGAAGTAGTTGTCTGGTAGCAGCCTGATCTGCTTACCACATGTCTCTAGTTGTCCACCAGATAGCATCAAGTGGTGGCCATTTTGAAAGATGCTATTGTCGAACTGACATGAAAAGACTTTGGGCTTATTTCAAGGAGATATACTAAGAAATGTATGTGAGGAAAGGTTACAACTATGTTTGATAAAAGGTTGCTTCACGATCAGTTCAGGGTTTGTAGTTCAGAGTTTGAAATTAGCGTACGTCCACTAGTCCCAGATTGGTATACTTCAGGAAGGATCGGTGACATATCCTTGTGGATTAATGACAAGTCTTCACCAGATTATTTGGATGACTAGTGCAAGATATTTTTAATTTTGAAGTTTTTACTCTGCATTTCAATCTGAGATGGTACTTGTAAAAGTATGTTAATGTTTGATCAAATCTTCATAGGTCATTGAGGGCGGTGGGGTAGCTTAGTGGTTAAAGCGTTGGCTTGTCACGCCGAAGACCCGGGTTCGAATCCCCACATGGGTACAATGTGTGAAGCCCATTGCTGGTGTCCCCGGCCGTGATGTTGCTGGAATATTGCTAAAAGCAGCGTAAAACCAAACTCAGTCAGTCAGTCATAGGTCATTGATCCTTCTTGGCAATCTCACAGATTTTTTCAGAACTATCATTAGGTTAAGTTGCTTATGCTCCTATTTCAAATGAGATCTTACATCAAATGAGGCAGTTTAGTTGGTTGTGTTTCGTAGACCCAAGATACCCTCTTACTGTGCTACTGAATACAACATAAATGATTTACATTTGTCCAGGGATTTCTTTTCCTAATCTTGATCTCAGGTAGCTCTGCATGATCCAAGCCAGACCAACACAAATAACTTTAATATTCAACATGCTTTTACTTACGTTTTTATTATGAACGCATGGGTAAGATTACTTTGTAGCTTATTTATTTCTTTTCTTTCAGTTTTGATGTGACCAGAAATGATGCATGACATGATATTATCTGTTTTAACAGGGTCATACATGTGATACAACAAAACTTCCCATTCCCTCATTGGGTCAATTCTTTATTGGCAGAGTAGGTTGGAAATAATTAAATATATTGCATTTGGATGGGAGGGATCTGACCAGCAACTTCTAAAAAGATTAAAATTGTATCCAGCTAAATAATTCTGAATATAATTTTATAGGATTTTTGTCTTTGAAAAATGATATTGTTTGGACAGAGAAAAAGGAAGTTGTCACATTGAGCAGTAGATTAGTTCAGTATGGATATATTTACCCCATCCCTCTGTTGTATAACTGTCATAACGTCCCTGAAATATTTCAGACTTGTAGCCTTTCACCTGTTTTGGCCCTTGTATTATCACATGTATGGTTGTTTAATTTGATTGTAGCATGAGACTGACCTGTCTTTCTCTCTCTCTTTGGTTGTGTTAGACCGACCCTCGAGCCGGAGCTCGCGACATAATCATTCTAGTCAGTATAGGGACAGACACACCGCCCACCTCGGTAAGACCTTCACCTTTCTCTGCTCACAGCATTGGTGTTGCCAACTGCATGGATGCGGCGAAACATGCACGTTCGCTCACAATTTGCATGTTGTTTGCTGCTATGTTCACCTGTCCTTGTTATCTTGCACATGATTGTAACACATGATTGTAACACTTGGCACATGATTGTAGCACATGGCACCAAGGTGTGAGAACACCAAGCTTCTTGCTTGTTTCAGCTGACACTTAGGCTTCCAGACACCTTTGTTGCAACAATACTCACATGCCTGTCTTGCACTGAGGCTTTGCTTCAAGTTCGTTTGCTATCAGTTGTCACAGTGTAGATATAATAAATCACGCACCTTGACTCAAACACTTAGCCATAGGCTGACTAGTTTAGTTCGGCAGAAAAACATTTTAGTACATAGCCTAGACTAATTCACTAGCATACTTGTCAACACGTTCTGCTCTTTTGCATGAGAGCTTTTGATCGTTTAACTTACGTACAGTTTATGTTTTGGGTTCATGGTTGAAAAGCACTGGCCTCTTGAAATTGCTGTATGCTTATTACTCTATTGTGCACAGCACCCATTTTTAATGTTTCAAATGCTAAATCAAAATGTGTACATCATTTAAAGTCATTTTGGCTCTAGTCCCACCATGCCTTTGGTGAAGGTGCTTTATAAATATCTAAAATTTTCTGGCCCTAAATCATCCATCGGCATTTTTATAAGAATGTATGTGTCAAAATATCCCACTCGTAAAAAGTAAAGGAGCACCCAATTCTTTCCTATTTCAGAGATGTTGTCCAAAATAGTACTCAGTAATATATAAAGTCCTTGTTTCTGTTGAATGTTGAAGTTGCACTGTTTATATCCATAACCCTGTGCTTCACCAGCTTAGTGCCACCCACATCATGTGCTTGATGGTCAATATGTGCTTAGATGACCTGATTATGTGCTGTGATATATGATGTGTTTTATTGGTTTATGGTGCCCAAGTTGGAAGCCTGCAGTGAGGTGAAATGAAGTATATAAACCTGACAATATCTAACATTGTTGATTGTCACATAGTTTGTTGTCATTATATCTTTTAGCTAGGCCAGGGTTATTAGAAAACAAGGTAGCTAAGATCATCAGTCAAAATATGTGCCTTTTCAGCGTGATTATTTCTAGGTTACTGAATTATATTCACACAAAATGTTGCATATATTTTCATAATTTCAAGACATATATAGAAGAATGTCGTATCAGACAGTGATAACATCAGGGACGAAGATGGCCCAGTAAGTCATTACTATTAAAAGTTGTGTCGCCTTTGCAGGCCAAAAAACCTGTGCTTGCGGATTTAAATCAAAGTTCATCCCAATTACTCAGACAATTATTTTGTAAGTTTGTCAGCACCATAGCCATGCTTGGGTTTGACTAAAGAGATTAACATCCAAGACCTGTACCTGTTCAGGGTCTAGATTTTCGAAGCTCTCTTAGCGCGCTAAGATAGTCATAAGTTAATGTTAATGTATGGCACTTACGAATATTTTAGCGCTAAGAGAGCTTAAAAAATCTAGGCCCTGGCTTTTACATTTAGCAGACATGCCTTAATGTTCGTGGATTACAGTTCAAAACCGCATTAAACTCATTCCTCAAAGAATGATTGTTCTTAAATGCCGCAGTCAGCAATATTCCACACGTCACACCAGGGAACCGTAGGTCAGTTACTGAATGTTTTAAGAGGATGTCAGAATGAGAATATGGCACCTTGACTCAGCTTCATGCACGAGCTGGCGCCTGTCACAATGTTGTTGCAGTTTGACTGATGACAACAGCCGGCTCTTCTCGGCCATGCCTACAGCATGTACACTCAGGGCCCATGCTGGGCGGAACTGCTCAGGCTTCAACTACACCATTCTTTTCATGCTCCTTTCTTCTCCTGCTTGCTGTTTATGCATATGCTAAATGTGAAATTGGTTTTAGAAGAGTTGAGATTTGTCTCATTCCCAGACATTCTTGTGTCAGTGATGTGAGGATTTTAGATTTCATATGTATTACAAAAACGGCTCTTGTTGGTTTATGGTATGTGGACAATATCATTTTTCATAAATTTATGTATTTAGGTTCATGAATAACAAAGAGGACAATTTCCTGAGATGTTTCGACAAAATTACTTCTTAGTCAAGAAAAGCAGAAAGGAAACTTCATAATTACCATGATGATTAAACCATGTTTGTGTAGCTAAAGATTGGAGCCTATCCTAGTTAGTTTTCGAGGATGGATAATGGTGAAACGACGTAGCATTTGCCATAGGGTTAAGTACTTTCTGTTGGCAAAGAGAACGGTTTGAAGGGAGGTATGTGTTACGTTGAAAGACTTTCTCAACAAATAAATGCATCTCAGTTAATTTACAACTTCTTTCTAAGTCACAGACTATGTACACTTTACTTTTCTCCCCGTTCTAAATTGAATTTCATGCAAGTAGGCTTCTTCAAATAGAGCCACCATAAAGACTGAGAATGAGGCTGGAGAAGCAACACAATCGACACGTTGCCAGTTGGGGGCCACTTGTCTCATTATATGCCCACGTTGCCTACTTGGATGGGCTGCTGTCTGATTGCATGACAACATGAGGATGTTGAAACACTGGGAATATCTTTACAATGGAATCACAGGTTTGAACTCAATCTGTCCACTGTGTGGAACACGTCTTTAGATCACGTTTGTGTAGATAATTGTAAAGTATTTACTTTATGCACTTCGGAAATCATGGTTGAAATTAAACGAGTTGCTTTGCAAAGTCTAGTGTAAAATGTTCCTACACCGAGGTTCGAATCCCCACTATTTCTTTTGGGGAGTAGAAAATATTGCATTGTATTTGAGATCAATATTGCTATTAAGTGAAAACCAAACTCCTTGGAGAGAATGGGACTCAAGCTTATCACAATAGGAGTAGTGGTGTAGCCTAGTGGTTAAAGCGTTCACGCATCACACGTGATACCTGGGGTTTGATTCCCCACATGGGTACAATGTGTGAAACATATTTGTTATGTCCCTGCCATGGTATTGCTGGAATATTGTTAAAAGCAGCATAAAACCTCACTCATTTGTCACAATAACTGTGAGATGAGAACAGGGTAGATTAGTGAGGAAGACCTGCTTCATGTGTCATCATTCATTGTTCATGGGGGGCGGTGGGGTAGCCTAGTGGTTAAAGCGTTCACTAGAGTTCAATCTTAGCACATAGTAAAGGAAGATGTTTCCACCCGGTTCTATTTCCCACATGGGTACAAGAAAATGTGAAGCCCATTTCTGTGTCCCCTGCCATGATATTGCTGGAATATTGCTAAAAGCGGCGTTAAACCATACTCACTCATTCATTGTTCAAGATAACCACTAGTGGTTTGCTTCCATTCTCTGTAGTGCACACAGAATGTATTGGTGTGTTGCTGACTCCATTGTAAACACACATTCACTCACGCAACCACAGACCTCCAACAACATGATGAACCTGGAATATTGCCGACTGTAAATTAAATCTATCATCACTTAATTACATGCCATCTTGTCGAGCTGGAATAATTATGAATGTGGCCAAAAACAGCATTTACTTATTCACATTGATATTGTACTCCTTGTACTTATTGAATGCATTGTATCACACAGCCATACCTCTGAATTTAGAAACATCTGATTGAAAACAAACATCTGATTGAAAACAAAATCGTAACATGAAAAAATATTATTTATTTCTAATTGCTTGTGAGGAGCACTTATAAGAATCATAGATAAATATGTAATGTTTATGTTCATGATAATAAGGTTTACTCTGGAAGTAAGGGTTGTGACTTACAAGTTTCAGGTTTGTTGATGCACACACTCTCAGCAATATTACTGCTAAATGACCGGCTCTGTAAACAGTCTGGGCCAGACAATCCACTGATTGACATGAGTATCAATCAATGCAGTCGAGACACAGTCATGCATCAATCGGATCAACAGGCCTGACTATCTATCCCTGTAGTTTCCTACAACAAGCATGGTTACTGAATTCTAACCAGCAGCAACACATCCTGGTAGATAGATAAGATAAGATATTTATTGCATAGTATTCCATGAAGAAACAGTGGCAATATTCTATAAACTACAAATATAAACACAGCAGGTACAAGAAATATAGATACATTTCATGCATAAATGATGTACATTTATAACAATTTTATAGAAATCATGTGGTATAATGACATGGAAATTTTATATGAGGTGACTATGGTAATATATAGAATTCATTAAAAGTTGTAAAGATGGTGACATATTTGGGAAATTAATTCAGGACTTCTGTTCGTGAAAGTTATTAGGATACATGATCGTGGAGGTGTATATGTTGGACAAAATAGGCAAAACAGATCCACTAGTAAACTTAGGAGATAAGACTCCACAAGCTCTAGGATCAAAGGCCTTTAGTTGTGGTTTATAAGTTCTATGAAATACCACCGCCTCCTTAGTGTAGTGGTTAGAGTGTCCGCCCGGAGAGCGGAAGGTCGCGGGTTCGATCCCCAACCGCCTCATACCAAAAGACGTTAAAATATGGTACTTGTTGATCCCTGCCTGGTGCTCGGCATGAATGGGTACAACAGGGACTGGTCGGCTCGGAGTCAGTATAATGTCTCTGATTGGGGTATTCATGCTTCACTGTGGCATGGTATCTCAGTGGGCTAGCACTATAAAACCAGCTTAAGTCTGGGCTAGTACAAGCAGCCGCACATACACATACACACGCATGCACGTCGTCATATGAGCGAAATATTCTCAAGCACGACGTTAAACCCAATTTCACCTCACCTTCACCTATGAAATACCCATCAATTTTATGTGTGAACTGTCTCGAGTTTACACTGAATAACATCACCAGGGGGAAGTTGGAAACTTATTTTAGAGGAAATACATGTAATTTGGTGTAATGGTTTGATCAATAGTTTCATTACAGGTTACAAATTGATATTAAGAAATGTCTTTGTTGAAATGATAAAGTGCCTCCTACAAACTGAGTACAAACTGACATGGTCACATGAAAAAATAATAAAGATCAGGTCCATGTTTTTCTCCAAAGAAACATGTAGGGAAACAAATAATAACTGAAAAACGTAATCATCCTCAATTTTGTGCACACACAAGATAGTAGGTCTGTATATCCAAACTGACCTCATGAACTCAAATAGTTTATAAGTAAGCCATATAAATATTATTGATCCAGCCTGATAATGCTAATGGGTGATACGGCTCACTATGCTTGGGCCTGTATTCATCCCCTCTGGTGCTGCTGTGCTTACTAGTATGCCTCGCATTCCCTGAACCACATTGTTTCCCTGGTAAGAGTTCCGCCCGTATCCCCCGCTTGAAATGTATTCTAATTTATTAGGATTATTTCGATGTTTTAGGGTAAGGTTTATGGTCTTAAGGTTAGGGTTAGAGTGTGGTTTAGGGTTAGGGTAAGGGTTAGTGTGAAGGTTTTTTGTTTAAAAATTTTTGTTCTTAGGCATAGAATGATAAAATAAAATGGGGGTAACGGGCAGAAATCTTTCCGTTTCCCCTGCCCAGGCCTATCTGCTGTCTAAAGACAATGAATCAAGTCTGGATTTCTTCAGATTCAGGATCCTTTTCAAGTTTATGGAATTATTTGTTTCTGGCAAGATTATATATGTTCAGTGACTAACGTTGGTGTATCATAGCCACCATCCCTAGTGTGTCACACAGTCCCTGAACCACATGATAACCTTACAGCCTAGCCCTTTCTGCAATCTAAAGCCTTTTGTGAATCAAGTCTAGACTTCTTCAAGTTCAGGATCTTCCATCTCACTGTGGTTCCTATTCAGTTTAAATGGAATTATTTGTTTCTGTCAAAAGTATATATATTCAGAGACTAACGTTAGTCTGCCCTAGCCACCAACCCATGGAGAGGGTCTATCAAGATTCACCAAGCTTGGTTTTGTCTGACAAGGCCCAGAATCCCAACAGCTGCTGGTGATTCCCTGCGTGAGATGGCAATCACGGAATCAGTACAGAGTAGAGCTAGGGATCTGTAGGCTAATGCCATGCTAATACCTTTTAATGGGGGATGAAGGAACCGCTGGCACACATTGAGGATGGCAGTGGGTAGCTAGATGTTGATCCTGCCCAGGCCGCCAGTTAACCAGCCTCCACCCATGTCAGTGGTATTACACAGTTGGAGAAGGCTGTAAATATTGCCAGCAGAGCCTGATGGGGAATAGTGGGTAGCTGGATTTGGATGTGGCTTTTGATGTTGCCCAGAAGGCTTGCTAACAACTCTTTAAATTCTATCATGGTCTTCTGTCCATGCCTTTCAAGCATCATCCTCCCTGCATCTCTAGCCATTAGCTTTTCACTTTTTACCCATCTCATCGACCCTCAACCATTATGTCCTTCCTTCCATTTCAGCCTGTGTCCCCCTCTCAACTCTTTAGCCTGTGTTTCACCAACAACCTTAAGCCACCCAGCGTCATAGTTCCCACCCTCAACCATTTGGCCTCAGTGTTCAAACCTTAACCCTCAACCCAGTGTTCGCGAATAGTGTCTGACCCTCTGACAAATCCGTCAGATTCGCCAACGGTCCGATAGAAGTCTACAACCCACCGGCCCCAGTGTCCCACTGTATATTTCACAATGACTTTGACTGAAGTTGTTTTTGTGACATGTGACACTTGTTTGCTGTTTATTTTATCTTAATTTTTCTTATGTTTGTTAATAATTTCAATGCCAATTATAAGAAATGTTAAATCTGAAATTTGTGTTTAATTTTATTCCATGGGTCCTGTGAATTTTCAGTGGGTCAGACAGACATCTTCAACTTACAGGACCCAATGTCCTGTTTCTTTGAAACACTATTCGTGAACTCTGATCAACCATTCAGGCTCATAGTTCTCAACCATTCAGCCTGTGTGTTCCACCCTCAACCCCTTATTGTACAGCCATAGTTGTCCACGCTCAGCCCTTCACAGGTCCATCCCATCAGTCATAACCTTTTCTGTGTAATATTTGTGAGATACCTTGTCTACATGACTGTGATAAGAAAGTCAAAAACAACTTAGTTTCACTTACAGTATAGGCCAAGGTTAAAAGAAGTCAAGATTTCGGGTTTCACTTGTCATGATATTGCTGGACTATTGCTTAAAGCAGTTTAGAAACTAGATACCCTCACTCACTCAGACACACTCTCATTCACTCACTCACTCACTCACTCACTCACTCACTCACTCACTCACTCACTCACTCACTCACTGTAGAGTGTGATATGAAATAATATGCTCCTAGATTTATATAAAACTTGGCTAACACCTGATTGAGAAGCTTAGAAGGTAGCCTTGTCGTCCACCCCAAGGTTAAAGTGTCATATATTAAGTACTGGCCTGTAACCAAGGTGATAAGGGTCTTATGCTATACAGTATTGATGGAAGATGCAACTTGACCCTAAATAGGGCCCTGGGGAGATGGTGAGCCTGTATGAGATTGTAGGCAGTGAAATCACTTGGCCAGATCAATGGAAGAATCTCTAGTGATTGTTGTTTGATGGTGATTGCCCTCAACTGATGGGGCAGTAACAACCCAATTAGGACGTGACTGTTTTATTTTTAGTTGAACTGTCACAGTTTCTTCCAAATCCTTGTTGAGGCGACATTGATGGGGTTGTGACCTTTGAGCTTGACAATCACACTAATATTTGTGGAATTAATTTCTTTGCCGTAAATGATTGATACATCATCGCAAATTGATTTGTCAAATTGATACTGTGGTTGTTCAAACCTATAGTATTTGCTGGAGTATAATTTCATCATTGAATAGTTGCCCTGTACATATAGATGAAGTGGAGTATAAGTGACATCTGTTATGATAAAGTCGGGCAGAGGGGTGGTAGTCTAGTGGTTAAGGTGTTAGCTTGTCACACGAAAGGTTTCCTGTTTGATTCGACCTGTGAATATCTGGGTTGGAATTTGTCTTCTGCAACACATGCTTCTTGTAAGAGGCGATTAGTGAGATTGGGTGGTCAGGTTCGCTAACTTGGTTGACACATGTCATTGTATCCCAATTGTGTATATCAATGCTCATGATGTTCATCACTGGATTGTCTGGTCCAGACTGGATTATTCAAGGACCACCGGCATATGGCTGGAATATTGCTGAGTGCGGCGTTAAACAACAAACAGTTGATTCATTACATGCGTATAATGTGTGAACTGCTAGCTCCTTGCCCACCTCCTCTGGCTCAATTATGAAGTCAAAACATATCTAAGACCCTCACTCTCTCTCTCTCTCTCAGTCCTGAAGTCACAACAACTAGTGTAGGTAGCACCAGCGTTAGTCATCAAGCCTTTTGGGTGTTATTGAATCAGTCAATACGTATCGTATTTCACACTTTCTTCTATTGGTTTGTCTGATCCAATCTCTTACAAGCTGCCATGATATAGCAGTATTCACCCATTCTATAAATATTAACACTGTTAATTATGACAATCAAGGCTTTGTATAGTAAAGATTTCATAGTTTACTCAGATGAACTGACTGGATAGGTATTGAATTCTTTCAACCTCTTTTCTGTCAAAATATTTACTCAAGCACCCATACATCAGTCATTAGTTAGGCACATATGGCCAATATATGTTTCACTGTTGTTTACTGAGGATGTGGTTTGGTAGTGAGGTTGTTGTATCTTCCAGACTGCCATTGGTTTAAATTCTGGGTCCTGTGCAGAAATATTGCTTGACCAATAAATAGTCCGCTTGTCAAGTTCACAATTGTAACCACTAGTTTGAGGTCAGTGAGGTAGATGTTATTCCTGCTATGTCGAGTTTGGCCAAAAGAATTTCAGCTTCAGGTCACCTGATTGAACACTTAATGCTGAAAGCAAGTTTTGTTGAGTGATGTTTTGATATGACGTATATAACTGCTGAGTACATAGCCATGTTAAGATTGATATGTTATTTATTGCGTAGCATTCCAACTACATAAGGGGCAGTGAGGTAGTCTAGTGGTTAAAGCGTTGGCTCGTCACACCGAAGACCCGGGTTCGATCCCCCACATGGGTACAATGCGTGAAGCCCATTTCTGGTGTCCCCCGCCATGATATTGCTGGAATATTGCTAAAAGCGGCGTAAAACCAAACTCAGTCAGTCAGTCCAACTACATAAACTACAAATATAAACGCAGTAGGTACAAAGATGAACACACAAATGTTATATTCTATTGTTTGTAGTGTATGAAGTTTCCAGGGGTAGGTGTGGTGTGGCTTCTAGCCATTGCTGTAGATATGGTGTAGCAGTTTAATGTAGATGTGCTGTAGCTTTTAGTCGTTACTGTAGGTGTAGCAGTATGATCCATGGATCTTCCAGAACCTGCTGCAGGTGAACTTTAGCAGTGAAACTTCCAGTCATTAATATTCGTGATGTTTAGCAGAGAGTCTTTCTGTCGGTACAGTTGGTGATGTTTTGCAGTTAAGTATCCAGTCATTACTGTTGTGATGTTTAGCGATGAAGTTTCGAGCTTTTTACTGTAGGGGATGTTTAGCGGTGAAGCCTCCAGTTGTTACTGTAGGTGATGTTTAGCTGTGCAGCTTCCAGTCGTTACTGTAGGTGATGTTAAGCTGTGCAACTTCCAGTCGTTACTGTTGGTGATGTTTAGCTGTGAAGCTTTCAGTCTTTACTGTTCGTGATGTTTAGCGTGAAGCTTCCAGTCAGTACTATTGCTGATGTTTAGCGGTGAAGCTTCTAGTAGTTACTGTTGCTGATGTTTAGCTGTGAAGCTTCCAGTCGTTACTGTTGCTGAGGGGCGGTGGGGTAACCTAGTGGTTAAAGCGTTGGCTCGTCACGCCGAAGACCCGGGTTCGATTCCCCACATGGGCACAATGTGTTATGCCCATTTCTGGTGTCCCCCGCCGTGATATTGCTGGAATATTGCTAAAAGCGGCGTAAAACTAAACTCAGTCAGTCAGTACTGTTGCTGATGTTTAGCAGTGAAGCTTCCAGTTGTTACTGTAGGTGATGTTAGCGTTGAAGCCTCCAGTCATTACTGTTGCTGATGTTTAGCAGTGAAGCCTCCAGTTGTTACTGTAGGTGATGTTAGCGTTGAAGCCTCCAGTCATTACTGTTGCTGATGTTTAGCAGTGAAGCCTCCAGTTGTTACTGTAGGTGATGTTAGCGTTGAAGCCTCCAGTACTGTTACTGTTGAAGCTGATGTTTAGTAGGTGAAGCCTCCAGTTGTTACTGTAGGTGATGTTTAGCAGTGAAGCCTCCAGTTGTTACTGTAGGTAATGTTTAGTGGTGAAGCCTCCAGTTGTTACTGTAGGTGATGTTAGCGTTGAAGCCTCCAGTTGTTACTGTAGGTGATGTTTAGCAGTGAAGCCTCCAGTTGTTACTGTAGGTGATGTTAGTGTAGGTGAAGCCTCCAGTCGTTACTGTAGGTGATGTTTAGCAGTGAAGCTTCCAGTTGTTACTGTAGGTGATGTTAGCGTTGAAGCCTCCAGTCGTTACTGTTGCTGATGTTTAGCAGTGAAGCTTCCAGTTGTTACTGTAGGTGATGTTTAGCGTTGAAGCCTCCAGTTGTTACTGTTGCTGATGTTTAGCAGTGAAGCCTCCAGTTGTTACTGTAGGTGATGTTTAGCAGTGAAGCCTCCAGTTGTTACTGTAGGTGATGTTAGCAGTGAAGCCTCCAGTTGTTACTGTAGGTGATGTTAGCAGTGAAGCCTCCAGTTGTTACTGTAGGTGATGTTAGCGTTGAAGCCTCCAGTTGTTACTGTAGGTGATGTTAGCGTTGAAGCCTCCAGTTGTTACTGTAGGTGATGTTATAGTTGAAGCCTCCAGTTGTTGCTGTAGGTGATGTTAGCGTTGAAGCCTCCAGTTGTTGCTGTAGGTGATGTTAGCGTTGAAGCTTCCAGTTGTTACTGTAGGTGATGTTAGCGTTGAAGCCTCCAGTTGTTACTGTAGGTAATGTTAGCGTTGAAGCCTCCAGTTGTTACTGTAGGTGATGTTAGTGTTGAAGCCTCCAGTTGTTGCTGTAGGTGATGTTAGCGTTGAAGCCTCCAGTTGTTGCTGTAGGTGATGTTAGCAGTGAAGCTTCCAGTTGTTACTGTAGGTGATGTTAGCGTTGAAGCCTCCAGTTGTTACTGTAGGTGATGTTAGTTGTTACTGTAGGTGATGAAGCTTCCAGTTGTTACTGTAGGTGATGTTAGCGTTGAAGCCTCCAGTTGTTACTGTTGGCATGGAGTGTAGGTGGACCATCTGGGAGAGCCAGCTGGAAGTAGCGCTTGTTACTGCCTAATGAATCGTGTGAGGATGGGATTCAGCTCTATAATCGCCATCTCCTCTCCTCACTGACGTATGCATCTGTTTACACTGAATCAGGACAGAAATTCTCTTGCTGAAATAGAGAGGGGCAAAAACTGTTGAACGTCTTTGTTTGTATTGGTTGTGCATAGATAGGATTGTTGCTCCCAGTTTGGGTAAGATAGAGAACGCTGGTGTATTCGGCTCTCACATGACTCTGGTTTGTGTAGACAACTTTAAAATGCTCATTTGATTACAAATATCTATTTCTATCAAAATGTATATATGTTGAGGCAGATTGTTGTGGATTTACGCTCTATTATGGTTAGAAAGCTTTTATACTTCTTTTCATTGAAGCATAATATATATATATGTTATCTTTCCTGCTTTTTTCTTCACAACTTTAAAAACATTATGGAAGAAATTAACCGTGAGACTAGTGACCATAGTGAGTGTCTAGTTATTTCTTCTCAAAATCCAAAGTTATAAATGGTCCTGGATATTTCTCACATTTATTGCTGCCTTGACTTTTTCCCATGAAATGTTTCAACTGGAGAGGAGCATTTATTGTATAAATGTTATCCGTAAGGGGCGATGCAGCATAAATGTATGGTCATGGTATTATCAGAGCTAATATTCCCGAGCTTGATTCTGAGCATAATAGGTCCTAGTTCTCCTGTGCAACAGCTGAGTATCAATTCTGACATTTCAGGAAATGAGTGCAAATAAAAGAAATTGTTCTAGTTAAAAATTGGCTTTGCTGCTTTAAAAAAATATGGCAGCAAATTACCGCTATTGGTCTTTGATTAAACTTCAGGTTTGTTAAATTAGCTTTCATCTTTAATTATTTCTGACCTGCTGGGGGCAGTGGGTAGCCTAGTGGTTAAAGGCGTTCACTCTCACACCGAAGACCCAGGTTCGATTCCCCACATGGGTACAATGTGTGAAGCCCATTTCTGGTGTGATATTGCGAGAATATTGCTAGAATCTTCGTAAAACTCACTCAATCACCATACATTGAAGCTGACATTGACAGCATTAGCTCCCCTGTGACCTGCAACCTTATGTCTGTGTCAACAGGGTAAGGTCACGCCCCACTAACATACACATCCTGAACACACACATTCCAGGATTAGTGAATAACACTTGAAGTTTAAACAATGGTATCATTGATTATACTGTTCATTTCTTATATATTGAGTCAAAACTGTCACAATATTCTTTTTAATTACAAAATAACTAATGAATACACAATGCGTTGTACACAAAGTATGTGATCTAGACTCGAATGGGACTAAACCCAAAACAGTTTAGAATTAGCACCATCATAACAAATGGTCCACCATGGTATCTCTTTATGTTAGACCGCCTCCGTGGTGTAGTGGTTAGAGCATCTGCCCGGAGAGCGGAAGGTCGCAGGTTCGATCCCCGACCGCGTCATACCAAAAAACGTTAAAATATGGTACTTGTTGGTCCTGCATGGCGCTCGGCATTAATGGGTACAGCAAGGACTGGTCTGCTCGGAGTCAGTATAATGTGTCTAAGTGGGGTATTCATGCTTCACTGTGGCATGGTTTCTCAGTGGGCTAGCACTAAAAAAACCAGCTTAAGTCTGGGCTAGTACAAGCAGCCGCACATACATATACACACGCATGCGTCGTCATATGAGCGAAATATTCTCAAGCACTACGTTAAACCCAGTTTCACCTCACCTCACCTGATTTCTATGATAAAAGATGAGATTTATGGATGTCAACTTCTTAATAATGAAGAACACAACGTTGTGGAGTATATCCTCATTCACCAGGTAAATGAGTTACAATATACTCATGTTCCTCATAAAAGAAGTTGACATCCATAAATTCTTAAGTTTTTAGAGCATCACTTCTAAATTCTGTACAAAGACTTGAATTCTATCAATAACGTGTCATGTTCATTTTTTTAGGGTTTTATACCACTGTATGTATATACATGTTTCAATGAGACAGTTTGTTTTTGTGTATCATATTCCACATAAGGTGTTTACCTGTATGCCAACACACAGCAGGACGAAACACCTGAACCATGCAAAACCGGTGCTTTGTTCAGTCTGAGTTACTTAAAAATAGCAGCATTAGAAGACGTTAACACAGAGAAACAAGTGAAAGTGCCAAGTTTGAAATAAGCATAGGGTGGTTTTTTTTGTTATGTTGGATGCGTGTGTGTGATTTTCCACTTTGCAATGGGAAAATCTGTTTGTTTTGGGGTATTTTTAGGGGGGAGTTGAAGGATGACTTCTGTGGCTTACTGGTCACAAGATACGTCGTTGTAGATTAGTGTTGGGAATTGGTTTCAATCTCATAATTGATGGTTGGTTCATTACAACCGATCAATCATCGAAAATAATTGGTTAGCGTCATTTATCAAATTTCCCTCCTTATGTTTGTTAATGCACAAAAGATAAAGAAAAAAACATGTAGTTCTTTCGTTTTCTTTGCAAATTGCACAAAATGCATTTGCAAATTTCACATCTTTAAAGGATGACTAGCATGTTAGGAACATGAATTTCATGGAGTCTTTAAAATAAATTCAATCATGAATTGGAAGAGCTGTAGTGCTAATGAAATCTAACAGACAAAACCAACCTTGTGAAAAATATTGTTATTGCAAACAAGTGTTTGATTGATTGTGTTCGATTATGAGAAAACATGATCGATTGCTAGGTCGTTTTGTCATTGCGACCAATCTTCGATTATTTCAATTAATCGGACCACCACTATTGTAGATGCTGTTGACTATGTTTATGAATACACTAGCTCAGCACTATTTCTTTCTCATGGAAGGATAATAGCAACACACAAATTTGGGGAATGGACGCCAAAATCCAAAGGTACTGCATCCGAAGAGACGCACAAAAATACCTACCATGCAATTAGAGCAGTTATCTGTGTCAGTAATTTCACTCATCACTCATGACAATTATCCACATGACCACTGATTCATTCCAGAGTCTGAAGTAGTTATCTCAACATACACTACACTACAATGTTTCAATACTTTACAGAGACAGCCTAATGGTTAAAGCGTCCACTCAGCACGCTGTGTGAAGCCCATTTCGGGTGTCCCCCACCATGATATTGCTGGAATATTGCTAAAAGCGTCGAAAACCATACTCACTCACTCACTTAATACTTTACAGGGATAGCCTAATGGTTAAAGCGTTCGCTCATCACGCTGTGTGAAGCCCATTTCGGGTGTCCCCCACCATGATATTGCTGGAATATTGCTAAAAGCGTCGAAAACCATACTCACTCACTTAATACTTGACAGGACCCACATATTTCCAGCAAGGACCTGTAACATCTATCGATAGAGGTCCATTGGACCCCCATTTTTTTAAGTCAAGCTAAAACCCTTGTGATGTATACGCTGTTCCTAAAACATAAGTAACGACTTGTGGGACACTAGATGTAACAGTTTGGTTGACACAAGTAGCTAGAGTGAACTTTAAAGTTTTAACCCTCGTCTACCAGTGCATACTAGGCACTGCTCCAGCCTATCTCAAAGAACTGTTCAAACCATATCTTCCATGCAGACAGCTTCGCTCCAGTGACAAAAACTTACTTCACATTCCAAAATGGAAGTTGAAATCCTATGGTTTTCGTTCCTTTCAAGTGGCGGCCGCGATTAACTGGAATGAGCTACCAGCTCACCTTAGAACAAGCCCAACAGTCACATGTTTCAAAT
This sequence comes from Haliotis rubra, assembly GCF_003918875.1. Classification (NCBI taxonomy): domain Eukaryota; kingdom Metazoa; phylum Mollusca; class Gastropoda; order Lepetellida; family Haliotidae; genus Haliotis; species Haliotis rubra. The sequence goes on along the minus strand of NW_025765558.1, from coordinate 4,136,675 downwards.
CAAACCTAAAGACATACCTTTTCTCTATGTATTTAAAATGACTCCTAAATTCTATCTTGTCTGCGCGGGCGGTGGGGTAGCCTAGTGGTTAAAGCGTTGGCTCGTCACGCCGAAGACCCGGGTTCGATTCCCCACATGGGCACAATGTGTTAAGCCCATTTCTGGTGTCCCCCGCCGTGATATTGCTGGAATATTGCTAAAAGCGGCGTAAAACTAAACTCAGTCAGTCAGTCTTGTCTGCGCTATGAGCATGCTGTCGGTGTGGATTTAGCGCAATATAAATGGACTAATTATTAGGGCTCCTTTGCCTTTAGGCAGGAGACCTATTGTAATCGTTCGGGTTTTATTATTATTATTATTATTATTTCTTATTCCGGATTTTGTTCCACTCCTACAAAGAGCACCAGCGGACTGAATCGATTTTGAAAAATCACCCAGATGCCCACAGTGCTGAAGTTGTTTCGCAAAATCTCAAGGCTCTAGGCCCAATACCAAAGGGCAGATAATTCAAAATTAATTAAAAATTTCAATTTCAGCAGCAAATATCTGCAAAACTACTGATCCAATGACTACTAAAAGTTCTTGAGCAGATCGCCAATCAAAATGTCTACAATTTTGCCTGGACGGTCGAAGTCGCTAAAATACACCGTTTGGACGCTATTTGGGATTGAAGTTTTTGGTGATGTTTTTCAGCAAAATCCTGACTGCATACCTCCCAAAATGTGCTGCACTAAAACTACAAGGGCTACGGCTTTCAAACGATGCATACTTTGTGTCTATGCATGTTTCTACACAGTAGCATCGTCAAATGTGCCTATGTTTATATGATGGCGCCATATTGGACGCGCTACTTTTTGGGCAAAAGTTGTCTTCAAAACTTTCACGGGCTACTTGCCTGTCCTGTGCCAAAGCGAAACTTACCACACACAACACTTTGAACGCTTGTTCTGAAGTGGCCTTTGGTTGTTGAACATTTTCTGTTCTTGGTCCTATGTCAAAAGTCATTGATCGCGGCGGCCATATTGGATTGAAGATGTTTATCCGAGGAATTTGCAGATTTTGGGGGTAGGCATTTTCGCAAGCCATAACTCTGAATGTATGAACTGCAAAACGCTGTAAATGTGCAGATATACAATATATACCTCAAATATTGATGCCCATAAGCTATGTTGCGATATCTTAATTAGTTCACGGATATCTAGATGTTTGCTTCTGTTGTTTATTTTGTACTAAAATGTATTTTCAAAAATGCTTAGCATCATTACTTCGCAACTATGCAGCTAGAATCTGGCAGTCGCGTAGTAACTAAGTGTGTTGAACATTGTTTGTTCTTGGGTGCATGTCAAAATGTGCATTGCTTGGCGGCCATATTGGATTTAGATCAGATTCTGATGATACTACATTCTAAACAGCATAGCTGCTCAAGTTCTGCACGGAAGGCAGTAAAACTTGGCAGTGTGCATCAACAGAAGATGCTTGACATTTTCGTGTTCTTACATGCATATCAAAAGTTTGATCGTTTTGTCGGCCATATGGCATTGAAAATTGCACAAATGCAGGGGAAAGGGAAAAAACTGTTTGAGACGTGCCCCAAATGAAAGAAAAAGAGTACCAAACAAACTCACCCACAACTCCAGGCTGAACACGCTAAATATGGCGCAAACAGACTTTCAACAACGTACCAGTCATCATAAATAATGCTTACATTCAAAACCCAAAGTTTGGGCAGATTTAACGAAATAGGGACTTCTTTATATCACCGGCGGCCCAGGGATACCTTGCCGAATGTGTCATAAGTTTCATCGACATTTACAGCACGAGCACGGCAGATTACCCGTGCAAAGCATGCGACAGTCTGAAGGAAGGCGCAAGGGCGATATCTCCTATAGAGAGAGACTACCACTGCAAAGCGTGGTCCACGCGTGCAGATATGGGAGATGATGTCGATTTCAGTTGACAATGACGCGAGCTAAGCTACACAAAATTAAACTACACTCGCGGTGGAGGTCTTTAGGCAGTTTTAAAGATTGTCAGTGATTGAGCGTTCGGGTCAGGGGTAAAAGTTCTAGCTGTGGTCTAAGGGGGTAACTCTGGTCTAGCTGAAGTAAAGCTAGTAAAATCGGCTCCTGAAGTATTTCTCATTACTGACAATGATACGATCCATATCAGCTATAACCTTTACTGCTTTCGACATCAGGTACCAAATGTTTAGAAATGATCCAAGCCAAGGAGCCGTCAATTGTTGCTCGCAACTTTAATATTATTATCATAACATCATTTTATTATTTATTCTTCCGCCGTATTTTGTTCCAGTCCTACAAAGAGCACCGCTGGACAGATTTCAACTAGGCAGCTAGAATCTGCCAGTGCAGTGCGTAGTAACTTCGTGTGTTGAACATTTTTGTTCTTGGGTGCATGTCAAAATGTGCATTGCTTGGCGGCCATATTGGATTTCGATCAGATTCTGATGATACTACATTATAAACAGCATAGCTGCTCAAGTTCTGCACGGAAGACAGTAAAACTTGGCAGTATGCATCAACATAAGATGCTTAACATTTAGGTGTTCTTACATGCATATCAAAAGTTTGATCGTTTGTCGGCCATATGGCATTGAAAATTGCACAAATGCATGATGTGTCCAAAGCGGCATAAAACAGCTTATAACTCCACCACTATTGCTCCAATCGCTTCCATATTTGGTATGTGACTTCGGTCATGAGATGCGATCATTTTTGTCTGGTTGTCCCAGCTTCGATATCTCTAGCCGTTTGGCCGCCATCTTGGATTGAAGTTTTCCATTTATCAGGTTGCCATAGCAACAGAAGTTGAAATTCAAATGGCTTGATGTTTACAGCATCGTTAGGCACAGTCGAGGGATGCTGTGTGCAAAATCGCAACTCTGTGCGTTTAATAGTTCGGAGATACTAACTATACAGTATTTTGGCGGACAGGCGATACGGACAGACGGGCGGACATATTTGTCACTAAATCTGACCAGCGCATAGGATACATCGGGTCTGGGCAAAGCAGAAACACTGATTCCTTTCACCCTAGAGGCAATAACAAGCGGCGTCTTAGCTCGCCAAAACACTTGTTTTTGTCTTGTGACGGACCGGTCAAGTGACCTTGACCCCGTGACCTTGGTGACCTTGACCATTAGAAAGCATTTTTGATATACTATCAAGTTCGGGGTCAAAACCCGAAAAACTCAAAATAGCGATTTTGTAATTAGGGCTCCTTTGCCTTTAGGCAGGAGACCTATTGTATCGTTCGGTTTTATTATTATTATTATTATTATTTCTTATTCCGCGATTTTGTTCCACTCCTACAAAGAGCACCAGCGGACTGAATAAAGCTTGAAAAAAATCACCCAGATGCCCACAGTGCTGAAGTTGTTTTGGCAAAAATCTCAAGGCTCTAGGCCCAATACCAAAGGGCAGATAATTCAAAATTAATTAAAAATTTCAATTTCAGCAGCAAATATCTGCAAAACTACTGATCCAATGACTACTAAAAGTTCTTGAGCAGATGCCCAATCAAAATGTCTACAATTTTGCCTGGACCGGTCGAGTCGCTAAAATACACCGTTTGGGCGCTATTTGGGATTGAAGTTTTGGTGATGTTTTTCAGCAAAATCCTGACTGCATACCTCCCAAAATGTGCTGCACTAAAACTACAAGGGCTACGGCTTTCAAGCGATGCATACTTTGTGTCTATGCATGTTTCTACACAGTAGCATCGTCAAATGTGCCTATGTTTATATGATGGCCGCCATATTGGGGCTTACTTTTGGGCAAAGTTGTCTTCAAAACTTTCACGGGCTACTTGCCTGTCCTGTGCCAAACGAAACTTACCACACACAACACTTTGAGCGCTTGTTCTGAAGTGGCCTTTGGTTGTTGAACATTTTCTGTTCTTGGTCCTATGTCAAAAGTCACGTGATGCGCGGCCATATTGGATTGAAGATGTTTATCGAGGAAATTTGCAGATTTTGGGGGTAGGCATTTTTACATAAGCCATAACTCTGAATGTATGAACTGCAAAGCGCTGTAAATGTGCAGATATACAATATATACCTCAAATATTGATGCCCATAAGCTATGTTGCGATATCTTAATTAGTTACGGATATCTAGATGTTTGCTTCTGTTGTTTATTTTGTACTAAAATGTATTTTCAAAAATCGCAGCATCATTACTTCGCAACTATGCAGCTAGAATCTGGCAGTCGCGTGTAGTAACTAAGTGTGTTGAACATTGTTTGTTCTTGGGTGCATGTCAAAATGTGCATTGCTTGGCGGCCATATTGGATTTCGTCAGATTCTGATGATACTACATTCTAAACAGCATAGCTGCTCAGGTTCTGCACGGAAGGCAGTAAAACTTGGCAGTATGCATCAACAGAAGATGCTTGACATTTCGTGTTCTTACATGCATATCAAAAATTTGATCGTTTGTCGGCCATATGGCATTGAAAATTGCACAAATGCAGGGAAAAGGGAAAAAACTGTTTGAGACGTGCCCCAAATGAAAGAAAAGAGTACCAAACAAACTCACCCACAACTCCAGGCTGAACACGCTAAATATGGACGCGAAACAGACTTTCAACAACGTACCAGTCATCATAAATAATGCTTACATTCAAAACCCAAAGTTTGGGCAGATTTAACGAAATAGGGACTTCTTTATATCACCGACGGCCCAGGGATACCTTGCCGAATGTGTCATAAGTTTCATCGACATTTACAGCACGAGCACGCAGATTACCGTGCAAAGCATGCGACAGTCTGAAGGAAGGCGCTAAGGGCGATATCTCCTATAGAGACTACCACTGCAAAGCGTGGTCCGCGATGCAGATATGGGAGATGATGTCGATTTCAGTTGACAATGGCCAGCGAGCTAAGCTACACAAAATTAAACTACACTGCGGTGGAGGTCTTTAGGCAGTTTTAAAGATTGTCAGTGATTTAATTATTATTATTATTATTAAGTAACAGTTGATATTTTTTATTTCAGGTCCCCGGATTAATGGCCATGCAAAGCATGAACGACATCGAGAACGACCTCCCCCTGGTCCCCATCAGTACGAGACGTCCACCATGATGAGCAGTGATCTCGAAACCACCAGCTTCTTCGACTCAGAAGATGATAGCAGGTGAGACGCCCATATAAACCTAGACCTTGCAGTGATGAGATTTGTGTATTGTCACTGTGTGTTCTTGTAAAATCCTTATTGTACAGAAAATTGATTAGCTTGCATGTTGTACCAGCTGTCACACAGGATCATTTGTACAATGCGTGACCTTTGGTCATTTAACGCTGTGTCCAGAGAAATAAAATACCTTCTGGATATCAACATATGGCATTGAAATTATTGGAATTGAATCAGTAGCTATTGAGTGGTATTGATGCTATTTATGACAACATAATCATCCAATCACAGGACATGTTTTAAGCACTATCACTACTTCGTTTTGATATTAATGAATATCAGCAGGTAATCAATGCTGGTAGATAGCCATTAGTATGTCCGTAAACAGTGAAACACTCACTGGGGCTGTAATGAAATCAATACTAGGTGAATACAGTACGTATCAAGAATAAGTGGTAATGAGTACAAATAGCTAGTAGTAGTAGTAGTCAGTAGCTGATGTATTCTTTACTAGAAACAATAACAAAATTAATTATTGGATGTTGTTAATTTATCACGACATTGTCACAACTTGCCACTTATTGCCATATTGGGTTGACACTACTGCATGGCTTGTATTTTATCAATTTTGCATATTTCACTTTGATAAATAACAGACAAGGGCGATGATTCAATTCACCAAATACATGCGTGAACGTAACAGCCGTAATACTCATGTGTGAGCATATGACATTAGGGATGTTACAAGGACCCTTAACTCTGGTGCTGAATATTGAGAACCCTCAGAGACCCTCTTGAAGCTGCCTCGTGTGACGGTTACTATACTTCTATGTCCTCATCTAGTTAAGAAATACAGTTCGCTCTACCACCATGTATAGTGTAATAAAGCACACTTTCGCCCTGAACTATTATAGTTAAAGTACGAGGACACTTGTTTCCACCAGTGATGTTAGCTGCATGAAGCAACTGCAAACCAAGAAACGGGATGCAACGGAGTAGTTTACTGTAGGAGGCCGTACGAGATGATGACAACTGACATGCATCGTAACCTCGCTTACATTGTGACGTAATGTAAAATGGTTCGATTACGAGGGGGCACACTAGAATGGCGCAGTGATGGGATAACGTCATTCAATTGTTACATCATCAAAAAACTATACGTTTATTGACTGATAATGAATTTTTTTCGATTGTTCTAACCGCTAGGCATCTTAGAAAGCACATTAGCATGGCCATCCAGGAATGCAAGTTTGCATTATTCTACTAGCAGGAGTTTATGCATCTTAAGGCTTTAGAATGTTTATCACTTTAAGAAGTGTCATTGAGAGGAGCACGATATTACCAGTATACCAATGAATATCCATCACAGTCCAATTAGAAAATACAATTATGCTGCGTTTACACAGGTCATACATATTTTAATGGTAGAGGTTACAGTTCAGTTGAATTCATAAAATTCAGAAATTAACAAGTGATACCTAGGGTCAAAATAGCAAAGCTGTTTTGCAACTAATTTTATCTATTTTGTCTATTATGCATGTGTTGTGACCATAAAATCACCCAACACAATGGTAAATGAATACAAAGTTGCCAAGAATAGGATGTATGCAGGGGTAACAATTTTCCACGAATCTGCGGATTAGATAGCGCTGGGCTCATACCTGTGAATCGTCTAAACCTTCATCCCCCAAGACCCCTAGCTCATTTTCCTCTTTTTTCACTCATCCATGTGTATGGATCAATTTTTATTCAGGTTTATAACTAGTTACAGACGAAATAATCCGTTCAATAGATTGTGGTGTATCTCAGTACATAAATCAGGAGACCGCCTCCGTGGTGTAGTGGTTAGAGCGTCTGCCCGGATAGTGGAAGGTCACGGGTTCGATCCCCGATCGCGTCATACCAAAAGACGTTAAAATATGGTACTTGTTGGTCCCTGTCTGGCGTTCGGCATTAATGGGTACTACAAGGACTGGTAGGCTCGGACTCAGTATAATGTGTCTGAGTGGGGTATTCATTCTTCGCTGCGGCATGGTATCTCAGTGGGCTAGCACTATAAAACCAGCTTCAGTCTGGGCTAGTACAAGCAGCCGCACATACACATACACACGCATGCGATCGTCATATGAGCCGAAATATTCTCAAACACGATGTATTATATTGACACCCACCTGATCAGCTGCCACTGGTTGGTCGACATGGAGATAAATGTGTTATGTTAATGTCATGCAAAATCCTATTGGTGTGCTTATCAATAAAATAAATATTTTACTACCTATATCTGAGATACTATCAAGCGTCTTTATATTTGGGTGGAAATCAACTTTAATATTCAGGCCATTACCTTGTTTGGGAAACTCAATATCCACTAGTGCTTACAGTTTAATATCTGAAAAGTGATAAATCAGGTACAGTGGCACATGTAAAAAATCACTTGCCCTGATAATTGTTCCACTATATGGGATCAATTTGGATCAGTCATTATACGCCCTAACAACACCAATCAATTGTGACTTTGTTGTTGATTTTTTAAATAAACAACATAATTAACATTGGAATATCAACTGGACACCGGTACAGTGTGATATACAAATTTGAATATCAACTGGACACCGGTACAGTGTGATATACAAATTTGCTTGCCCGACAGTAAAAAACACTTGACTCGGGCGTCGGGCAATGGGTTATTTCCACCCCAGACTATTCAGTGCAGCAAACCAATCAAATCATTGTATTTTGTATTTACAGGTTTTCAACAGTTACTGATACAACAGGAATGTCATCACGATATGGTCGCCATCGGAAACGGCGGAGGAGACATCGGCCGCCTCCTATCAGTAGAGTAAGATGATGTCAAGGATTCTTTTTCCAAAATCAAGTTTTTTAGTCCAAATTACATGCTAATGTGCAATTAGACTTATAATGATATTGATTTGTTCTATCATTTGGTTATTTGCCCTTGTGTTGATGCCACGGGAAAATAGGTCCTAAATAGCTCATGCTTGTAATAGAGCTGGATATAGAGGATTGAATGGTCACAATGTTTGACTGGCCATATTGTGTCATCATATCGGACAGTATAATGTTTACCTTACAACTGGTTATGTTCACCAGACTTCCTGACATGAAGTTTACTTGCCATAATTTAACTGAAATACTGTTAAAAGTGATGTTCAACAAAGCACACTCACTCATGTTATCAAATTTGACTTACAGTCTTTGAGCAGAATGTTCTAAAGTTCGCATTTTGAGAAGTTAAACTGCTGTGGCAGTAAGTGAATACTGAAGACTGCAATCCGGGTAGAATAGGTCTTCAGCAACCCATGCTTGCCACAAAAGGCGACTATACTTGTCGTAAGAGGCTACTAATGGGATCGGGTGGTCAGGCTCGCTGACTTGGTTGACACATATCATCGGTTCCCAATTGCGCAGATCAGTGCTCATGCTGTTAATCACTGGATTGTCTGGTCCGGACTCGATTATTTACAGACCGCGGCCATATAGCTGGAATATTGCTGAGTGTGACATAAAACTAAACTCACTCACTCACTCACTGAAGACTGCAGACTATCGTCAGTTTTGAAAAGGGTTGTCATTTGTAATCAGACAATACAATCTGAGATTGAGTTAGTTATTTTGTGTATTGTTGTGTTTCAGGCTTCATCATTTAGCAGTATAACCGATTCTACAATGTCTCTCAACATAATAACAGTTACACTTAATATGGGTAAGTTGATACTCTGTTCTGTTTGTATCAGTGATGTTGGTTTGTGTGACTGGGGATCTTATGTCACAGTGACAATTGTGTGAAAGAGGGGATTGTGTCGACAATGGAGACTTTGAGTTACAGTAACATTTGTGTGAAAGAGACATGGTTTGTGTTACAGTGGGGATTGTATGCAGAGCTCCGGATAAGATTTAGCTGATGTGGGTACTGTACCCACTGTATTTTTTGGGAGTGGGTATTATGAATGTTGAGTGGGTATTTCATTTTCCGTTACCCACTGCTTTCAAATATGTGGGTATTTCAGTGATTTTACTCACCTGAGTATTGTGTAAGTTTACTAAGCAGGTATGTTCTGCCTTATGTCATACCTAATCAAAACCAACTTAAATGTAATGGAAATGATTTCATAAAAAATCACTGATCCTATACTGACAGTACAACACCAGTCCTTTACTAACAGTACAACTTGATAGCAATCGATGTCTTTTTCATTACTTAAGCGATTTTTATAAATATATTCCGTACACGCGTTTGTTTTAACTCTTTGCGTATCTAACAGTTTTTCAATGCGTAATTGGAAATTTTCTGTGCATATTTTGGGCCTTATCTGGGCCTCTGGTATGCAACAGACAGGATTTTGTGCTCCATGATGTTTGTGTGTTACAGTGACGTTGGTTGTGTTACAGATACAGTTAACTTCCTGGGTATTAGTATTGTGGGACAGAGTAACAAGGGAGGGGACGGCGGCATCTACGTGGGCTCCATCATGAAAGGGTAAGTACACCACACTCAACATCTATCAAAAACATGAGATTGAAAGTGTAGATTTTGATCCCTTGATTCCTCAATGAGCCCTTTACCCATGACAATCTGGGTCATGAAAGCACAGTAAACGGGAACAATGGTCAGGCTCGCAAGGGCGGTGGGGTAGCCTAGTGGTTAAAGCGTTGGCTCGTCATGCCGAAGACACTGGTTCGAATCCCCACATGGGTACATTGTGTGAAGCCCATTTCTGGTGTCCCCCGCCGTGATGTTGCTGGAATATTGCTAAAAGCGGCGTAAAACCAAACTCAGTCAGTCAGGCTCGCAAACCCCCTTGCATGTGATTGCATCCCAGTTATGTAGGTTTATAACTGGTACCCGTGAAGATCCAGGCTAGAACTGGTGTCTTCAATAACCCATGCTTGTCGTAAGAGGTGAATAACGGGATCGGGTGGTCTGGCTTGCTGACTTAGTTGACACATATCATCGTATTCCCATTTGCGTAGAACGATGATCAATGGATTGTCTGATCCAGACTCGATTATTTACAGACCACCGCCATATGGCTGGAATATTGCTGAATGTGCATTAAACAACAAACCACCCAACCTCAAAGAATGATATGTTGACAGATCATTTTAGTTATGCAGGGCTCGACATTCACGCTATCCCACTGACCCGGGTCTAGTAAAATGTTGACAGGATCAGTGCAATATTGATAAGTGCTATCCCGACGGTCTAGTAGATATTTAAGGCTGTCAATAAGAGTACCTTAGCGGGACCAGTAAGAATCTGTAAGGACCAGTGATTTTTAAAAGTTACTGGTCCTGTGGTCTTGTTCACGAATTTGGGTGAATGTCAAGCCCTGGTTATGTGAATTCATTTTTCCTCATTTCAGCGGTGCTGTAGCTCAAGATGGCCGCATTGAACCAGGGGACATGATTCTCGAGGTGAATGGTATCAGTTTTGAGAACATGAGTAATGATGATGCTGTAAGGACGCTACGAGAGGCAGTACAGAAACCGGGGTAGGTTGAATGCCATAGCTTACTTGAACAGTTTCGCAGATTGTTATTACATGTTCAGCATTATTGCAGTCAAAAAGCTGAAGCATTAAACAACATTCTGTTGGTGAATCAGCTTCGTAAAATATACAAACAATAAAAAAAGGTATTTAATGTAGAAATTGGCATGTAGAATGAATATGTTGTGTAGTTTTCTAAGATGTTCATATATTGCAATTATCCATTGGAAACATAGGCTTGCTGACTTGGTTGACACATGTCATGGTATCCATATTGCGTATATTGATGCTCATGCTGTTGATCACTGGATTTGTCTGGTCCAGACTCGATTATTTACAGACCACCCCCCATATAACTGGAATAATGCTGGGTGCATCCTAAAACTAAACTCACTCACTCCATTGGAAACAGCTATGTCAGAATTGATTTGTGTTTTCTTTTTTCAGTCCAGATAGTGGCATATATAATGAAATTGATGTGATATTACCATTATCCATTGGAAACGTCTATGTCATAACTTATTTATGTTACCTCCTTTCAGTCCAATCACACTAGTCGTTGCCAAATGTTGGGACCCGAACCCCAAAGGTTATTTCACAGTTCCAAGACAGGAGCCAGTTCGGCCAATCGACCCATCGGCGTGGGTGGCACACACGACTGCTATGCGGGAACACTACATGGGGCGTGGCGGACCCAGCACCTCAATCAGCAATATGACGTCAACTAGCTCCTCATTAACTAGCTCTATACCTGAGTCAGAACGTAAGATTATTCATCTGTCTAGAAGGTGTGGGAAGGAAAATAGCCCTTCCCAACTGCCTAGAACACATTGACCCTTACTTCACAGCATCCTTCATGAAATTTGAGTTTTGATGAAGTTTCATCGTTGTGTTTTTACCAGTAGTTCGCAAGAACGGACGAGGTATTTTTTCGGCAGGGTTTAGGACTGAGGGGGTAGCCAAGTAGTTACAACGTTTGCTTGTCGCTTAAATGGTCTCAGTTCTACTCCCCACATGGGTCTAATGGTATGAAGCCCATTTCTTCCTGAAATGTTACTGAAAAAAAGACAGCTCATCCATTCACTCCTGTCAGGTTTGAAATTATGGCTGTATACTACTGACACTTAAACAAGACTTCTTTTTTCTATTTCCTTCTTTTTATGATCAAAATATTTTGTAAATATTTATCTATGCTTTGTCCGCCATTAACCTTAGTATGCTGATCAAGATGACTTAATTTTATTGTTTCGGCTTCATCTGAGATTAGTGTCATCCAGGATTCCAAATGAAGTGTCCTTGGCAGGCACTAAGGGGTAAAGCACTGATACTCAGTGAAATCAAGTCATCTCTAAATATCCAGAATATTGCTTAAACCTATATGTATTAAATCAGGAAATTTGTACTTCTAATGAGAGAATTGTTGTGGTCATTTGCTGCCAACCCCGGAATTTTTATGGTCATTTACTGCCAACTCTGGGCAGAGAATCGGATTCTCAACACACCAACATTAATCCTGGTGTTCAAGTTATTTTGAGTGTTACGCTAATCTGTTACATGTCATAATTTTGAATATGTAAGTTTGACAATCATGCTATGATGCTATGTGAAAATTTGGTCCGAAGTTGTCAGGAATTGGATGTATATTTTATGTGAACTGAAATTTAGAAGCTATTGTTTTGTTTTCAGGGTTTGATGACTTAAATCTCACAGTGAACACTGACATGGCAACCGTTGTCAAGGCAATGGCACAACCAGACTCAGGGCTGGAAATCCGAGACAGAATGTGGCTCAAAATAACGATACCAAATGCTTTTATAGGTGAGCCTTCCCTTGATGTTCTAGAGCTCAAAATAACGATACCAAATGCTTTTATAGGTGAGCCTTCCTTTGATGTTCTAGAGCCAAAAGGCTTCTGTACCAAGTCAATGTTGATTGGACAACTATCACTAGGAAAAGCTGCAAAATTGTTCATGTGGCATTAAACTATATTCACTCACTTGACACAACTAATTGGGAATCCAGTGGCCGCAATTGCTACCGAGGTTGGACAGTCCTTGGGTAGTTTAGCTCTCACAGTACAGCTGTAATCAAGTTGATTCAGTGTTTCTTCATTGAATGATGCAGTGTCTTGATCAATTTGGGGGCTGGGGTAGCCTAGTGGTTAAAGCATTTGCTCATCACACCCAAGACCCGGGTTCAATTCTCCACATGGGTACAATATATGAAGCCCATTTCTGGTGTCTTCCACTGTGATATTGCTGGAATATTGCTAAAAGATGCGTAACACTTAACTCACTTACTTGATCAATGAGTTATTGTCTTCATTCCTAAATAAGTTCAGGTAGGGATTTCCTGATCATTTGGTTTGTACAGTCAAACATGACAGCGGTTTTACACTAACTGAAAGTGGGGTGATTCACTCAAATATTGTATTCATGCTGCAAAAAAACCCATATTATTATTATTATTGCATTACTTTATTGAGCGAAAATAAGTGTTAAACAGTGATTATTTCAAGGACATTATATGGTGAAGAGATATCCCCATGCATCTGTATCTTAAATGTCATATATTAGGAATTTACGTAACAAGTTCTGTTACCAGTGTATTCAGTTGTTGATAGGGAAACGTGTTCATTTAATAATCTGTGTGCGACGACTGAAATTGTGGTTTTATAGAATCATATTTTGTCTTGGACAGATGACACTGAATCAGCTGCTGTTCCTACACTTGTTGTTACATGATAATCAAGTAATTTATTCTTTTCTTCAGGTTCCGATCTTGTAGATTGGCTCTTTACGCACGTGGAGGGTTTCGCCGACCGGAGAGATGCAAGAAAATATGCATGTAATCTGCTGAAGGCTGGCTACATCCGGCACACAGTCAACAAGCTGACATTTTCAGAACAGTGCTACTACGTCTTTGGAGATCTCTGTGGTATAGTTGTGATTCTTACCGTAATCGTTTTCAGTGTTTGAATCCTAGATTCAGAACAGTGCTACTATGTCTTTGGAGATCTCTGTGGTACAGTTGTCATCCTTAATCGTTTTTGGTGTTCGAATCCAAGATTCACCCTGATGATGTTTATCGTTGTATCAGTACGATACCTGTGATTGGTGGTAAACATAAAAAACCTGAATCATTTAGGATGTCTTCCTATAAAAGGCTGTCAAACCATGGTAGGAGCTCTAGACCAAACTAAGTAACTCACCATTTTATGTCAGATTTTATGAATTCCATGAGAAGGATTTCAAATTTGAGTGGTCTGCTTGACAACTAATATTGTCAGATGGTCGCAGTACAATAACTTTCTGTTCAGAACTCAGCTTTTAAATAGATACCCAGCATCCTATGCTCACAGTACAAGGCCAGATTCGACTGTTGGAGTCTGTGACTTGATTGATTTCCTGTCATGAAAGGATTGTCCTTACATTATGTTAGTGGATTGTCTGGTCGATTATATACAAGCCACCATTACATAGCTGGAATATTGCATTAAAGATCAAACAAGCCATAACAATCAAACATTATACTCTGAGAGAGTGTTCTTTATATCAACCACTGATTTGTCCAGCCCGCTATATACAGGCTTATTGCAGATGTAATATTGCTGATAGGAGAAAAACAACCCAAAACGTTATAAAGACTTACTATTTGGTGTATGATATGTCGTGTACTATGTTCTATACTGTGTCCTATACTTGCTCCCTTCTCATGTTTCAGGTCCTCCTCAGTATCCAGGTAAGCATTCTGTCTCTGATTGCATTTGTTACCTGTATACTCCTACGGATAAATTAATTCATATATTGAAAATAGTTATAAACTGGCATCATTGATGGGAAGTTTTGGCATCAATATATCGACTGAATAGTACTACAATATATCAAATAATACTAAAGTAAAATATTTCTATGTGTATTGATACGATTTGAGTAATATGGACTGCAGTTAATACATTTAATGCGAAATGTGAATTAGGCTGATCCTTACATTTCTTATTATGACTGTTCTGCTTCGTTATTGTCCATGTTGTTAATATATATGTTTCTGTGGCAGTTCAGTATACATTTGGCATTGATATTCGTAAATTTTGTTTGATACTGCATCAGTGTTACAAACTTATTGTTGTTTTAACTTTGAGTTAGAATTGTATAATGCCGAAGATTGGCGACCAGATGGATGTGGTCACACTCAGTAACTTTGTTGCATGTCATTGACTATAGTTATTGCATGGATCAACGCTCACAGTATCAATCACTGGATTGTCTGGTCCAGACTTGATTATTTAAAGGCAAATTCCACGTAGCTGAAAAATTGCTGAGCGTGGTATTATGCAACAGGTAACAATATTATCTGCTACAGGAATGATAATTGTATCTGCTATAGGCATAATGTAAGTTAAATGGTGGAAAACATTCTATATTCGCCCCACTTTCTCCAGATCTGACATCACTGAGTCTTGAAGATGTGGACTCTGTATCGGAAGCCGACCGCGACACCCTCGCCCCCCTGCCGCCCCCTGCCTGGAACAATCAATACCCCTATAGCAGCTCCAACTACTTGCCCCAGAACCTCAGCTATATACCCCCATACAGCTACACAAGCACTGACAACACCAGCTACGTCGGCAGCTTCGTCGATGGCATGCCACCCCCACCTGTCGGTGCAGTGCCCCCTGGTGGCGGAGGTAATGGCAGTGCAGGGAGTGTCCATAGTGCATCAGGTAAGGCAGTGGTAGTTGCAGTAGAATGTCTTTTGGTAGAATGTCTTCCTACTTATCATCCCTTTCAGGGTGAATGGAATTGTCTGTTCAGATCTATTATCATACCAATTTGGTCATTATTGTGTAGGTTTCTTATTTGAAGAGTTTGTTATATATACCTACCTGTCTCCCCTTTCAATGTAAATGGTATTGTCCTTTCAAAACCAAGAAGAATCTTAAGATTTGGATTTGGTTAGTTTATTTTGGTTATGGGGGTTCGTCAATTTGACAAGGAAAGTTTGTGCAGAGAATCCAACATTTCTGCCGATGATTTCTTGCTTTGCTTTTTAAGCTTGCAATATGAGACAAGTTAAAAAGTATTTAATTTCAATTTGCTTAAACTTGAATACATGTTAAGATGTATATTTCTATGTTCAATTTTGGTGATGAAAATAAGCATTTTGTCTCTGTTTATATTATTGGCTTGCCAATTAGATATTAATGGCTGTGGGTGATTCGCTTCTACTAACCTAATATTTAGCCTTGCTAGTGCTCAAGAAGTACATTCTTATTACGTGCCTATGACACACGTTTGAATGTGATATATTAAAGTGAATCGAATAAGGACAATGAACAAATGTTTGTTGCCAAAAATCTTGGACATGACTGACATAGAATATCACTGAATGATTGGAGCATATTTACGGAGGATGGTAAATCTTGACAAAGTGTTTTCGATTTGTCTAGATCAGTTTTTTATCACAAGGAAAATTTGAAAAAATTATGAGCTCCTTTGAAGTCAAAGGGAGATAACTATGGTGTTATGTGCTATACAAACACTGCTATGAAAAAAGCTTTCTCATCCAGGATGTTTGGGACAAGTAATTGGAAGAACTGATTTGATTAGGTGTGGCTGTTGTACTGATATGAAATTCAAAAGCAAGGGTATTTTGGAAAATAGTGTGGACAGTGGTTTTACTGATTGTTGCTGTTGTATTGAGATATCAAGGATAAACCGAGAAGAGATTGTACAGCTGTTGCTGTTGTACTTCTGTGAAATTCAAAGGCTAGGATATGTTGAACAAAAGAGTGGACTGAAGAACTGATTCTACTAGCTGTTGCTATTGTGCTACTGTGAAATTTCAGGGCTAGGCTATGTTGGACAAGAGAGTGGACCGATGAACTTATTTTACTAGTTGTTGCTGTTGTACTAATGTGAAATTCAAAGGCTAACTTTGATTTGTTTGTTTGTTCCTTATTCTGCAGTAGCATGATACGGGCAAGTCCCTCTTACCGTTGCTTGCAACTCTTGCTTCCTAGCTGCTGCTTGTTTCATTTGCCATTGCCACATTGCCTCGGCTGTCTTAGTGACACTTGCGTTGTCATGGCTGCATGCTGGGTTACCAGGTTACTGCAACACATGCTTAGTCAGCTCGAAATTTCAGCTTCGGTTAGATGACTTGCTTCTCTGCTTCAGAGCACCTTTCATTATTCATACTGGAATCTCTCACAAATTTTCTGATTTTAGTTGAAATGGCATGTGAAGGTTCTTTGTTAAGAGTTGCATTGTGAGCAATAAGGTCAAGGTCGTTAATGTGTATCGCGGATAAAGATATGGAAGTATGTTGATATTACTCGTGATTAATTTGTAAACGTTATTTAAGATATGGTTATAAGGTGATTATGATGATGATGATGATGATTCATCAGTACCGAGCATGTCACACTCACCCCCTCCTCACCAACCCGGCATGACATTCATTCACGGTCACTTCAAGCATGCTTCTTTGTGTTGCTCGTTCTGCATGCTTAGTTGCTTGTACACCTCGCTTCATTCATGTCACGAGTCTGGCCAGGAATGCCAGTTGTTGTACTGTGTTGTTTCAATATGTGTGATTTTCTTTTGATTTCCTGTTGATTTCAGTCGCTGCTAAAGACTGTACATGTTTAGTTAGTACATACAATCATTTGCGCAAGCTTTGGGAAAATAAGGATAAACATCAGCATCAGCAGTCCTCGTGTGAACCCCACAGCCGTAGCATGGCGGAGCACACCGCCCACGCCATGCATGGGAGCAGACATCATATTGCATGGAGGAGAAATTCCTCGAGTAGTTTGGGTTTGTAGTCTTCTCCTTGCACTTCCATCAACCCCCCTCCGAAAAGTTGACTGCTGATTGTTAAGTCACATGATTTGCCCTTCCTTTGTCCACCCTTGAAATGAAACAAGTTTCTGATTTTTTAATGACCGAAAAAAATTGATTTCTTTTTTTTTTTAAACTGTCACATTGTTTTATATGTGATTTTGATGGGGCAGTTGAAAATCAGTATGAATAAAACTCTTATTGAGATGGGCTGGGGTTTCAAATTGACCAGCATTGCGAAGCTACCACATAATTTTAACCGTGGACATTTTTTAAGTATTCAACAGCTGTGGCAAACATGTAAATTGTGCAGTAACATTCAGTGACTGTTACACACATAAAATATTATGTTTAATAGTTACTTTGTTGTTCGACTTGAAAGTAAGCAGCCAGAGTTCACCGTAAATGTTTTTCTTTCAAAAGTAATCATTTGACTAACACCAGCAGGCAGCTGAGCAAAGGGTGACCCTATCTAGATTATCCTGAACATAGCTTGTAGATGTATATTTTTCCAATTTATCAGTAATTTTATGTGTAGATTTTTAAATCAGTGTTCATAATGTGCTTTAACTGTAGTGGTATGCTCAAATTTGCCTGTATGTTTCTTGTTAGCATGCTGTAGTAAGATGTTGGAATGAGGCTGTCAACAAGAAGTCTATCTAATTGGTAGTATTAATAGTGTTTTATAAATAATAAAAAGCATGCACTCGAAGTTCAGAAAATGGTCCCATCCAGTTTGATTAGATAGTGTGATAGTCATTCCGACCAGATTGTAGCAGAATAGTCTTTAGTAAAATAATATGAGTGTGTAAATGTGTTGATAATTTTATAGCATGTCAAATGTTTATGAAAATGGAAACAATTTTTGTGGAAATGTTTCCTTTCCATGACGCCATCAGCTAATCTAACGCATCGCCAATAATGCTGCACTAATTTTTCTTCTATTGCAACTAATGCTGACTAGATAAAGTTAACATCAACGTTGAATTAAATGCAACAGAACCTTGTAGAGATTGTGATGTCCTGTGTATTTTGCCTATAGTAGATAACAGGTATTGATTGAATATGGATACTTATTAACCTACACAATGCTATAACTTTACAGACTAAATCTTCAGTTTTATCTGTTACACATGATCGGGATATTTTTGTATATCATAGCAAAATGAAGTTTGTTCCTGAGAATAATTGCTTCATCCGATGTGTTTTTCAACTAGTTGTCAGGATATTAATGCTCTTAGTTGTTCATATGATCAAAATGGACAGTGGTTAAATAATTTCGTGAATGGATGTTGGCTGTGAAACATTCTCCAAAAGTATGCAAAGGGAGATAATTGTACAATTTCTTACTTCAAAGGGAGATAATTCAATTCCAAAGGACGTCAGATGGGATAGATGATATTTTGGCTGTCAGTTTCTATTTCTTTGTTTCAAATCTGTTTTGTATTGTGTTAATTTTGTTCCTGATTATGAGTCGTTATTGATTACGTTCACCTTGTTCATGCATTGTTAAAATATCAAGTTTATGAAATAAGTGTATTCCTTTCAAGAATAATGCATTTATTCTCTTTGCATGAGGATTACCAAGGATCCTAAGTGAAGACATTTGCCATGTAAAACTGTTGGGAGTTGTCTTTCCTATTGTCAGTTGTTAAAATGAGCAATTGTTGAATGATTTCAGTGTCAAACATTTCGTTGTTTTGCTAAACTCATCTGCATGATGTCCGAATGGCGTTGCATATACCCACTCATCGTAACATGACATACTCAACAAGGCCACCCTGTCTGCTCCTACACTGAATGATATCTCCCGTTTGTGGAAGTGAGAGCTGCATCTCACAAACTCCTCACTGGTGGCACAGGCTACTTAGAGACCTGTTGTAAACTTGCGTCACTCTGCTGATTCGTATTCAGTCTCGTTAAAAGTAGATCTCAGTACTCACTATGGCTGCACATAGATCTGAGGACATCCTGTTACAGGTTATGTCAGAATGACCTTTCTAGAACTTTGACCGACCAACTTAACAGCTTACAAAAGCAATATGGTACTAGTTTTAAACTGGAGGCTTCCATTTCAGATTACGCTTTGAAAATATGTGGACAGATGTCAATTCAAAATTTGGAAACTGATCAAAAGAAATTCTTTAATGTGTTACAGATGGTTGTGATTATATCACAATCTTTTCAACGAGATATTCGTGGACTTTTTTTTTTTTTTTTCTTTTTTTTCAAATATTTATGTTATCAAAGCAAGAGACAACGATTTAGATGGAATCTGTCAGTTCAGAATTCCACATTAATATTTCAGAGATTGCATGATTAGGAAACTCATTAACATGATAATATTGATTATATGAACATATACATAAGGCTGAAACCCCACACAGCAGCATGCCCATACTGCAACATTCCTTTCCTCAGATGACCGCCGCCATATAGCTGGAATATTGCTGAGTGCAGCATAAAACTAAACTCACTCACTCACTCTCCTCAGGTCCTTTTAGACCGCCTCTGTGGTGTAGTGGTTAGAGCATCCGCCCGGAGAGAGTGGAAGGTCGTGGGTTCGATCCCCGACCGCGTCATACCAAAAGACGTTAAAATATGGTACTTGTTGGTCCCTGCCTGGCGCTCGGCATTAATGGGTACAACAAGGACTGGTCGGCTTGGAGTCAGTATAATGTGAGGGGCAGTGGGGTAGCCTAGTGGTTAAAGCGTTGGCTCGTCACGCTGAAGACCCGTGTTCGATTCCCCACATGGACACAATCTGTGAAGCCCATTTCTGGTGTCCCCTGCCGTGATATTGCTGGAATATTGCTAAAAGCGGCGTAAAACTAAACTCAGTCAGTCAGTCAGTATAATGTGTCTGAGTGGGGTATTCATGCTTCACTGCGACATGGTATCTCAGTGGGCTAGCACTATAAAACCAGCTTCAGTCTGGGCTAGTGAAAGCAGCCGCACATACACATACACACGCATGCACGTTGTCATATGAGCACACTATTCTCAAGCACGACGTTAAACCCAATTTCACCTCAACTCAGGTCCTTTCCCAGACCTGCTTAGAAACATCTGATTGATTGGATGAAAGGTCATTGTTGGGTAACCCTTAATAGGATGTCCTATAGGTCTTTGTTTAGCAGAAAGGAGAACTAAGATTGATGAGATTAAGTCATATATATCATTTCACTTCATATCCATATTATTCAACCATATTACTAGATTAGTTAAGGATAGAATAGGATGGTGGTTTTTCTGTTTGCTTCATTTTACATCTTGCCTTCATTTGTTTATGAAGAAATATTTGTTACCACATTGCAATTCTTTTTTTAACTTAAGAACTTTATTCTGTCCTTAATGCATTGATGTTTGGTCCTGGTTTGTGGATTACAAAAGACAATTGTTTTGTAAGGCTGAAAAGGAAAAAAATATTAATTCCTTACCAGCCAGTACATTTTTCATCATATCGTCTAAATTTTCATATTTATTTCTGTTGACAAAAGCTTATTATATTTCAATCAAATAAAATATAAAAACCTATAAACATTTGGAATAATAATCCATACATCCTGAAAACCAAATAGAAACTGAAGTTCTATTATTTATTTTTTCAACTCAACTATATATAGTAGTGACAGTCTTCATGTTAAACTCTGTATGTTCACGATTCACTTTCATCATCACGGGCAGACATTACCCATCATACCCTTGTCTCGTCTTGACACAACACACCAGTGCTGTTCGGCAGTTTCGTTCACTGTGTGAAGCTTTGCTCAGCTCAGCCATGTTGCGCCGCCATTTCCGTTTCCGCAGCACTGTTCATCATCAGCTTGCTATTATATTTCCGCCTGCTTGATATTGGTTTCTCTGACACAGTAAGGATACAGATGCAGGAATTCGTCCTCAATTTTCACATTGAGAAATGTCCCCACCTAATACAAGACAAATGTTATGGATAACAAGTTCTTGGTTTATTTTTCACAACGTTTCTGGGCTAGTTCTTGCCCCTTCTTCAGGTGAAATTTCAGGTGCATTTCACCTGAAAAAGGGGCAAGACCTAGCCCAGAAACGTTGTGAAAAATAAACCAAGAACTTGTTATCCATAAGATTTGTCATGTATTACTACACCAACTTCTAAATGCCTTTGAAGAATTTCATGTCTCCACCTGTCTACAAGCTGTGACTGCAGATTAAGAAAGCACAGGATTATTTTAATATGCACTTCAAATTGCAGTTTTTTGCAGGCTTACTTTGCAGTCATTGTCAGCTTGTCTGTCTAGTTTTCAAAATATATGAGTGGAAATACAGATTATCTTCAGGATGTCTGCTTGTGTTTACTTTATGCATTTCTCTGTTTGTGGCAATATTCAAATATGAATTCGATGTCACTCAGATGCAAATTTCACTGTGCGTTTTACTGCATGCTTACTATCTGCCACATTTGGATGCAACATCCAAACATTAGTGTGATGTGCTTTTAGCAAATATGTTTTAAAGGTTCCAAATTCCTTCAATTTCTACTGCACAGTTACATTCCATTGAGATAGAGCTATGAAGCCTCAAAACATGGTTACGAGCAGTATCTTCATTGTTTAAAATCATGCTTGTGTTCGCTTTTGCTGTAAGCACTACACCGGCCATAAAATTGGTGTTTTATATATTTCGTTTGAAAATTCTCTGTTTCTTAACAGTAGACTGTAACTCCATGATTCTCACTTGCACCACGACACATGGCTGATAGATTGGCCTGAAATACTTTGTCAAAAGACTCCCAACTCATGACAGTTTAGTTTGAACAGCGAACACACAAAAACAAACACCAGCAGACATCCTTAAGTGTTTTCTTGATATTATGGTTAATTTTTCAAAACAAATCAGTATGTCAAACTCCAATATGATTTTGCTTGTACTATCTATGGGTAATCTTCAATTAATGTCCTTTCCCGTGTGGTCACCAGGCGGTGGGGTAGCCAAGTGGTTAAAGCGTTGGCTCGTCACGCCGAAGACCCGGGTTCGAATCCCCACATGGGTACAATGTGTGAAGCCCATTTCTGGTGTCCCCCGCCGTGATGTTGCTGGAATATTGCTAAAAGCGGCGTAAAACCAAACTCAGTCACTCAGTCAGTCTTGTGGTCACCAATCTTGTGTTGTATGATGAATTACTATAACATGATGATAACTTGCACCAGTCTTTCAGTCAGGGGGGGTTTGAGCTTCTTGTCCTTCCCAGCCATTACAGAAACCATGAGACTGGCTGATAATGTTGTGTTTTGGACCTTCCTTGTCTTCCAGTGTTAAAAATGCATTAAAATGAGGTGTCTTTGTCAACCCTAGAAGTAAAACCCTAATGTAGAATGTTAAATTATTAAGGGTCCCTTAAATTTAAGTACTGACACAGCATTCTCAAGGATCTCAAAATTTCATCCAAATTTGAACAAAGAATCATCCCAGTCATGTTAATGATAGGTTTATCAGAAGCTGTATTCGCCTTAAAAAGCAACCATGGTGGTTTGGAAATTGAGAAAGGAAGATGCTTATGAAAATCAAATGTGAGAACTGCTGGTTTCCTCTCACAATATGCAGATAGATACCGTATATGACCGTCTATAAGCCGAATTTTGAGGACCAAAAAAAGCAGTCTGTAGAAGGGGGTCGTCTTATCCATGGGTTACGCTTTCGTCAAACTTTTTTCCAGGGGTAAGAAAACAAAATCGTATCACTTCGCGTGAACAAACAACAGAAGACGACTTTGTCAGTAGAGACGTCAAATTTGCAATTAAACATCACTAGACAAGATTATTTACCTTTTAAGTTATAAGTTGTTTTTGCTGGGCATTGTATTATTTGCAGGGATTAAGATTACCGTGTGTATCTGAGCCGGAAATAGCAATCAGCTGTGCACACGTTTTCCGGCGAACAAGTTCAAACATGCACAATAATATAACGGGACGAATTCTGACGCAGTCATCATTAAAATATAATACAGAATACCATTATTTAACCCAAAGAAATGTATCCTAGCATTGTGTAATTTTAGTTACAGTTTTTGCTCTATAAATTGATTAAGATTAAGATTACCGTGTGTATTTGAACCGGAAATAGCAATCAGCTGTGCACACGTTTCCCGGCGAAGCTCATTAATAGATCAATAATCAACTATGTTTCAATTATTGTAGGCACACGAATGTTACTTACCAGTTGGTGTAGGAGTATTTGGGGGCTGCTTAATATGGCGAATATGGCAGTGTTCACGAATGGTGTTTCAAGTTTCAGATGTCTGTCTGACCCATTGAACATTCACAGGACCCATGGCGTAAATTTAAACACACATTTCGGATCTAACATTTCTTATAATTGGCATTGAAATTATTAACAATCATAAGATTTATAAACAGCAACCAAGTGTGACATGTCACATATAACAACTTCAGTCATAGTCATTGTGAAATATGCAGTCAGACACTGGGGCCGGCAGGTTGTCCACTTCTGTGTGACTGTTTGCGAATCTGCCAGATTTGTCAGAGGGTCAGACGCTATTCGTGAACACTGATATGATAAATGGAATGTACCTCTTTTTAGGAGGGAAAAAAAGTCCAGGCAATCCCTAATTGACCATTGGTCAGAACCACAACATTTTGTGGGGATGGGGGTTGGTCACAAGTTGATCAACATTGATGTTCACACTGTTTAAACTAAGAAAAAATTAGCATGGTTGATGATATAGCCGTTTACTGATGTAAGTAAAAAATGATGTCAGAATCTTTGGCCTAAACTGTAGTACTCGTAATACTGCTTTGTTTCGAGACCTCGGTTAAAGCTAAAATGTTGCAATTTGGACTTTAATTACTGTTATGATTGAGACGTAAACTTCTAATTCTGACCTGGGGCGGTGGGGTAGCCTAATGGTTAAAGCGTTGGCTCGTCACGCCGAAGACTCGGGTTCGAATCCCCACATGGGTACAATGTGTGTTGCCCACTTCTGGTGTCCCCCGCCGTGATGTTGCTGGAATATTGCTAAAAGTGGCGTAAAACCAACCTCAGTCAGTCAGTCAGTCAGTCTAATTCCGATCTGAATTTCATAATTTACCTTACCAGATACAGGTTTTTTGTCTCCAGACTGTCCAAATTGTGTCAGCAGGTGCTTGGCCTGAAGAAAGAATGTGTACAGTTATCCATCATCTAGAATCCTTGTAAACATTGAAATTTAAATGTGGTTGCCATAGTAACTAACATTGTTACCATGGTATCCAGTATTTGACATATGCCCCTCTCTCTCTCTCTGACTACCAGTACAAAATGCATGTTTGTGTCTCCCCCGGCACTGGCACGGTGCGGCCGAGAAGTTCCTTCACAAAACACTCTGTCATGATGATACGTTTGAACCTAACAACAATATTCCTGGTGTCAAAACCACGGCACAAGCCGCCACGCCCGCGAGTCAAAACAAGACAGGTTAGTGACCCGTTGCACGGAACTCCATCATCTCACTATCGTCATCTTGATACTACACATCGGACCTTGGCCTCCTGTAGCATCTGCTAAGACACTTACCATTATCATCTCATACCCTGGAATGCCGTGTTGCCATGGTAATGAGACAGCATTGCATCATCATGTGCTTAAAGACTTCATTGTTATAAAGACAAGTGGATAGCCTTGTGGTACAAGCCTTTGTTTGACACCAAAGGTTTCAGGTGCAATTTAAAAAAAGGGGTGCAAGGTGTGGGGGCCATTTGTAAAGTCCCCTGCCGTGATACTGCTGGAATATTGCTAAAAGCGGCATAAAACTATACTCACTCGCTTACTCATAGAATTATCATGATGTTGTCTGTGGCATGTCATGTTTTCATCGTTGCCAAACATCTGGTATCATCCCTGAATATCATCACCATGCATCATCATCTTATCTGGAAATCATCGCCCCAAGCTGAAACACTTAGCTGCTAGAATCCACTGCTTGCGATCAAGGATTTCACCAAAGTGATCTTCGAAGTCATCTTCAGTATGCATCCTCTCCTGCAAACTAAAGTAAACATGCTATGACATGACTGAACTACTAGTCACAACTGTGTTATACTCATTCACGCTGGAATGCTAGAATCTGTATGCTGACGTTCATGTTACATCGCCAATTGTCTTATTTCCTGCAATTCCTTCATCATCATAATCATAGTTCAAGTTTAATTGAGCTGTGATACATTGTTACGGCCATTGTCATGTATCAAGTGGTTGTTTCACCTTGGAGTAGCGGGATGTTTTGTTAACATATTGTGTCCTTGATTTAGCTGGGTGTTATTGAGCGATGTGGCAGATATTGAGGATCTAACTGACCCATAATCATTGTTGGGCTCTCATCACTGCAAGCTGTACAGTTGTAGAAGTACATGTACATCTATTTTACTGGTCTAATTTTTCATTTCTGCATTTTTTGATAGCTGTCCACATAGCAGATAAGCTTTGGCTCATTGTGTGTTTGTTATTTATATATTTGATTTTTTTACATTTGATTTTTTTTTATTATTATTTTTTTTATTATTATTATTATTTTATTTATTTATTTTTATGTCTTTATTTTTAATTCTTTTTAATGACAAATTTTTGAGTTACCATTTTTCTTATCAACACTCAAGGGTTTGCCGTTGTATGAGTCATTAAATTGCTTCATCATGGTTATGGTAGTTCTTGAGCAGTCAATTCTGAAAGCATTACATGAATGTCATCACGTTACTTCCTGGCTGGTTATGTTGGGTCATAGGAAAAACATGCTTTGTCAGCAAAAAATAGGTAACAGTGTTCCTCACAGCATAGACCAGCAACATTGGCTGACTAGTGTTCTTCATTGTGTTGTCATGTGACGTGCTTCAAACTGTGGTGTCTGTCATGTCCTGGTGAAGGGAGGTAACTGTAGTGTGACATTACACTGTGATAGTTTCACTTCCTAGGTTAACATGTAGAATTAACAGTAGCTATGTGGAGTAGGTTATCCTCAGTAGTCTGTTGTGATATGACCATTGTTCATGCTAATTGATAGCCGTAAATGATTAATTATTGAACAAAATTACAAATAATTGTACAAATTTGATTAATTATGATAAAAAATGTAATTATGTTTCACTAAAAAGTGTCAACTGCATGCATTATGATTAGAAAATTTGCATTTATTTGAATGTCTTAAGTGTGTCTGCATGAGATCTACAAATTAGTGTCAGTTTGTGTATTTCAAAGCCCATTTCTTCAAAGACTTGATTGTCATTTCAGGGAGCAGTGCATCTGGTAGCAGCAAAAAGGAGAAAGAAAAGTCAGACCGAAAGTCTGCTAGTCCTGCTGGGAGTGGCGGCGGCGGCAGTGATACTGACACAGCCAGCCTAGCAAGCGTGCGACGAGGCGCCCCCAGCGATCGCAGCCTCCCCCCACCTCCTGGACCTCTAGCACAGATGCCAGCTGACCTCAGTGGGAGCAGGCAGTCCTTTAGAATGGCCATGGGAAATCCATGTGAGTTCTTTGTGGATGTCATGTGATTCATCACATGTCCAGGTCATGTGACTGACTCATCAGCCAATCAGCTTGATTGTATTGCATGCAGAGTGATTGAGCAATTCACCAGTGAGCCAGAACTCGTCACTTGAGTGTAGAGTGAAACGTTATACTGCCGACTACTTATCCGCAGTTTTATAACATGTCCAAACTTGCTTGGAAGATTGCAACAACAGTTTGGCCCGAGAACGTAAAGTTCGTCCAAAGGATCTGATTTGAAAGATGTCTATCTATTTTCTTTGATCATTTTCAGCCTACTGTGTTACTACATATGCGCATTCTTGTAAACCTGTGTGTATTTAATGCATGACTACGGTGTTGTTATTTATTGTAGCTCTTCTAGAGATTGAGGACATACCGACCACGATTGACTGACGGAAAGTTGCTGCCTGTCTGCCACCTGCCCGTTGCATTCTTCCCTCCGCCCGTTGCCCGCCCGTAGCCCGCCCGCCCGCCATCTCACATCTAACCCACTTCGTTCTTCTAACAACGCTAACCCTTCTACAGTGCCCGCCCGCCTCGTTCGTTCGTTCGCTCTCTGACGCTCTTTCCTTCCCATCATGCAATTAACCCTGCTGCATAAACCTCTGTTGGACTTCTCAAAGCCTTGCTTTGGATTTCACATGGGTGGGTGTGCACCAATAGACATGATCGTGGTTAGTCATGTGACGTGTCGTCATCATGTGATACTAGCACCGAGGACAGACCGGCCAATGAATCCTGTCCATGAGAGAGAGAGAGAACACAACATTGTATACAAAGTTATTTTTGAAGAAGCCAGTAGGTGTGTAGCTTGACTGAATGCAATAGAAGACATGAATGCTGGAAATTGGTATTCAGTTTCCACAACAGTTATCTCCCTTTCATTTCAACTCATCTCTATTCTTTTTTCACTGTTCTGTCACCTAATGCATGCTTTCAAATTGCTTGTCTAACCATCTCCAAAATAAACTGTCAAAACAGAATGCAAACTGCTTTATCTCAAATACTTACCATTGCTTTACCTTTTCTATTGCTGTTCAGTTCACATCGGCTTGTCTGCATGCATTACCTTTCTTAACTAACTCTACATAATTCTTTCATAATGGGTGTTGATAAACATGCTTTTTTCTAATGGTTCAATCCAATTCATTTTGGAAGAAAACGAAACATCTGTTAGACATTATTCGGAAAGAATTCTGCAAGCATGGCAACCCCAATCCCAGCCACATTCTGAGCATGGCCTGTCATCCTCAGCACTTCCCCTCCCACCTATCCCAGCATCCTTGGCATGCAATATTCCGTCTAAGTGGCCAGCATGTCCGTCATCAAACACTCATGATGACATCATAATCTGCTGATGGTGACGTCATCGTCCTGAGTTTGACCTGAGAAACATATCAAACTGTCCAGCTGTATCCAAATCATGATATTTCGAGCTCAGTTCATTTAAGTTTCACACGATGATGTGTTAGATAGAAGTATGTTTATTTTATGATTTGTTTTAAAGTTTTATTTCAGGTTTCGACAATCCAGTTTCATTTGAACGAGAAATTACAGTGAATTCCTTTGTTTGGGAGCATCACAACATCGCATAATTTTAATGATTTGATAAAGATTTTAGAAAATTCACTAATGAGAACAATTTTGACAATTTTGCTATTATTGGCATAATTTTAGTTGACCTTGAACCCAAAAAAATTGAAGCATGAAGGTGATTTTAGAAAATCAAACTCCATAATAATTTTGGAATTTAGTTAATGTTAGCATAATTTCTTTGTTTAAATAAATTTCTGAAAGTTACTGTGCCTTGATAAGATAATGGATGTTGAACAGCTGGAGATCATTTGTCAAACATCAGTCGAAGACTTAAAAGGTGACCTGTGTGTAGTCTTCTGTACCCCGACTGCCCTTGCTTTACCAGGCCATGTTCTTACAAGCAGTTCCTCTGTTACGTACTACACTCATGCGTGTGCAGTTTGCGTACATGCTACGATGTGTACATAAGTCGTGGAACATGCTACAATGTTTGCATAAATTATCGAATATGTTATGATGACATAAGTTACACATGAAATTTTGTAACTCAATCTTTGTGGCATGACTGGGTTTTCTCAAATAGTCGTAAGTCCCACATGCTACGGTTGATTGATTTACATAATATATTCGACCTACGTCACAAGTACATGTTACGATTAGTTATGTAATACATATGAGTGTAATGTCTTACGGACATGCTAAGATTGAGTTATGCATGGTAGTCGAATATGTTTACGTTGAAAACAAGAGAAAATTGCTCAACGTGGATAATAATGAGTTTTAGTCTTTGATATGATCGTATATTGTTAGTTCTGTAATTCTGATGAATTGTTTGTAAGTTTTCTT
Source organism: Haliotis rubra (assembly GCF_003918875.1). Classification (NCBI taxonomy): domain Eukaryota; kingdom Metazoa; phylum Mollusca; class Gastropoda; order Lepetellida; family Haliotidae; genus Haliotis; species Haliotis rubra. The sequence goes on along the minus strand of NW_025765558.1, from coordinate 4,107,270 downwards.
TTCATGTTTGCATACATACTTGTGGTATGGTAGTTTTTCGATTTAGTTAGAGTAGATGATAGAAATTGTTTCAATAATTGTAACGAGAGCGACAACTTGGGATGGAACCTGAGATAATACAACTAATATTTACATTGGTGTCTGGGTTGAGTGGTTTTCTCTTGTTAATGAATGCCTTGTACAAATGCAGAACACCAGTGTATGACTGCTAGAGAGATAGTGTGAATGAATGCCATTGGAGTACGTGATACATAGTATGCGAGACCGGCTGATTTTAGTAGCCGTTAGTGAGAAACCTGCTCGGATGGACTCTGCTATTTATCCTGACGTCTTTTAACCTTTTGTACAAACTACATCTGCTATTGTATATTATTTTCTGTCCTTGTACAAAGCTTCTTCACCTGTACAGTTTTAATATGTGCTTTTTTATGTTGATGAGAGTTGCCTCCCTTTGTCAAGTACGAAGTTGTGATATGACATATCGATGATTTTAAATGAGTGTTGGCATGGAAACGTTGCTCTGCTGATACAAATGATGTCCATCCATTTATCTTGCTCTTGCGTGCATCACTTATTGTTTGTTTCAACAAGTATATTTTATATGTCTATATTACAGCCAAATGTGTTGAGATTGTTTTGCCTAATTGTTATGTAACGTAAATCTTGCACTCATTCTGAAATAGATATTTAAGCTTGTTGCTGAAATCAAGAAAACCCTGAGCCGTGACGATGTATGAATAATGTCAACTTGCATGTTTTCGCTATTGTTGTGTATCCATCAGCCATCCATCTTCCATCATGTCCAAGTGAACTGTCTCTGTGTTCCGACTTAGGTGCTAGTTGTCCGTGACATCATCGCCAAAACACCAGAACAGGACATTTCCCATCTACGGTGCAATATCCATGCTTTACCATATAACAGATTCCACGTTCAAACCACTTTTAAGAGAACTGAGAATTTTGTGATTAACCTTTACGATCAACGCACAAGTTTAGGGCTGCTTTGTTGGAGTTATAAGCTGGACTTTTACTTCAGTGACGAAGAGTGGATATATGTTTTAATTTATTATCAGATCTCAACCTATTGATAAATTTTATGTTTTTGACTGTTTTTTACTGTTTATTCACCAACTGCAACCACAGAACTGATGGGACCTTAACTAGCTGCCCATGCCCAGTTCAGTTAATATATAGGGGCTAGTTTTTTTGTTTGGTTGGTTTTTGGGGGGTGTTAGGTCATATAATTCTAAAATCAAATGATATTTAGCGTTTGTCATTTATTGGGTGGGGAATGTCAGCAAAATATATTACAGTCATAAGACCTATTTCAGTGTGTGTGTCCCCACCCCCTAAGTGACCAGTCCCTTGTCTCAAAGATTTAATGGTGATGTCATTTTTCTCATTTGAAAGGTCACTTGGATGAGGAAGAATATTTAGCATTACAATAAATTCTACCTCATAAGTGATTTTTTGTGACGTATTTATGCATATATGAAAATAAGTTAAGAAAGTTTGTTTTAACATTAATGTCAGTTTGTCCAGGCGACAGCAAAGAAGTCCTTGCCGTTTCGAACAAGACTAAGGACTTCTAAAATTTGAGTCATCTTTCGTACATCCGTTTTCTATCAGACAGATATTACATGCAGCGATAGGGCCATTTTGATAAGACATGACAATATTTCACCGAAAGCCTTCCTGGTTAAGGTGTAAAGTTACTGAGAATTTTACATGACTGCATGAGGTAGGACGGTAGTATAATTATGTTGGGTGCAGTAGTTGGTCCTATTGTCAAATATAATACCCAGTGAACTGTTACCAAACATTTAGTCCTATTTTAAGGAAATCATTCATGGACCTGTATTTTTAGAGTACAGGTTATTACTGTTATTTTCATGTTTCATTGCCATGCTGCTGTGCAACTCTCAATATATACTGATGGCAAGAAGTAAAGGAACACTTACATGTTTGACAGAACATTATATAGTTTCATGAAGATGAGAACCAGATAGTGAACAATCGCTGTTCATTTTGATCAGATGCATCAGTGTTGTATGGAGCAGTAAACTTCGCATATTTTGCTGTTCCCTTATTTTTTTTCATGAGTATATGTACATCCTAACCTTACAGAGGCTCTTAAACCATGCTCTTTCGTTAGGGCTCTTAGATTAAGCTCTTGCAGGGCTTTATAATGTTCATATGCAGATAGGGAAGCTATGAATGACTATTTATAGAAATGTTGCCTTATGTAGGGTTATTTTTGTAGTGTAGAGGCTGGTTGAGAGCATGCGGAGTGCGTCCGAGCAGGTCATGTGCTTGATTGTGCCAGAAATACATGTAACAGTTTTTGTAAAGAAAATCTGAGTTGACTGTAGACATGTGTATATGTCACCAAATTGTCATAATAAACGAATATTCAAAGATAAAGCTTTCCTTTGTTTTCATGTAGTCACAGGCCTTCTAAAGAACACCAGCAGAGGGCAACCAAACTATAGGATATGGGGATCTTCTAAATGAAAATAGCCACGCAGTTATCTGATAAGACACAATTCCAATGCAGTGTGCATCATAATGAATTAAACTCAACACATTTTCAACGGATCCAAACAGTAAATCATGAAACCCGCTGTGCACTCCTTTGAAAATGGGGGCAGTGGGGTAGCCTAGTGGTTAGGCGTTATGGGTACAACCGTCAGCCATTTCTGGTGTTCCCCACCGAAGACCCGGTTCGATTCCCCCACATGGGTACAATGTGTTAAGCCCATTTCTGGTGTTCCCCTTTTCCCGTGATATTGCTGGAATATTGCTAAAAGCGGCGTAAACCCAAACTCACTCACTCACTCACTCACTCACTCCTTTGAAAATGTGGGGTAGTTTTATGATGCAAACTTGATGAGGATTGTCTTCTCTCTCTTTTCCAATTTGTGTGACTATTCAAAGTATTTTTTTCTCTCCAATTAGTTGTCCATTCTGCGTTGAGAATCATTTAAATCACACACATTCTTGAAGTCTCAGATCCTGGTTCACCTTCAGGTTTATGAGCACCATCTGAGAGGCTGTGAGTTTCACCAAAGTGGTAAATGTGTAGAATTTGTATTACTTCAGGCCTCCCTTCACATTTGGCTGACATGCGGGGATATAACTGGAATACTGGTCAATGTGGCCTTAAATCCAACTCAATATACACATATTCATGACCCTTATGGATAACATGGTGAGCCAGACAATGCAGTGACACAACTGGAATACGCTGACATGGGGAGTCAAGCCACCCAAGCTTGACAATCCATTTACAGTCCATTTGAGACAAAATGATACCGATGAATTGCAATCTAACACAAAACAAATAGACATGAAAGAATCAAACCAACGGAGTGCAATAAAAACAAGTGTTTGCCACTGATATGGCAATGTCCCCCGCCGCTAAAGAATGGAATATCTATATTTACTACTTTTATTTTGGGGTCACATACAAGATGCCTGAAATGACTGGTGTCTGCATAATCACCCGATGTAGGCTGTCAACATAGCTTGAAAACATTGGGTGCAATGTTTTATGAGATATCGCCTTTAAAAAGCGGTTCAGTATTATTGTGGTGACCTTGAAGATAAGGTCAAGGTCACCCAAATAAACTGGTGTCTGTGTAATACACCCCCAATGTAAACTGTCACCAAAATTTGAAGACATAGGGTACAACAGTCCATGAGATATCAGCAATTAACAAGAGTTAAAAGTGTGACCTGAATCACAAGATTCAAAAATCAACTGGTGACCTTGAAGATGACATTTGAAGATTGTCGAGCTGGTTTGTTTTGAGGGGAAGGTCAAGGTCACCCAAATAAGACTGGTGTCAACTGCAAATAATCTAGCCAATCCCATAGTAAAGGCTGTCACCAAATTTGAGAAGACATTGGGTACAACAGTTTGAAAAGTGTTTCTGTTAACAAGAATTTGGAAAGTGGCATAGAAAATTGTCGGTGACCTTGAAAATAAGGTCAAGGTCACCCAAATCGACTGGTGTCTGCATAATCTCCCAATGTAGGCTGTCACCAAATTTGAAGACATTGGGTACAACAGTTCATCACATATCGCGTTAACAAGAATTGGGGACGTGCGTATGCGGACCGGACACCGCTGAATACATAGTCCCCGTTCAGCGTTGAGTTCTTATACCCAAACTTTAACCCATTGAGGGGACAACAACAGACCAACTGTAGAAAAAGTTGCATAATTTTTGTCACAAGAATAAAAAAGTTTACTAAAGGAACAGCTGAAGCGCAGATGCACATGCATTAGTGACATCAGAGACATTGATTACTGCTGATTGACAAAGTGAGAAAAACTGAAAGTCTGTAATTTACAAAGTCTATGATTTTCACAATGATGAAAAATGACGGGTGACCCAAGTATGCAATTACTAAGTACAAACAGCGCATCGCCTGTGCAGCTGGGGTACATGTCATCTCGCCAGCTCAAAAGTTTGTTGAGAACCCTTTAACGCATGCGTGCAGCAGCGCCGTGCTGTTCCTTTAGTTGCCACTGCGCTTTAAGCTGTTTGTAACAAACTGGGAAAACGATAAATATATTAAGACAGTTTCTTAAACAACTTTTATATTTTGTGACAAAAATTATGCATTTCTTTCTAGAGTCGGTCTGTTGTTTTTATTGCAGTCCGCGTTGGTTTGATTCTTTTATGTCGATTTGTTTTTGTGTTAGATTGCATTTCATCGGTATCATTTCGCTATATATTTCCTCATTTTGATATTGCTAAAAGCTGCATAACCCATACCCACTATTTCCTATAAATATTTCAGAGCAGGTTCCAAAGGTAAAGGACCGCCTCCAGTCTGGTGTAGTGGTTAGAGTACATTTTTCATTGAAAAGCTAAGGAAGAGTGATGATTGCTATTAAAAGCGTATTATGTGTAAAACCCAACTCATTCACTATGGTTTTATTCTTTTTCGCCAACATATACAAAGCAAGCTGTGAGGACATTCAAAACCAACATGACACAATGTCCTCTGAATGTATGACACAAAAATACCTCTAGTCTGGCACATCATCCACCCTTTCATTTGTAACTGAGTGAGTGAGTTTAGTTTTACACCGCACTCAGCAATATTCCAGCTATATGGCGGCCGTCTGTAAATAATCGAGTCTGGACCAGACAATCCAGTGATCAACAGCATGAGCATCAGTCTGTGCCATTTGTAACTGAATACAGGTGAGCTTGGGTACCCATAGTAGTATATTACAAATTCTCCCTTCTTTGGAACAAAATTGACAGTGACTAGTAAAGCTATGCTTTTAACCAACAACACCAAAATTACAGGTTTACAAGTAAAAGAAACAAACAATACACTTAACAATTTATTTGAAATGTTACAAATTATGAAGTGCTCTCCACCTCACTCACCTTGGAAGCAATAATCCTAGAGAAATTATAATGGTAGATATACATGCAAAGGAGCTAATTTTGAGGTAGGCCATCAATGTTCTTTTAAGGTGTTTCAATCTCCACCCTCAAACAGCAAGATAGTGGTGGGCAAAAAATGAAAAATTGAATAAATTTGGAAAATGTTTTTAAGGAATTGTGTGAAATAATTTGTGAAATATTGAAAGTTACATAACTTGGTTATAAACTTTGTTAATTTATTATGTAGATGGAGCCGCTTTGCTTCAGAAACAAGCTTTTAATAAGAAAGATGTAGCCAACCTGTGTGTGCAAGGGAGGAGTTATTTTATCACAGCAGGGCTTAAACTTCCACAGAAGCGGGGAAAATTGAGATAAGATAAATTGAGATAAACTTTATATATTATTAATTTAATTTACTGTATTAATTTACATGAGGGAAATGCGAAAGACGAAAGAATACAGACAGCCCAACTGACCAGATGGTTGTCAGCAATAATTCAGCTACATCAGGGCTGTGGGATAGCCTAGTGGTTAATGTGTTTGCTCATCATGCTAAAGACTCAGGTTAAATGGAAAGTTCGATTCTGGTGTACCACTGCTGTAATATTGCAGGAATATATAGCAGTGTAAACCCAACTCACTCACTCACTCACTCACTCACTCGTCTACATCGTGGAGGCCTGTAAATAATCAAGCCTGGACCAGGCAGACCTGATTATGTGTAATATTGACATCGAGTAAAGAGCCACAGTTGGGATTTCAAGATGTATCATGTAAAATGAATATATGAACAAATTCTTTTGGATCGTTTTTTTCCAGCTTCAAAGTACCTATGCTGAGGTAGCTCAGTGGATCAGGTGGACAGATTCCGTGACTGGGTTGAATCAAAACCTCACAGGTCACACCACCATGGAGTGAGTGAGTGAGTTAAGGTTTACACCGCACTCAGCAATATTCCAGCTATATGGCGGCGGTCTGTAAATAATCGAGTCTGGACCAGACAATCCAGTGATCAACAGCATGAGCATCGATCTGCGCAATTGGGAACCGATGACATGTGTCAACCAAGTCAGCGAGCCTGACCACCCGATCCCGTTAGTCACCTTTTACGACAAGCATAGTTCGCCTTTTATGACAAGAATGGGTTGCTGAAGACCTATTCTACCGCTGACACACCCCATGGAAGTACTGATGCTTGGATTGTTCTTCTGTTTGAATAAAGATTTCTATATCCATTGTCACCATTTCCTACAAACAGTCACAAAATCTGGAGTATGTTTTTTCTCATTTCACCAAATTTTAACAATTTGGACCAAAAAATGTTAGGCCAAATCCTCATCTTTTTCACTTTGCAGCCTTTTTGGGCAGTTGGTTGTTTATTTGCCGAATCAAGCCTTTTTGTCAAAGGATAACATGACACTCAAACGTTTATTATTTTCATCATAAATGTATGTTGTAAGTGAGTGAGATGGGTTAAATGCTGTTTTGAATAATATTCCAGTTATGTCATGTTTTGGGGAGAAAAGCCCAAATTGGAGGTTGATAACCAGGAGACCAGACCAGAACATTTTTTGTAAACTGACTTGAAAATGAAACCTCTTGACAGCACTCATCATCATTGAACCGTCCTCTACACTTCTAACTCAAAAGTAATCAGGCAAACCTGGGTATAAACCCACAATCATGGGATTCTGGTGTGCCCAAGGGAAGTAACTCTATACAGTAAATAGACCACTCAAAAGGCAACTGGTCAATCCTACGTTCCCATTTAGAGTGAGTGAGTGAGTGAGTTTAGTTTTACGCCGCTTTTAGCAATATTCCAGCAATATCACGGCTGGGACACCATAAATTGGCTTCACACATTGTACCCATGTGGGGAATCGAACCCGGGTCTTCGGCGTGACGAGCGAACGCTTTAACCACAAGGCTACCCCACCGCCCTTGGATAAGACAGAACACTCCTCATCGGTCTGGTCAAATGTTTGTTGTTTATTGCCGAAATCAGCAATATTCCTGCTATGTGACAGCAAGCTGTACCAGACAATCCAGTGATTGACTTCATAAGCATCAATCTACACAACTGGGGTATGCCTCAACCAAGTGAGCAAGCCTGATCACTCAATCCCTTTACAACATCCACAGGTTGCTGAAGCCCAATTATAACCCACATCTTCACATGAGGTCTTCCTTGAGTGAAGGGCTTTGACAAAATACTGTCAATCGATCAAACATTTATGGGAATAAATTCTGTGGTTTATCAGCTGGAGCAATAAGACGTAAGACATAAGAAACAATGATTAGATGGTTAAAAAATTCTTTTTGTAATCTGTAAATTAACAAGATTAACACAAAAATGACAGGTGTTAGACACAGTATTTATATAGTTGTATACAAATCTAAGATGCTAGAGTTGGACAATCAATTCAAGCAGAGACCATATAATAGATTACGGATATTACGCAATATTGTTTACGTGGTTACCAGAGTGCTCATTTGCAGAATGTCTGCGCATCTGTTGAGCATGTGTACCGGTAGAGGGAAGTTAGCAGCAGGGTGTCGATGTGTATCGGTTACATGCCAGGCCGTAGCGCTGATGGTTGGTGATAAACTGTTGGGGAGGGCCGTCCCTCTATTATATGGTCTCTGATTCAAGTCATACAAATAACACAATAGGGTAGAATCATCCACATATATCAAGGCAGTTGTCAGGAATACACAATAACATTACCATTCTTGTAGCGGACATAATGGCTGAACCAATCTGTGACAATGAGGGTTGTGTGGGAATGAAGTTAGTTTGAATGACACTGGTGTCACTGGTGTATTTCATCTGTCAATCATTTAGAAATAATCCAACACTATCACAGATGGGAACATCAGAAATCTGTTCATGAGTTCACAGATTGTTCCAATGCAAGGAATCGAACCTAAGACTGAGGAGCAGATACTTTAACCACTGTGCTACCTCACTGAAAAACCTAGAACCAGGACAAAATAGGATTCAAACCCATGATCACAGGTTTCCAAGGGACACAACTCTGCACAGCAAATTCCTTGCATGAGTGGGCCACTCAAAACCTACTGAGTGTCGAAATGGGATGACAGCATGACATCAAATAAGCAAGATTTACATCTTTCACAATAATGAGCACAGTAACACGATACAGTAGGAATGAAGTTACTGAAGCACAGACCCGCCAAAACCTGTAAAACAGCCCTGATACATGAGGATGATGTGAGATCCCTGAATAAACTCTCCCATGAATACCTCCGGTTACGAAGGAAGATTAAATACAGAAATCTGTACACAATCCTGAGAAACAATATATCCTTTGTTATCACTTGACTTAAACAAGACTGGTGTCTAACACAAAACCACAGTCACATGTAACATCCTATTCAAGCATTCATATTACTTCAAGCTTACTTCCAGACCAACAGTTATCGATCAACACCCACACCCTTCAATGTATACCACATCTAATAATATTTTAATTGTTTGATAGGCAACGAGAAGTTGGTGAGTCAAAAATGAAGCATACAACTTTATGGATGACAACTTTCTTTAATCAAAGAGCGACATTATGATGTAGTCTTTTAGCTTGATAACGGTGTAAGAATGTACATCAAAACGTTGCTCTATGCAATAAACAAGAAGTTGTCATCCATAAAGTTGTATGCTTCATTTTTAATAATATTCAAGCATTGTTTTTGATAATGAGCCTTACCCACTGATACCATACTGTTCCATCATGTTCAGTCATGGATTAATATGTCTTCTAGATCACCAGGAATCCTGTTTCAGTAAACCTACACTAAGCCCTGGATCTCATGGGTCAAGCAATCTCAAATTACCTGCCCTTGATTTCCATTTGTCAATCTGATTGGCCTCCCTACTAACATTCCAGTCAGAATGCGAGCTACAAACCAGCCTCATTGATGAGAAAAGTTTGGAAGAAACTCAATACTGAGAAACTGTAACGTAAGAAAGCCCTCAAGATGTTTTGAAAGGATGTCTTTATGTACGTTAAAACTGCCAGTGGTTCCTAGGTAATCTGAGTTACCTCCCTTACCCTTTCCATTTCCCTTATGTCAACATGAGACTGGTTGGCAAAATGTTCATGATCAATTTGCAATCACAAGAACAATGGGAATGGACCAAGGATTAGTGTAGGTTTACAAAAGCCCTTGATACATGGAGAATGTGACTGATGAAACTCAAGTATTTATTTTCTTAACTATAAAGTTTTAATCTGAATGATAAAGTGTTAATTTCACTTGGAAATGTAGCCATCTACATAACAGAATACATGGCAAACACTTTTTCCAACCAGGGTTAAAAAATATCTACAATTACATCACTATTTACCATTCCATGCAATTTCTGTATGAAATCGCGTAATTTTATTACTCTTATATCAAACAGTATCAACATGATTTGCTGCCATTTGGCTCACAGTCAGTGGTTCTGTGTTCTACATCAGTGAATTAAAACAAACATCAACAAATATACGCTAAAACCTAATGACAGTATCATGGTGACGAATCAGGCTCTGCTGCTGCGCCCTCTGGTGGTTCAACAGCAGCATCCCCTTCCGTCTTGAGCTTCTTCTTGGCCCGACTGTCTGCAAGCACCTGCTCAATTGTACGCTGGTCTCGCTTGTTGTGACTTGGAACTGGAAACAGAGCATCACACTGTTATCAGGCAATATCAATAAAGCAGCGGTAGAGTGGCCCACTGGTTAAAATGTTCGCTCTTCACACCAAAAACCTGGTTCAATTTCCCACATGGCTACAATCTGTGAAGCCCATTTCTGGTGTCCCCCTCCGTGATATTGCTCAAATATTTCTGAAAGTGGCATAAAAACATGGACTCCCAAACACTCAACATTAATAAAGATATTTCAGTAAAAACAGAGAGAGAGAAATGTGCCATCAATGGTATTCTGTGACAAATATTTTTCCATCAAATCATCACAAAAACATAAGCAATACTAATTCCTTACTCACCAAAACCGTAAGACTTGTTGGCAATGGTGGACTTGGCAGCATCCTTAGCAGCTTCCTCCCCGATTAGATGTTTGTATTTCTCTCTGTAGTTGCTAGAGGGCGCCACCTCCTCGTGTTTACGCTTCAAGTTGTGGGCTTCAGACTGAGCTTCTATCTCCTGCCAAAACAAATATCATACAAGTGTTTTACACTGAATTCATTTTTTGGCCCTCTGATATTTTGGAGCGAGCTTGGGATTAATCCTATTTAAATTGTTTCAGAAAATAATATAAAAATTGGTCTCAAGTTTTAACTTTCAAATATATTCATTTGATGAATGTTTGAAAACAATGAGTTGTTAAAAACATTAAAATTGTTTGGGTTTTCCGTAAGACAAATATGTTTGTCTTGAAGCGATGACCAAACACTACAATGTGTCCAACAATGTGTCCGACAATGTGTCCAACAATGTGTCGGACAATTAGGGCTGTGTATCAGTAAATAATATGTATTGCAATATATTGCGATTCAGGTACGCGTATTGCGATAGGTATTGCAACATATTGGAAGCTTAAGTGTTTGACAGTAAGAGCCACTAATTGTACATGTCGATCCTATTTTCAACATTCTATGTCCCTGAACATATATGTTATGGTTCTGATAACAGCAATCTCAAAATTAGGTTGCTTAGTCAGAGATTCTATTTTCTGTTTTATACACTTGATGGTATTACAGTATGCCGTTTTGTCATTGAATAACGAAGGAAAACATTTATTGTGAATGAAAGTCTGTGTAGATTATAATTTAAACCATAAACATAATCACAAAAACTTTATATGTGTTCTTTACTTAATATACCGATTCTCAGAAAAAAATATTACAATATGTATCGTTTGAAAAGTGTATTGCGATATACCCGTATATCGGTAATACCGTGCAGTCCTGGTTCAACAATGTGTCCAACAATGCATCCGACAATGTATCCAGCAATATGTCCGACAATGTATCCAGCAGTATGTCCATCTAAACCAGATCTGCGTTTGAGTAGCCTGACGGAGCAGCCTTCATCCTACTAACGTCTTGTCTACAGCTGTTCAAAGATTTCAAACTTCTTTAAATATCTTGGACTGAGAGAGCTACATAATTTCTCTACACAATTAGGCAATAATACAACTTTTGTTGCCACATAATTGTTTAATTGTGCACCTTTTGTTTGGCAAGTTCTTTTGCCTTCTCCGGGTCCCATTCCATCCCTCGCCTGTATGCCGACAGCTCATCATCGGTGGGAGCAAACTCCTGCAAACAGAGAAAAATATGATTCAGTATTGTTTAAGGACGCTTTTCAGCAAATCTCATCACCACATCCTTATCTGCAGGAGATAACAGAAATAGGCTTCAGGCATTGTACTCATGTGGAGAATGAAACTCAGGTCTTTCGCACAAGTGAGTGAGTGAGTGAGTGAGTTTGGCTTCACGCTTTAGCAATATTCCAGCAACATCAGTCAGTGTTTATGGGGACACCAGAAATGGGCTTCACACATTGTACCCAAGTGGGGAATTGAACCCGGGTCTTCGGCGTGACGAGCCAACGCTTTACCCACTAGGCTACCCCACCGTCCCCTTTAGCACAAGTGAATGCTTTAACCACCGTGTCAAAAGTGCTGAAATCTCATTTGTTGAAATATGTCATTAAATATGATTGCATTTTGGAAATATACTGGACTTTTTACAGAGATAAGACTTTCCTTAATAAGCATATTCATATCATTTTGACGGATTTTCTTATAATTTGACCTTCCACTCTCCTGACGGACACTCTTTCCACTGAACCAAGGAGGAGGTTTTTCACACACAAAATACTCAGTTGCCACCATCACCTTGACTTTTCAAAAATCACTGCTTGACTTTTCAAAAATCACTGCTTGAGAAATAATTGTTTTACTGTCAGTCCATGTATAATATAATAATAATAATAATAATAATGACACTTATCTAGCTGTACATGAAACTAAAAAGATGAACAATTGTCAGTGATTATGAAACAGATGGGTCTTTAGATTTAGATAGGCCAGATTTAATTTCAGTCAAGGAAGGAGAACATCTGAGTGAGTGAGTATGGTTTTACGCCGCTTTTAGCAATATTCCAGCAATATCATGGCGGGGACACCAGAAATGGGCTCCACAGAGAACATCTGAGGCGAGGGGGGAAGAGAGTTCCATAGCACAGCAACAGAGAGTTTGAAGGCTCTGGCACCAAATGACATCAACTTGTAGAAAGGTACAGAAGAGTTTGAAGATATGGAGACGAGATCTTGTGGAGTGTTTGGTAGACAAGACAAAGTATACGAACCTTCTTCCACAACATTACATATCTGTCTTCTTCCTCATGACCAAATGAGAAGGATGTCAGTCCGGCTACGTCTGCCACTTCATGTCTGAAACAGTTTTATCATTAATCATATTTACAGTTAAAATCAACAGGATTTGTTTATAAATTTTTTTTTAAATGATAGGACTTCTTGATGCAAAATTACAATATTGTTGATCACTGGATTGTCTGGTCCAGACTCGATTGTTTACAGGCTACCGCCATATAGCTGGAATATTGCTGAATGTGGTGTTAAACAACAAACACGACAAGATACAACAAACAAACAAACCAAAACTACAAACAGTAAATAGAATATAAGAGTAAATATTGTGTGTAGAGCAGTGTAGAATGTACACCCATGGTCTTCAGCGAACTTGTGACGTCTACTTACACAATAGCTCGTAGTACTTTGTCCATAGGTTTAAACTTGTACTTTTGTTTTGAGCTGTCTTTGATGAATTCATGGATCTGTTTCTGCATCTAGATCAGATGGAAACAAACAAAATATCACATTACAGTAAAAATAGTTACCATGGTTTCAGACATTCTTCTGAAAAACCGCCCACTGTAAAAATTCAATATGGCAGAGTGTAATCCAGTATTTCAGGAGAATATGTGAGCGAGTGTTGTTTTGCACAATAGTCAACAGTGTCAATGCAGTCTTGCTTCTCACATGCTGCCGGACACTGATCGTCGGGCTAATTAGATATGCTGCATGTTCACTTGCTGGGTTACAAAACAGCTAAAAAAAGACTGGGCTACCCTCTGTAAGAACAGCAGAAATAAATTGTGAGGCAAAATTGATACTCATTACTGAACACTGACTGGTTGCGGAAGATTTATGGATATTTTGATATTACAAAGTGTGCATTTTCTCATAGAAGCTATTGACGTGCCATTGCTAGAAATACCCTAGACTGGCCATGTTGGTAGTGAAAATGTGTTCTGATATCTGATCATGTTGATAAGATGACCGAACATATTTCAATCTCATTTCTGCAGTTTATGGCTCAATATATACACATAATTATATTTACCAAGAAACAAACAAGCTGACCCACAAATCAATGCTTCTCACCTTCTCACGAAATACATTCAATTTCTGTTTTTCTTTTTCCTGCTGCTTCTCAAACAGCTCCTTTTGCTCTGAAAAGCAGAAACTTCATTATGGTTGTTGCTTACTTTCAGAACAGTAAGGTGAGTAGGTATTTTGACACAGTCCACAATTTTGTGTTGTTTTGCTTCATGACATAACCTACCAGGGCTTTATCATGACTAACAGACTTAATCATTTATTTTATTTCAAACATCCTCACAGGAATATAGACAAATTATATGGAAAACAACTTCTTTATTTCATGAGTCTGACGTTTGGATACAAATGCTTGTAGGTACTGTTGTCAAGCACTCATGAAATAAAGAAGTTGTTATCCATAAAGTTTGTCTATATTGTACTTCCCAATGCCACTCAGAGAAGTTATCCTTACAGGAAATATGTAGGTCCTGTAAGCACAAATAGTGTGATGTACATTTGATAATAACAAAGCATATTATATGTGAGTCTCTTTGGGATGCAATATTTATTCTCTAAGCATCTATACTTGTGTGAACCACACTTCTGCTTCATGCAATACCTTGACCTCCCCATGTCAACAAACTTGGCACCATTCATTTGAGTGAGTGAGTATAGTTTTACGCCGCTTTTAGCAATATTCCAGCAATATCATGGCAGGGGATACCAGAAATGGGCTTCCCACATTGGGAATCGAACCCGGGTCTTCAGTGTGATGAGTGAATGCTTTAACCACTAGGCTACCCCACTGCGCCTCCATTCTGTAGAGAATAGTGAGTGAGTTTAGTTTTACGCCGCTTTTAGCAATATTCCAGCAATATCATGGCAGGGGACACCAGAAATGGGCCTTAACACATTGTACCCGTGAGGGGAATCGAACCTGGTCTTCAGTGTGATGAGTGAATGCTTTAACCACTAGGCTACCCCACTGCCCCTCCATTCTGTAGAGAATAGGTGTCAAAGGAACGCAAGTGTTCTAGTGCAGGTACCTGAATGTACTCTTGGGCACATCAACATGTTTTCATTGGGATTAATTCTGCATTACTTTGTTAACATGATATCTTATAGTTTTCCTCTGGACAGTCGTTATCATGACATTTCCTGATTTAAAAAAAGGGAAAATAGTTTCACACGTTTGAATACAGCTTATACTGACTGAATATTAGTTCATGACAAGTTATGTGTGACACTGACAGTCAAGGGTCATGACAAAAACAAATCAGATTTTCTCGTGTTACGTTTATCATGGCCATAAATCTAAGATCGAAATGATTATTTGAGTAATTGAGTTATTCTGTGCCACACCAAAGTAACAACCTTTAGCTTTCTTTTTCTCTGCATCGCCGACTGACGGCGGCTTTTGCATAGAGCCTAAGATAGATCCTAACAAGTCCATGCTTTTCTGTTGTTGTTGCCAACGTGATGTACAAGAAACATTTATTTTTAATTTTATTTTCTTAAAATTCGAAACGATCATGTTTTTGTTCCATATTTTTATCTACGACAACAACAATCCGTATCTTGGAGATAATCATAAAATACTATTTATCCTTTGCTAAAAATAACATTGTTTTGATGGAACATCATGTGAAAATATTCGGTGCGCACCTGTCGTGCCCTTCACGTTCAAGATGGTGGTCTTGAGTGTCCTTAGGCCCTCTATGCAGGGGGGCCGTTCGCTATTTTTGAGGGCCTGTACTCGGGCACAACTACTTGCAAACACATCCAAGACACCAACTACAGGTACAGCTGCAATGATATTGGAATAAGCAAGGGAAATGCGAAATTATTCATATCAATTCAGACGCAGGGCATCGTTTGAGTTCCAATATTCAATAAATGCATATATTGTTTCGACTTATTTACTAACATAAACTGTAGGACGAGCTCAGACTTTGCCGGTTATCTTTCCCAGTAAACCTTGATCTTGCTCAGAAATCATTTCTTCCGCATAAATTAATGTCATTGCCAACAGTTCTTCAATTTGGCCAAATCTTTGGTAGAAGTTCCAGAATTGCATATATTTTAGTCAGTAACTTTGGCAGCGTTTTGGTTCTGGTTAAAGCATGACTTGTCCAGCTTTTAAGCGAATATAACGGTCACTTTAAGTTAGCACCACCAAGTTGTGGTGGCGCGTGGTCCTGTGCTCAAAGCTCAGGTCACAAATCGGTGAAGTTAAGCAGCGTCGAGCTCGGAGAGTCCTTGGATGGGTGACCGTGTTTGGCAGCTTGACTCCTGAGAGTTTCTAGGACTTGAGTCCTGCCCCACAACGAAGCACATGTGACACATGTGGTCTCACCTTAGGCAAGTGAGTTTGTTCAAAATTGTCTCTGTTCACCCAGCAGGAAAATGGGTACCCGGTGGAAAAAAGTCATATGACTATAACCTTCTAGCGCCTAACAGGCAGCTTGGGTTATCGGGGTAATAATGTGCTGTGCCTTGATTGTTAGCATCAGCTATGAGCATACCTAGTGTGGAGTTTGGCTATATAAATGGACACATTATTATTATTATTATATCAGGTTTGTTAGCTGGAATTCTTCTGAGGCTGTATATGGGCCTATTCCACAGAAGTTTGAAAGCATCATTTTCCATGACGCCCTGGACATGTTCAGAATTCGTACCATGGATGGACCTCGAGTCAAAAGCCACAGGCATGTCGGAGGCGGTAGTAAAAGCAACGAGCCATGCCATCATGTCGTTTAAGATATGCTGTTTGTGCCAAGGAAAGGCATCCACTGACAAGGTGTTGGACAGTCTCTGTAAATTCATTGCAAAGTCGACATTTCATGTTAATATTCTCTTTAAGAATCACATTTAGGCGATTCACAGTGGGAAGTGACTGGTCCTGAGCAGCAAAAGGAAGCCCTCAGTTTCACATTTAAGACCAGCCGACTTCATCCAGGCGAAGAAGTCGGGTGGGATTGCTATTCTGTTCAACACACTGCATGTACACGGTGCGATGCAATGGCTTCTCAGAAAGCTTCTCCACAAAATCCAATCGACTCTGGGCAGACTTGGTAAAGGACTTCACCTGGTTTACTCCCATCGGCTGTACCATCCAGCAGTACATTGCCATCAGCAAAGTCAACCTCAAATCTCAGATTCTGTCCAACAACCTTGGCACGCTTTAAAATAACTGTGGAATTCCTTGCTTTCATCATGAGTCTTCACATGCATCACCAGAGGATCATCCGATAAATAAATATGTGCAAAGTACACAATAAAATTCTGTCATGAAGAGCCTCCACATTAATCAAACCCCGACCTCCAGAATTGATTGGCATGTATAAACGGTTAAGAGAGGAACGATGGTGGTGGGCTCTGTTATCAGACATGATCCTTCTGGTCAGATGGTCAAGACTCTGGATGTCTTGTTTTTTGTCCAGTCAACTACTCCAAAGGAATAGGAGAGGACTGGCACAGCAAAAGTATTGGTGGCTTTGACCTTGTTTTCGAGCATTTAGCTCTGAGCTCCAGATTTTCTTTAAACGGTAGAGATTTATACTCAGCCCGAAGTTTTTCTTGAATCTGGGCATTCTGGAGCTTGTCTCGAACTTGCATTCAAGATAGGTGTAGGCCTGATCTTCCACAAGATGCTCAATAACTCCTCCCCTTGTAACCTGACCGATCCATCATTAGTTACCTTGCCACGTTTCAAATGAAGAGTATTACATTTGTCGAGTCCAAATGTCATGCCAATATCATTAGAAAAGGACTCGACAAGGAGAACCTGCTCTTTCAATTGGAATCTCCTTTGGCAAGGAGTTCGATGTCATCCATGTAAAAGGAGATGAGTAAGAGGTGTTCGGGATCTGTGCTGAGGAGGTCGGGATGGTAACCCTCCTCTTTATTGAGCAGAAAGCTCAAAGGATTTAGAGAAAGACAAAAAAGCAAAGGACTAAAGGAATCCCCTGAAATATTCCCCTTCTGATTGGAATAGATTCCGAGAAGTCTGAACCTGCCCTTTGTGAGTACATCTCAAGTTGAGTCGACCAGCAACTCATCAAAGACTTGAGTAAATCAAGTAGTCGCCAGGGAGGTCAATACAATGAAAGAGACTTCAGAATCCATTCGTGAGGGACAGAATTATGCTTTTTGTAGTCAATCCAGCACATGGAGAGGTTAAGCGGTGATAAGTTTTAGCCTCTTCCAAAATCATTTTCTGTACAAGAAGTTGATCCTTGCACCCCCAACATCCCTTTCTTGCTCCCCTTCTGCTCTCTGTAAATGATATCATTGGAAGAGCAGTAAGATGACACGAGGTTTGTCAAACACCCTGTGAATATTTTTGTATTGTGTATTCAAACATGTGATAGAGGCGGAAGTTTTGGGATCAGTCAAGTCTCCTTTCTTGGGGAGAAGTATTGTGCGACCTTTGCAGAACCATGGAGGAACATCACCTGTGTCCACGAGTATTGTAACAGTGTAGTAACGGTGTTTGGACACAGGGGGAACAGTTTCAATACGGTTTCGAATGCCATCAGGCCCTGGAGCTGTATTAGATTTGGACTTTTTATAACACTTTTCAGGCAATCTGGTGAGATGTAACAGACAAAACGACCTAGTTACCTTCTCATGCATTGCATGGTCATAATCACGGACCCATGGTGCCTCAAGGTTACAGTTGCGGGTACAGACCACAACTGTTTCCAGAACCTTTCATTGGCATCCATGGGGAGGCCGCTTGTCATGTTCACCATCACCTTTTGTTTTCAGTTGCCTATAGAAGTGTTTTTCATTGGTTCTAAAAGTTTATTTTGTTTGATGAATTTATTTTCTTTTCCCATTTTTTCTTTCTTTCAGTCCAAACCTTTATTTTTGCCTTTAAGGAATCGACAATTTGGAGAAGTACCTTTTCTTTTGTTGTCTTGTATTGTAATTTTAATTTTCTCCAAATTGACTTTTGCCCGTTTTGACATTGGACTCCCTGATGATCTTAACTTCAGGCACAGTTCTATCCAGGAAATGTATTTTCTAGTTTCCGTTAGTTTTACTTGAAACCGGTTTTTTCTTTGGTGTTTTGTTCTTAGTGTTAGATGTTTTTCTTTGGAAACTGTGTGAATTTCCTCCAAGGTTCGGCGGCAGCATAGACACAACAATTAACTTCATGTAATGAACAGTCCGATGAAAGTTTCATAGAAATAATATCATTTAATAAATTGATTTCATTTTGGGAAAAGATTCATTTGTTTGTTTAATTGGCCTCGATTTTCTAAAGGTATGCCAGATATTTCATCATAAATAGAATGAAAACAAAATATACACAGGGTTTTCGGAAAGGTCTGCAACTGAAGAAGAGGGAAGAGTGAGAGGTCTGAAATTCCCAAGGGCCAATTAGCTCTTTGTCGGGAAGAGTTCCCATCAGCAAGAGGAAAAAGAGGTTGACACGGACGTCCATTAGAAGTTTCGGTCCGCTGCCCTTGAGCATTCTGTTCATGCAAAGGTTCCTTGGCGGGCACCAGTTGTGGGTTGAACTGGCTCACGGGGCAAAGAGATTTTTCAGCAGCGAATTGATCTCAAGATTTTGCTCCGTCAGGTAAGCATACATGGGCATGGCATTGTCCCAATGCAGCTTAGCGACTTGCCATTTATTCGTGGATTATCAGGCCATCCTGTCGCTTCGCACACTCTAGTAGTGTGGATTTTAGATGGTTTGACCAAGATATTCTTGGCGGGTTCTGTGCCTTCCCCTGGGGCAAGTCCCATCTCCAGTAAGGTTGGTTTGACTACCGGAGGAAGGCTGACTGGGCTCGCGGAAGTGAAAGACTATACTCTTCTTGGCTGTTAGTAACCCAGTGAAAAACCAGCTTCGGGCGGTCAGCCCTAACTGGGTGATGTACGTTTGGTTCAGGGAATATAATTCCCCTATCTAGGCCCACCACGGAGAGGCGTACATCATCAGGCCCTTATTATTATTATTATTATTATTATTATTAACAAGGGTCATTATATTCAAGTTAAGGCTAGAATGCACTTTACCGGACGCAGCCCTCGCTGCTCCCTTTCCGATCCTTAGGGTTAGAATTTAGGGAACCCCAGCAGTGCTAATTAATCTGAAAAAGTGCGCCCGGTAAAGTGCAGTACTCCCCATGTTAACAAGGGTCATAAGAGTTGCTTAGTGTTTAAAGCGTTCGTATCATCAAAGTTTATTATGTGACTGTGAGAAACAATTTCTTGCATTCCCCAGCCAGATAGTGCTGAATATTGCTGGAAGCGATGTGAAAGCCACCTCAAAACAGTGAACAAAGTTTCACTGTTAATGAAATTTGGCAAGAGTGCAGTTTACAACAAGTAGTTGGCAATGGCTCACTACAGCATTACTATGGCCCACTCTTAAAGAACCAATAAACTTTGTTTTTTGTTACTCTTTTAACCATTACATATGAAAGATTTGTGGTTAGTCTTATGCGGAACACCAAATTTATTCTTTAAAAACTTGTGGTTAATTAATACCGAGCGATTAAAAGTGGCCAAAAAGTCGCCTGCTTCCCTCTCGCCCGCCAACGAAACCACAGACAGGTTACGTAACTCTGTCACCAGAGCACTGCAGTGATGTCATATGAGGAACGATTTTCAGTTAGTTGTATAGAAAGTGTGTAGCACGCTCATCATTTTGATGATTTTCGACATCAACAACATCATGCCGAATCGCTTTGTGGTCAATTGCTCCTAGGGGTCGGGCGATGGTGTCACCATGCAGAAATTTCCACAGGACCCTGCAGTTCGATTGCTAAATGGGTTATGTTTGTGAGCGGTTTTAGCATTGTGGAAGCCTGAAACGATATCTTACTTGTGTTCAGATCGCTTCACGAGGAAGTTAAAGAATCAAAACTACTTACTAGTTGTAGTAAAATATGTGTATGATTGATGACCATAAAGATTTTCCATGACACAACTTGTAACATAACGATTTCTTCCTCGGAAGTGAGGTTGTGGTCGAAGTAACAATAATATTGTAAGTAGTATTATATTGACACCCACCTTGCTGCCAGGAGAGAAATTGTTATGTTATACGCTATGTCATGCAAAATCCTATTGGCCATCAATAAAATACATATTTTACTACCAGTAGAAAGTAGTTTTGATTTTGTAACTCGGTGAAAACAAACCTAAATAGCATTTATCCTCAGACTGGCGGATGTTCCCGACAGGGCCGCCATTTTGAAAATCGTAAAGTCTGTTAGAATTAATGAGATTATAGTTTGTTTTCATCAAGTTAGAATAGTTAAATATGTATTGGAATCATAACCAAAAGGATTTTGCATGACACAACTTGTAACATAGCGATTTTTCCACGAGGAGGCGAGGTAGGGGTCAGAAGTCACAATACTCTGCGATAAATTTCTTGCTACATTCCCATGGTTAATGTCCACTCACCAGTATGTAGATGCTAGTCAGTAATGCGTCTTTATATTTGGTCTTATAATCCTATTAGTTTATTATCAACTTGTATGCATTTTGAAACTAAATAAAAGCAGGCGATCTGCTGATACTTATAGTGAATTTATAACAGAACTGTAATATCTAGACATTTTATAGTTTGCCAATGTGAATCATAATTCGCACACACACACCCTAGTGTATGTTGTCTGTCTCATTACACTTCACGGGCGAAAACAATGATTCTGTTGAATGCTACGACAAATGAATAAAACAAAATGCAAATATTAAAATTAAAACAGATTAAAGTTATAGGAACAATATCAGGCCATTACCTTGTTAGAGGAATGTATCCATCAATATCCACAAAACTGTTCCAAATGATGTGTCTTTTAACAGTTTAATATCTGAAAAAAGTGATAAATCTTTTCAGGTATTGGTGTATAGTCTCATTGGTCACCCAAGATAGCACACCTGGCAACTAATTGCATAATGTCCGCCTTTCTTTAAAACAGTAATTTAGTTAGCCAATAATGGGCAATCAATCAATGTATTGCGGTTAATCCTTTGAAAGAAGGACGTTGTTTTTACGCAGAACACCGACCACGACAGAGTGTATTCAGTATAGATTAGTAAATCTACATACATAAACACTACCTTTTGACAATTCCGCTGTGTAAGATAAAGTAATTAATCAATCAGCGTGTTATCGGTTAATCCTTTGATCGATGTTTATAATGTTGAATATTTACTCCAGACACAAGAAATGCCAAATGGGAACCTTTGTCGGGTAATCTAAGTGTGTTACCACTAATTATACCTGTTATAAATTCATTAACTGACCATCAAGTGAATGATGACAAATAACATGTGTAGGTTTATACCACCTAACACGGGTTACAACAAGGGAGTATTAATTGCTGTATTGCATGTGAAAACTTATGGGCCGACACTGTTTTGAGAATACAAACAGATTTTTTACATGACATGATTAAATATCGAGGTAAAAAAACACAGAAATGGGATCAATTTGGATCAGTCATTATACAAATAGGGCCCCTAACGACACCAATCGATTTTGACAGAATCGTCTATGAAAACAAGTTGTAACTTCGAAACTAGGCAAAGCAGGAGACAAAATTAAATGACAGTAGATTGTGAGAACATATAGCTTGCATTTTCCACAACAATTGTCACGATTTCAGGTTTATACAAGCCTGTAAACAAGATAATTTACCCCTAAAATGTAGATGAATTCTGCATCGGCCCTCAAAGCTATTCCTCATATGACGTCACAGAGACGCGCCGCTCTGATTGGTTGAAATTTCGTTCGCGGGTGAGAATTGTGCACTGTTGTCAAAAAGGTCGATTTAAGTCAATTAAAGGTCGAATGAGTAGTTTTAATGACGGGGTTTCATTTATAACGATGCCAGTTAGTGATATATGTATTTGTACCCCGTAGGGTATATGTGATCTTTAACATTCCCCCCCTCCCCCTCCCCCCATGGTCTGAGGAGCTGACAAGCCTTTGCTATCAAACTCACTTATTCTATCCTTAGGGAGCACACCTTTCCTATCAACCCACCTTTCCAATCCATAGGAAGATGACACACCTTTACTATCAAAGTTCAAACACAAATTATTTATCCTTAAGGCTAAGGTTAGAGGACAGGTTAGATATTAAGCTGTTAAGCTGTAAACATAACATGAACTGAAGAATCCACAGGGTGTATGATCAGTGATACTGTTCATGCATTCATTTAAGCAAGATATCGTGACAATATGTGCTTTATTCTTTAGTTGTAGTCCGGCAGATGGGAGACCATAAGAAGACCTTGGAAGTTGTACCTTCCCGCTTTGAGTGGGAGCGATGGAAGGATGACATGGTTCGTAGATCTTAGTTTTCTTAAGTTTAATTGTTGTTGTTGTTTTAAGTTAAACGTTTGTGAGTTAAAATTCTTTCAGCAGCTGCTGAAAGAAGGATCAGATATAAAATAAAATTACCTCTTGCCTTCAAATCCATTCATTTTCTTGGGTATTGACTGATTGTCATCCCAAGATATTTTTAAGTTTTGGTAATCATTGTAATGGTATTGAAATATGTCTTATCTAAATTTGCTTAAGTCATAAAAATTTCTAAATTGAATTTTTCCCTGACGAAATACCTCACTCAAAAAGGGGCATAAAGTTTAGGAAACTATTTTACTGGGAAACATTTGCCTCTTGCACATTATAATGTCTTAGGATGCAAGGCCTTGTTTTACAAAGCGATCATGAGACTATGATTGTCGTAAGTCAATGTAAGAACATGGGAGTTAATGACAGTCGTAGCGTTGTGTCAACTTTGTGAAATGGCATCCAAAGTACCCCTCATGGCTAATTCTCCAAGTTCTCTGACTTTCAGCATTTCTTCATTGTTATTGGCATGGTACCAATGTTGGCGCTGATCTTCTATGCCAATGTCTTCATAGGTGAGTTCATGTATCCAACGAACTTTGAGAAATAAGAACAGCAACAATCTTGGTAATCTATTTGTATGATGCTTTTTTCATGCTGAATATCATGCTCAAAGCACATTATTACACAAGTCAGCGGATTTAGATCATTGTGCAATAGGACCCGTGAAGGTCCGGGTTAGAATGAACCTTCAGTAACCCATGCTTGTCGTAAGAGGCAACTAACGGGATCGGGTGGTCAGGCTCACTGGCTTGGTTGACACATGTCATCGGTTCCCAATTGCACAGATCGATGCTCATGCTGTTGATCACTGGATTGTCTGGTCCAGACTCGATTATTTACAGACCGCCGCCATATAGCTGGAACATTGCTGAATGCGGCGTACAACTAAACTCACTCACTCAGTCATTGTGCAATAGTTTCATTTTGCCTCTGGCAAGTATATGATTTGATACTAGAAGTTTTACTACCACATTTCTAATTCTCTTTCACTTCTGATAATAGGTCACATAAGGAGGGGTGTCCATAAAAGGAGGGCAGTCTAGTGCCCTGATCCACAGAGAGCTTCGCTCATAATGTTACGTTCATAATGTTACGACCTATCTTAACTCTATACTACATCATTGGCTTACGAATGATGTAGCGCTACAAATGCTTTGTGAATAGGCTCCCAGGACTCCACACTTCAGTATGCAAAAAGTACACCATCGGTAGATAATTGGGCTTTCTCTATGAAAGTTTGTGGTCAAGTATGTAACTATTGAAACGTCTAGTGATGTGATGCCCAGGATATGGAGAGTCTTCCGTTTCAAATGTTCATCCTAGTGAACAAGAATTTGACTGAATCCGTTGTACAGCCTGTAACTGTTCTGAATACCCAGCTTGTCGTATGAGGCAACTAATGGGATTGGGTGGTCAGGCTCAATGACTTGGTTGACACATATAGTATCATTAGTGACCCATAGCATCATGGCCTGAAATCTTTGTTATAAAACAGTAGCGAGAACTAAGATGTGTTTTTAATGAGACTGGGTTCTTCCAAGTCACAAACTCACTCTAATTGTTGTTCATTTCATGTTTTTGTTTCAACCAGGGAAGATGCGAGTTAGAAATCTTCCATTCCAGTTAGAAATCTTCTTCAGCAACCCATGCTTGTCATAAAATCGGGTGGTCAGGCTTGCTGCCTCGGTTGATACGTCATTGCAGATTTATTGTGTAGATTGATGCTCATGCTGTTGATCACTGGATTGTTTGATCAGGTCTCGAATATTTACAGACCACCACCATATAACTGGAATATTGCTGAGTGCAGTGTTAATCAACAAACAAAAACAACAAAATCCAAACCAAAAATACTATGGTTGCAATTGATTTCTATCCTGATCCGATTTGGATCACAGTCATGGAACCCGTGAAGATCTGGGTTAGAACTGATATTCAGTAACCCATGCTTGTCATAAGAGGCAACTAACAGGATCGGGTGGTCAGGCTCGCTGACTTGGTTGACACATGTCATCATATCCTAATTGCGTAGATCGATGCTCATGCTATTGATCACTGGATTGTCTGGTCCAGACTCGATTATTTACAGACCGCCACCATATATCTGGAATATTGCTGAGTGGGGTGTAAAACTAAATTCACTCACAGTCATGGAATTGTTTGCATCAATGACAACTTGGTGCAGAAATGTAACTATCTTGTAGGAAATCTATTTTTGTACAGGACTTACAAAGTTACAAACAACAAACAATCAATCAATGTTTTTGTTTCTATTACAGGGCCAGCTGAGCTCTCCGACGTCCCTGAAGACTATGAACCCAAACACTGGGAATACCATAAGGTAGGGATGGAATCAAACATGATACTGATGTATCAATAAAGTTGTATCTTGATACAAATACTAGGGATGTCACAATACATAAGTTTCATGAATCGATATGTATCACGATACCCATGTCACAATTCAATACATATCACGATACCTATTTTCGCAGCATTATGGCATGAATTTAGTTACATTTTGAACATTAATATTTCATATTTTATAATTGTCCATGAAAAGATCAACATTTTTTTATTCTCAGGGATTAAAAAGTTCTAATTTCCCATCTTTGTGCATGAAAAATTATCATTTATAACTCTCATAACATCAAATTGCAAAATGTAACGATACATAAACATATTTAAACCGATACTTTCAAAACTAAATATCGATACAGTTTTGAATGTATCGATAGTTGTATCGTCTTAGAAAAAGTATCGATGCATCCCTAACAAATACACAGTGTCATTTAGAAAGTCGTCAAATGTAACATGTTTTATTTTAGATTATACTTTCTCAGTAAAAGTACAGATCCTAGTACTTTGATTTTAAGTACTACACTCTGAGTATAAACTTTTACCATCTGGCCACCATTATCAGCTTCCAAAACAAAAATCAAGTAGGGCTTTAAAATCTTTTATTCCATCAAGTATAGAGTTTATAATAATTAGGCAGAATGTTTCTTGTCTTTTAACAAGGTATTGCTTATTTATCTATTTATGTATCTATTGATATTAAAACTCTTATACATGTGAGCTCTGTGACGATGTACAGTAAATTCGTGTGAAGGGTAAAGAACTTATTTTTGCAGACCCAGCGTTGATTGTGCCCTAGCTACACAACAATATGTACTTCCAGCTATAGCTGTAATCTTTATCAGCTTTTAATTGAAATTCAAATTAATATATAATTTTTTCTCCGTACTTAGGCGTACTATCAACTATCCAGGTGACTTCCAAGTCATGGGTAACTGGCTGAGTCCCTCATGAGCTGTCTACTGTTTTAGGCGACTTACTACCATCAAGTGACCTGCGAGATGTCCTCGAGAGGGATGGGCGGATGTTGTCCATAACCGCCGAAGACATTGGCTTCTACATCGGAAAACCCCTCAACGCAGAGCGTAGAAGACGCATGCATCCTACGCAGAATGAAGCCTCATCCTGATGCCAGTGAGAGGGCTTCATGATAAGCCACTGCTGATCATCCCAGAGATACAGCAGGCAGTCCGAGAAGGCGACAGAGGAGGCGATCTCCGGACCATATAAGCTATCAACGCAGAGAGGGCAGCTCTACAATCATCGCCCAGAGCGATGTATAGGCGCCATCCTCTACCCAGAGAAGGCTACACACCCCTTAGATGGCGACAACTCTGCGGGGCGTCTGCGCGAGACTACAAGGACTTTCTCTGCCGAGATTGTTCCGTTGATTTTTACAGGGACTCTCCGATGATCAACCGATCATCTTACCAGAGGTTCATCACAAGTAACGACCAGTCAGCTCACGGTGACTTCAGCGCAGATCTCCGCGGTACCGAGGTATCTACGATGACAACAGATGAGCGTCCTGTGGGCCCGCGCCGCTATCAGCGCAGAAAGGGCAGCGCTACCACCACCGCAGACCTTCAAACCGGGGGGACCTTATGCAGGAGATGAACAGCGTTACGGCCTGGAGAAGAAATCACAGCCCACAATGAGGTACCGAGCCTTTGCGAAGGTTCCAACGCAGACATCGTCTCTGAGGGACCTTCCATCAACGTGACATCTGGCAGCAGATCTACGCTACAGGCCAACCTTCGCGAAGGTCGACTCAACCATCCCCTGCGGCGGACACGGACGATCAGCATTCGCGAAGGAGGAATCGCCATCCCCGGATACAGAAGCGTTCGCGAAGGACCAGTCGCCATCCCCCAGATGTGGAATCAGCGTTCGCGAAGGCATTCGCGAAGGAGAATTCTTCCATCCCTGGATACAGAGTCGGACCACCAGCGTTCGCGAAGGACCAGTCGCCATCCCCTAGATGCGGAATCAACGTTCGCGAAGGCATTCGCGAAGGAGAATTCTTCCATCCCCGGATACAGAATTGGACGACCAGCGTTCACGAAGGCGTTCGCGAAGGACCAGTCACCACTCCCCAAGTGCGGACGCAGATGAGCCTTCGCGAAGGACCAGTCACCACTCCCCAAGTGCGGACACAGATGAGCCTTCGCGAACGACGTCAGCTACAGTATACAAGACATCTTCGTCCTATAGATCGTCGAGGGATTCACCAGGACCTTCGCGAAACCACAGGTCACCCTACAGGCACAGTTCGTCGGACTATTCACCACGTCGATCTCCTCGCCGATTTCCACGCAGATCCCCACACAGGTCTCCGCGCAGGTCTCCATGAAGGTCTTCACGCAGGTCGTCACACAGGTCTCCAGCGAAGCAGAGACATCGCAGTACTTCGTCTCTCAACTGTACGTCGCATGCCGTCTACAAGCCTGCGCGAACGCATTCGCGCAGGCCATCTACAACTCAGAAACGCCGCAGTACTTACATTCTCAACAGAACGCTATATGTCATCACCGAGCCTGCGCGAAGGCATTTGCACAGGCTATCCACAAGGCAGAGACATTGCAGTACTTAACTTCTTAACAGAACGCTACTTTTAGTCTACAAGCTGCGCGAAGGACGGCGCTATCTTCAGAGACTGTCAACAGATAAAGAGCCTAATAAAGGATCTTCACACCGACTACCTACATCAAGGGCATCAACAACGCTTCGCAGATCATCACGGGAATCACCATTTCGTGATATATTGCCAGGTAGGCAATTCGGGACTACGAGACGATTATCTACATGCAAGGCGCCATACAGTCACACCAAGCGACCACCACGCAGATCACTACGCAGATCGTCAAGGTTATTCAACTAGGACACGAAGTAGTGTCATCCTAGAAGGGCAAAATTTTCATCGGTACACAGACTGAAGATAGATAATACAGAGAGGTACTCTTGTCAGAATTCATCACTAGCTCGGATCTTCAGACGGAATCCAGGACGGGATTCACATAGATTGATATATCTACATTAGAAGATTCATGGCCTTACAGAGATCTTCACCTTCGTACAGATCTGCAGACATTCTCAATGACGGGATTCAACAGCAGCCTTGCTACAGCCAGATAAATACGTAGTCGTCAACGATTCCCTGAGAAATAAATTTACAACAAGTTCAGCATTAATTCTACAATTACGACGCTTCATTGATGTATGCAGTCTACAAGCTGACAACGTGAAAGTTCAATTGAGCCTATGTATAAGGACGACGGCATTATCTTCAAGACTGAAGTAGACAGCCTACCCAGCATCGATATTACGCGGCGAAATATTTCGCGCGTTTACCATTTAACCCTCAACACACGTGGTCACTCGTGTAACTTCGGAAAGCTACGGACAAGACCGACGATTGATCAGATATCAACGACGGCACTAGATTCTACAAGGATCTTTTTCCTGCTACACCGGTGACATCACAGCGCGGCTAGTTCGAAGTGGCGAAATCGGTTGGTTTTTCGCACGTCAGCACAAGACATGCAAAGAGAATTACAACTACGCCCACTACTGGTCTTCATGAATGTACAACCGGACGATCCGGACAGATTATAACCCAAATCTATATATGGTGAACTCCATGCAAGGAGGTTTGCAGACGCACCTAATTAGCGGAGTCGCAGTACAAGATGCATCTCTATGGGGACGCATCGCTTCTAGAGTGGGAGCACACCTTGAAATGGAGGCTGGAAATGAAAGCAGCAATAAACACCATACTCCACCGGATCAGCTTTTTTATAAAATGCTCATCTAACGGTCCACACAGTCACCTCCACAGTGACGGTCTACATCCACAGAACGATCAACAAAGTTGGCGAACCTTCTGGACCTCTGCTTTCAGTTGATCAGCATAACAGTCAACCTGACTATCCACAGCAGAGTATGCCACATTCCAAGAACCAAGAATGTGTTAGCAGATACACTATCCTGTCCAACGCAGCCATTCTCAACAGACTGAATGCTACATTCAGAGATCTTCAACCAGATCCACGGACAGGGGCAACGGACGTGCGAAGCATCTCCTGCCTAGGACTAAACACTTACGTGTTTCTCCACCAGCTCTAATACCTAGGGTATTACAGAAATCAGTCAGGCGAGAGACCCACAACTATTTGGGCACGCTTTTGACCAGCTTAGAATATGAATTCCTATTCTCATACAAGACCTAGGACTGCCTCTACTGCAACTACCAGAGTTAATGCGAATCTACTAGTACATCCTCACACAAAGCAGGCGCCACGGCAACCCGGAGGTGTTCGGCTACACGTGTGGACGGTATCAGGCATGCTTGAACAAGAGAGGATATTTCGCCAGAGCAGCGAAAGCAGTCACACTAGCTTTACGCAAGTCTTCACGCAACTTGTCTGACGACAAGTAGTGACGCTTTGAGACAAAAGATACGTTTCGAGGATTGGCTTCACAGCCATGAAAGTGACACATCCTCAAGTGGCGGACTACCTTTGTCACCTAGACAAAGGAAGCGGTTAAAAGGGTCAACACTCTCAACATACTTGGGGCATTGAGATCAGTTATCGTCATGAGGACGAGTGCAACTGACAAAAGTACCAGAGTTACTGGCCTTACTATGCCCTTTTAATTGGAGGACCAACATCAGAGATTTAAAGTTCGTATGGGACCTCAAGCGTTGTTCTCGACATCTCACTAGTGACATCTACTTAACCATTACAGAGAACATCATTAGAGTTCTGATTAGAAGCGCTGTTCCTGATAACCTTAGTAACAGCAGCAAGGATGTCGGAAATACATGCTCTGGATTTGAGAGAACACAATTTGATACAAATCAAATATCGTGCATATGAGACTGAGATGGGACTTCATAGTAAAGAATCAACTGTCAGGTCATCCAGACAGACAGTTCCCGTCTAACGCTATCATCAGCCCTAGGACCACAGGATACATAGGTCTTATCCTTGTGCCCAGTAACGAGCATGGAAAGTCTACCTACAACGATCCAGGTCCATGAGACGGAAATTCAAGTGTCTTTTCGGTCTTGATATCAACAGCGGCACAGACGAAGGTCTTCTGCACTAAGATATCAAGCTGGATCAGTACTGTCATCCTACGGGCCTACAAAGCAGCAGGACTGGATCCTCCAAGAGCCTCCAACCCACATGAAGTGAGAGCTCTGACTTAGCTCTCTATACTTGGGAATCGGCTCTATCAGGGACGATAATGGAGGGCTGCTTCTGGAAATGGGACATGGTGTTTGCCAACCACCACTTGAGGGACATCGCCACTGAGGGCGGCTCTTACATTCACCATTTCGCCCACTTATTGTAACACAACAATTGACAGTCCCACTACATGGCTGAGGCGAAGTCTCAGCCCTTTTATCGCATGACTTACTAAGTTATACTCAGCGGAGTTCTGCTTAAGTCACAATGCACGTCTAACAACTAGCATAAGTGATATGACCCAGTACTTGTAAGGATACTTGTACCGAATGGGTCGCTTCTCCACTTGGTGCTTGCATCAAGAGATAGAGTCATAAAATCCACATAAAATGTTAACAGAAGAAAGGACCAAAAGTTAACTATTGTGGTCCCCCATTTAAAGGCAGCTGGAAGGTCAGGAATTAAGCAACAGCAGCAGAGTTTACCAGTAAATACAGTGCCATTACGAAGTTCCCGTGAGGGGTATATAATGACGTAAAATTCACTAAAGAAATCCTAAAGTGCTTTTCCCACCACCTTTTTCCGTCGGATTCTACAAGCAAAAGAGCATGAGTCAGGATAAGGAAAATATGTAATTTTCTGAATAAAATTGATATTTTATACTTATCCTGACTCATGAGGTAAGCCCACCCAGCCTCCCCACTAGACACTTTGGATTTCCCTACAAATTCAAGTGTCGGGCTTATAATCAGGAGAGAGTGAGGCATGTGGGCACGGTGGCGCCACAGTTTCCCGCCTAAAACGGCTGGAGAGATAACTCTTGGTAGGAGTGATTTTACGTCTATTCTTTATTGAAGAGAGCTTCAATAGGAGATACAAGTGTTCCACTATGTTCGCAAGAAGAAGAAGACAAGCAAAAGAGCATGAGTCAGGATAAGTATAAAATATCAATTTTATTCAGAAAATTACATTTTTGTCTTGTCTTGTCTTGTCTTGTCTTGGGTTGAGTCCCATCCGGAATTCGAACCCACACTCTCAAGAGTCCGGCACCTAATTGCCAGCACACAAAGTCAGCCACCGCAGTTCCACAAATATGGAACACAGTCAGCTGGTAGTCCAGACCACTGGCTTTGTGCACCCCTGTGATAAGTGTAAATTGGCATGGCTCCCATGGCTGAAAGCTATGAATATATACAATGTCATTTAGAAAGTGGTCAAGTGTACCACATGTTGTATTTGTGATACACAGACTCAAACCATGATGGCTGAGTGGGTTAGAAGGCTTAGATTGTGTGCTGGCGATTAGATAAGTGAATCTGAGAGTGTGGGTTCGAATCTGTGATACACAGACTCAAACCATGATGGCTGAGTGGGTTAGAAGGCTTAGATTGTGTGCTGGCGATTAGATAAGTGAATCTGAGAGTGTGGGTTCGAATCCTGGAAACCCAGACTCAACCCAACAAAAGTATAGATTCTGTACTTTTACTGAGAAAGTGTAATCCCAAATATAACATATTACATTTGACCACTTTCTAAATGGCACTGTGTATTCATAGCTATCGGAAGGACAGTAGTTGAAGCGTTCGCTCGTCACGCCGAAGACCTGGGTTCTATTCCCCACATGGGCACAATGTATGAAGCCCATTTCTGGTGTCCCGTCGTAATATTGCTGGAATATTGCTAAAAGCAGCGTAAAACTAAACTCACTCACTCACTCGTAGCTATCGGCCATAGGTGCTGTAACTTTCATTCTTTAACATTGTGATGTAAATAGTCATGAAATATCTGCTTTCAGAGTCCTATAGTACGTTTCTTGGCTAAGCACGTCTACGAATCACCAGAGCAGAGATACGAGAGAACGCTTCATGTTTTACATGATCAGAATGAGAAAAGAAAATTCAAGTGAGATTTTTATTTGTATGTTTGAAACCAAAGAAGTATAAATGTGTTTTGATAGGTGGGACACATGTGGTACCATGGTTTTTATCTGTTTACTAGTAGATGCATAAGCCATCAGGGCTCCATATAATTTTTCAACATCAGGAGTACGTACTCCTTACTTTTTCAATATAGGAGTACTGGAAAAGTAAGAACATTTAGAGTACTGAATGGAAATTAATGGCGTATCAATAATCTTGTGTTTCGTTTCATATATGCACCACAAAATTGCTACTCTTGTGTAAACAGGTCAATAAACAATAAAACAATACAATCAGATAAAGATGTCTGTAAATGATTCTAAGATCATACACCATTGCTGTGGTGCGTATCTGCTAAGTTTTCTAAATTATTTCCAACAGTATCGTGCATATTTTTTATCCGTACATACACCGATACGGCCCTTATCTGGAGCCCTGATCTACTAATTATGGATTTGAATCCAACCTTATAACCATGGTCCCCATTCCACAAAGCGATTGCAGTGCTACGGTCATCGTAAATCTATGATAAAGTATTGTAGTTGCAATCACCTTAGCACTATGATCCCTTTGTGGAACGGGCGGTGGGGTAACCTAAAGGTTAAAGCATTTGCTCGTCACGTCGAAGACCTGGGTTCAAAACCCCACATGGGTACAATGTGTGAAGCCCATTTCTGGTGTACCCAGCTGTGATATTTCTGGAATATTGCTAAAAGCAGTGTAAAACTATACTCACTCACTCACCCTGT
Organism: Haliotis rubra; assembly: GCF_003918875.1. NCBI lineage: Eukaryota > Metazoa > Mollusca > Gastropoda > Lepetellida > Haliotidae > Haliotis > Haliotis rubra. Next base: position 4,073,861 of record NW_025765558.1, on the reverse strand, counting down.
GTGGAACATGGCCCTGATCTGCCAGTTACAAATGTGGATTTCACCTAAGTGAACGTAGTGTACAACACTTAAGTCTGCTTCCTATTGGTCTTCAATGTCGTTCAGGACCCGTGAAGATCCGGGGTAGAATAAGTCTTCAGCAACCCATGTGCTTGCCATAAAAGGCGACTATGCTTGTCGTAAGAGGCGACTAACGGGATCGGGTGGTCAGGCTCGCTGACACATGTCATCGGTTCCCAATTGCGCAGGTCGATGCTCATGCTGTTGATCACTGGACTGTCTGGTCCAGACTCGATAATTTACAGACCGCCACCATATAGCTGGGATATTGCTGAGTGCAGCGTAAAACTAAACTCATTCACTCACTCAATGTCATTCAGTATTTTACCCATGAAGGTCCGGGTTAGAATTGATCTTCTGTAACCCATGCTTGTCGTAAGAGGCGACTAACAGGATTTGGTGGTCAGGCTCGCTGACGTGGTTGACCGTTGATCATTGGATTGTCTGGTCCAGACTCGATTATTTACAGACTGCTGCCAAATAGCTGGAATATTGCTGAGTGCGCGCATAAAACTAAACTCACTCACTCGTTCAGTATTTCTTTTACTGAGATATTGACAAGTGGGTGACACAATGGTTCAAGCTTTTGCATGTCTATTGAAGGCCCGGGTTCGATTTCCCCATTATGGGCACAATGTGTGAAGCCAATTTCTTGTGTCCCTAGCTGTAATGTCGGTGGAATATTGTTAGACGCTGACTTGGTTGACATGTCATCGTATCCCAGTTGTGTAGATTGATGCTCATGCAGTTGATCACTGGAATGTCTGGCCCAGACTCGATTATTTACAGACGGCCGCCATATAGCTGGAGTATTGCTGAGTGCAGCGTTAAACAACAAACCAACCAAGTGGTCAAGACGACATTATTTTACAGGCCATCAAGATAATGCTGAGTCAGCATAATCTTAAAATGCATCGAGTATCCAACTGTACTAATAAGACTGTTATTTCAGGCTTCTTGACCAGAAAGTTAAGGATCTCATGAGCTCCCGCCAGGACTACAAGGGCTGGTACTATGTACCCATGGATAAATCCCGTATCGACCGTGCCAAGGAGGCAGCAGAATATGACCGCAAACTACAAGGAACCAGATAACTCACGTGATGCTAGACAATTACACTTAAGCCATGGCACCTCTTCTTATTGTCACTGTCAGGTTATTGCTGAGGATTCCTTGTTCCTTGGCAGTTTGATAAACCCAATGGTGGTTTAACAGCTGGTCAAGTCTCATAGAATTTAAACATTTAGACGCATATGAATGGGAAGTGTCTTCTACTTATCTGATCGATACATATTTTTCAAAACCAATTGGTCCATGGCTGAATTGTTTGTGTGTAGTTCCACCATTACAGAGGAGGAATCATTTTGTGTGAAAGTGGTAGATGTTGCTTCCTTTAAGGAAGTGGCATTCTGTATATATATTAAACATTTAACAAAGAAATTGTTTTGTTTTTGAGCACCTAATTCTGATTCATCCCTGTATGTTAAATACATAAATGTCATCAGAACTAACACTTAGCTATCCATAATACTGCCTTGTTTAAATATGTGAGGAAAGTGGTTGATGAAAAGATGGTGGAGATGACATCGCTTGCTAAGAAGTTTTGAGGGTGTTTAGTCAAGGGTATAGTCCATTTGGCTAGCAGACCAGTGAATTGCAGGTGTACGCGGAGCACGTGCACAAGTGCCGACAAAGTTATTGAATCATTTACCTGTGCCGTATGTCTCCATCCTTTCTTGCACACCTGGCTGTTCCTCTCTTGGCACTCCTCCCTCGTAACAAAATCACAGAGTTGGTCCGATTTTGAGCCAAACGGTAAAGTGGTAAACACATGAGACTTCTATCACTTCAGGCTTTTCTCCTATTTAAAGCTAAATGTGTTAACCCCAACTCACTGAAAATTAAAGGGTGGGTGTTGGGTGTGTTTTATAACTTCCTATGGAGTTATCCTCAAAGTGGGTCTGCACAGTAGACCTTTGTTCATGGTGTTCATTGTGTTATACATGCATCAATATAGCTATAGTCTGTTTGGCTCAAAAGCGGACCAATGAATTGCAATCTAACTCGAAAACTAATAAACAGAAAATACTCAATGAAACGCTGATCATAATCAAAACATCATACCCACTATGAGGTTTTTGCAGAATTTTTGTCCTAAAAATAAAAAAGTTTTTTTAACAATCTATCATTAAAATATTGACAAAGTCCACTATTTGTTACGAGGGAGGAGTGCAGAGAAAGGGACAGCCAGGTGTTCGAGAACGGATGGAGACGGCACAGCACAGGTTGATGAATCAATAACTTTGTCTGTGAACGTGCTTCTCGAACACCTGGCTGTCCCTTTCTCTGCACTCCTCCTTCGTAACAAACAATGAACTGTCTCAATATTTTTAATGTGTCAGAATTTGTCTTCAGCAACCCCTGCTTGTCCTATGAAACAACAGCCTTGAACTGTGAAAAATGAATACTTTATTTCAACCACATAATTGAGTGTGTATATAATACAGAGAGAGACATACATCAGTGTCGGTTTATGGTTTCAGGATTTTATATACAGGTAAAACAAATGCAGCTCAAAACAACTTAAAGACCACCTAATTCTTTGTGGCTATTCTGTCATTGTATAACAGATTAACTTTCGTAACATGAAAGAACGACATGGTCCTTAACCTTTTTTGAGTAGCATAGTAGGTCACTCAACAGCAGTGGTATAATCAATAATGTACATATAACACGAAACTGAACTTTATATATCAGAAAAATCTGCATTGGAATAAGGCAAACATACATGAAGGATGAAAATTTGAAATAAATTTCACCAGATACTGAATCAAAAGTTTTTGCCAATTTAGTTGTTAATTTCCAGAAATAAACTACAAACAGCTGGAGGAATGTTGAGCAGAAGCATATTCATGATTTTATATCAATTTTTTAATATTTAATTTGGGACATAATGGCTTTGAAAACATTTTCAGAATTGTTTTGCATATTTACAACCTTGTAAATATGTACAGCAACTACCAAGGCAATCAAGTGATACTTGTCAGCTAGATACAGAATACACACGGCAGAAGTACTGAGATGGTAGCAGATGATTTTACACAGACACAGAATATACAGAACCATAGTTAATTGGTCATAGCATGGTAGATTAACTATGTAGTGTTAAGAAAGAATCAGATAAATATTTCAAGTAATCATGAGAACAGTTATTCATCACCACAAGACACCAATATAAAAATACATTAAACTAACACGAACTTAATGATATCCTTGTACATAAATGTCTAAACAAAATTAAAGAGGCTTACTGCGAGAGAACTGTTATATCATTTACTCATTGTTGTAAATAGATGTTATATCTTGTCATGTTCAAGATTCAAAGTCCTAGAAAGCAGACCTGTCTTACTGTCTGAAATAATTAGATCCTCTTCATCTTTAAAACCAAAGAAATCTACACCCAAATGTGATCACTTCCTTGGGGAGTTTTTCTTTCCAAATCTTTAGCAGCAAAATCTTGATGTCATGTCGCTGTTCTCAATGCTACTTCTGATCAAATGCATGAGTTGCTAGAAATATATAAACATCCACAATGAAATGCACATATTCTCAAATAGATGAATGAATGAAGTACACAAGCATGGGAAGAATATCAGTTGGCTTTGTTTTAGAAAGATGGAAAGCTTCAGATAGATCTACAAAAACAGATCTACTGTTCAACAGTTGCCAAGGACCACACCTTTGATTTAAAGTGACCATATTTTGGTGCCTAGCAAAATTTGAGTACTATACCTTCATGACATACTACTAGTACCCTAGAATCTCTAAGGCCATAATAAATATACTACTCAAAAGACAATAAGGGCCATACTTGATCTGTCATTGATTAGTAATATGAAATGAGCAGGTGGTTTCTTAATTTCTTATGTGTAGTATACAGTAGTTTAATATCTGCCTGCTTCACTACCCCTAAATATTGTTCTAGAGTACAGGGCCTAGATTTTCGAAGCTCTCTTAGCGCTAAGATCGTCGTAAGTTAATGTTAATGTATCACACTTACGACTATCTTAGTGCTAAGAGAGCTTTGAAAATCTAGGCCCAGATACAGAAAATACAGACATACCTTTAATAGCAGTCCCTTCCCCTTTCAGAAAAGGTTGATATATGTTTTCAGGACACAAAAACTAAATCTGCTGGTATTTAGAATTTGAATTTTCGAAGCTTGATTCTGATTGGCTGAGCTGAAATGTCACTGGACATGACCTGCAATATCCTCAGACCTTCATGAAGAGCACTATCATATGTGAGTAAAAGATGTTTTTAGACTGTACTTGCACATTGGATAAAGCACTATTCTGCATCTACATCTTGATAAGCTGTTCCCAGACAAAACCATATATCGGTCACTAAACTCAATCCACAAGAACAGTCACACTTTGATTTGATTTGTTTCTTCAGTGACATGTTCTGACTAAGCAACTTTTACACCAATGTGAGCAATATGACAGCATCACAGAGCAAAACAAGAATAATGGTTCTATGTTCATACTAACACAGGAAAATTGTTCTATATCAAATAAAGCTAAATTCTAACTTAACTGACACTGGTGACACCTTGTATACAGGCACATTCCAGCAATATCACGACGGGGTATACCAGAAATGGGCTTCTCACATTGTTCCTATGTAGTGAATTGAACCTAGGCCTTGTCATGACAAGCGAACACTTCAACCACTATGCTACCCTATTCCTAAGAATTAAGGGCGGGGGGTAGCCTAATGGTTAAAGCGTTGACTTGTCACGCCGAAGACCCGGGTTCAAATCCCCACATGGGCACAATGTGTGAAGCCCATTTCTGGTGTCCCCCGCCATGATGTTGCTGGAATATTGCTAAAAGCGGCGTAAAACCAAACTCAGTCAGTCAGTCAGTCCTAAGAATTAGGGTGGTGAGGGTATTCTAACGAAACATGATTGAATTTGATCGTTTTTCAGAACTTGAAACAGCTAGAGCCAGAACCCAATGTCAAGCAGAATAAGCTGATGCCACATATACATCAAATATTGCGCAAACTTCCGAACAAATAAACAAGTTATTCCACGCGATAAATATAACCCTATAATATACAAGTAGAAACTACCAACACTAAATCCTATACACTACAACAAAACCCATCCACACAGAAACAGGTATCATAATTATTCTACTTCACAGAAATATCTAGTTTTGCTGTCACCAAATAATAAATTCTTTACCAAAACCAAATAATTTCAGAATTAATCTGTAAGTTCCCACTCCTATTTATATTCTTGTAAATATGTAATGGACAACAGCTGTGCTCTAAATTATGAGTATTACTCAGTTTATTTCAACCTGTACAAGAATACAAAATCAGGATTAGCACAAAAATATGAATCATGAAAAATCTGAACCTTTTATTTCTTTATTACTACATAACTTTATTTCAAATCTCCTCACGATACAATGACATATACCTTCACAATAGACAGGTACATCCCTTGTCATCCTATAATGGTGAGATGTAGTGTATACAAGCCCTAAAGCACTGACACTATTTAGTTGTTCAGTTGGTAGGTAAAAAATATAAAGAAAAAATAATTGAGTAAAAAATATTTTTTATTACCGGGTACCTCAAAATTAAGGAAGAAAAGGTAACATGGAACTTGAGTATTTCAGATAAAAGACTTTATCAGATTTTAATTATAGTTTTGTAAATTATGGGTTAATATTGACAAATGAGGCTTTTTATTCATTTTACTGATTGTTTCTCTATTACTGTTTGGGGATTTGGTGTTTTTAAACCAAGATTCAAATTTTGTCTAACCTCAATGGGAAAGCTGTGAATGAAACAAAGTAAGAACTCAGGGGTGAATGATATAGTTAAAACAAAATATCATAATTTATTTTAACTCAACTTTAAATATAAAAAATAATATGAAACAAACTATTTTGTTTTATACCTATGCAAAATTATATGCTGTAGGTTTTAAGCAAAAAATCAAATATATTAATAATTCCTGAATTATATTCACAACATTGACTTAAATAGAAAATATTTATACAGTCAATGGTATAAATTTTGTATAAATTTAAAACTAAATCCATCATTAGGGCCCTTTGGTGTTACCAATCAGCCCTGACCATGATAAGTAAAGATGATAGTATAGATTTCTATTTAAATGCAAATCAGGCACTGATAACCATTACTGTCAAGAACACAGCTGGTGCCAAAACAGCTGGTGCCAAGACAGCTGGTGTCATTAACAATGAGTCAACTTCAGCCCCAGTCTGTCTCCATCATGTCAAACCAGTTTCAGATATTCCTACTCTATCATCGACACGTTTACTTTACTACTTGATAACAGAATCAATGCAAACATTGCTATTTACTCATGTTTTATGATGACAAGTTTTAGCACTGTGGAGCCAACATACAAAACACGTGAAACATTCTTATGAGTGTAGATTTGTTTCTATTAACTAGTGATGTTCCGACGATCGAAAAATCGATCGAAAGAAGGATTAAAAATGATTATCGATTGTAAAAAATATATTTTTAATTAATCAGAATTTTGTTGTTTTTGTATAACACCCTTGAATGAAGTAAACCAACCATCAAATTTGACGAATATTCACGAACAAACATGCGCTCACCAGCGTAAAGCTAGGCACATTGTAAAATTTTAACCACTTTGATTGTTTAATTACAATTCCAGTGTCTTTCTTGCATGCGTGCATTTCATTGCATGACAGTATTAGTTATAAAAAACACACATTAATTTGGAAACAACTGGGGAAAAAACGTTAAAATTTGTGATTACATTAAAAATTTATATATTTCAATTATAATCGATAATCGTTCACCACAATCCTCCGATAATCAAGTGACTTTTGTTTCTGATTCCAACACTACTATTAACATTACAGAAGGATCAAGTATGTACTGCTAAAGGATATTTTCTAAACATACAAATTATTACTGAAAACAAGGACAAAGAAACAAGAAAACATGTTCCTGGGGAACACAGAAATCAATAACTATCACATCAACTAGTACTACTATCTTTGTTCATTATGCAGGTCAATCAAAATGTACATTCATCAATCAATCCATCAACAAAAGTAAGGCAATTTTAGAGTTAACAATATTATAATAAATACATGATTTTCAATTTAAAAAATCTTTAAAAAGCATTTCTAACTACCAAAAGGGCAAATTTGTTTCAATTCCTTTGCTATCATCCTAGCCAGAATTTAAACAAATCCAATGCTATGAATTTTATATCACTTTCTTGATACCATATTTAACACAATAATAGACCTGAGTGCATGGAAATTTGACAAATGAGGCACTTATAACCATGAAAAATTATAAAAGAGTTATATTTTCCAAACAGATGCAGTCGTGGACAGTACAAGTGTTGATAATACAACAGTTACTAGGCAGTTGATATAGGCTGCACTTGCAATGCCACAGTTCAGCAATGTATCCCGCAAAACAGAATAAAAAGAATCAATCCAATCTATAATTCAAAAAATTTCGAAATTTAAACGCTTAGAATATTTGGAATACCATGCCTGAGAAAAGTAGAATCTAACCTTTTCACAAATGAAAATGCTAAATCTGACTGCATAATAAATTAGAAAACACTATATGAGTAATTCAAGATAAATACAATCTGGTAGATACTAACAACATCATCCTAGCTGGACCCTAGGAACACGGAGAAGTTCACGTAAAAACAATGGGAAAAAAAGCATGTACCAATGCATTCCTCAAGCATCCCTACATGTATCGATACAGCTCATGTATCGCAAACTGTATCAGTACAACCCAAGTAATTGTAAATTGTATCAGTACAACTCAAGTATCGCAAACTGTATCAGTACAACCCAAGTAATTGTAAATTGTATCCATACAACTCCAGTATCGCAAACTGTATCAAACTTGTATTGATAGCAATACAACTCAGGATACAAAATGCATTAACCAATAATCCAAACACACCACAGAATTGTATTTAGTTAAAGGATTCAGTTTCACTGTACAGTAGAATATGGTTCATATAAACACAGATACAACGTACCAACGATCATAACCAACATGAATACAGAGTGCTAACGGTTTTAACCAACACTGGTATAATGTACCAACAATTGTAACCAACAATTTCAAAAGCCCCCTCTGATTTCTATTGTTACAAGCTCTCCATACAACATGAAAACCCACAGTGAACCGTTTAGTTCCTTCACTGCCCACAGTGGAACATCACAAATTTATTGGAAAATGTCATGACTGTGAAATCTACCGATGCAGTATTTGTAAGTAGCTGTAACTGAAAACAGAAACTAGCACCACAATGACATGTACGTGTATACCACCCACTTTTCATACACAAAACTGGGCCTAGATTTTCGAAGCTCTCTTAGTGCTAAGATAGTCGTAAGTTAATGTTAATGTATGGCACTTACGACTATCTTAGCGCAAAGAGAGCTTTGAAAATCTAGGCCCTGGTTCTTATAATAAAGTAAGTGTATATTTGAAATTAATGACACATCTAAAAATGAAACATACAACTTTATCGAGGACAACTTCTTGTTTATAGCATTAAGCGACGTTTGATGTAGATCCCTTTAGCTTGATAGTGATGTATGAATCTACATCGAAACGTCGCTTAACGCAATAAACAAGAAGTTGTCAATCTCATCCATAAAGTTGTATGTTTCATTTTGACTCACCAGCTTCTAGAATGCTGATCAAACAATTAATGACATATCTGATTATCCCCCAAAATGTTATGGCTTATTCAATATAAATATTTCAGAATCTTTAGAGCAGTTCATTGTTTGTCTGTTTGTTGTTTAAGCCGCACTCAGCAATAATCCAGCTATATGGCGGCAGTCTGTAAATAATCGGGTCCAGACCTGACAATTCAGTGTAGCCCAAATGAAATGGAAACCATGGGCATGTAGTTATTTCATACATTTAAAATATAGCTAAACATCAGTAGGATAAATTCAAGGGACTGAAATTTGTTTCTTTGCACATAGTTTGTTACAAACCAAGTCTGCAAGTAAAATTTAATTGTCGAAAATTAATTTTTCATGCACATCATGTTGATCATAACACAAGTGATATCTGAAACTGGCGGCAAGTCCACCTGGCCAGGAATATTTTAAGATAATTTCACTCCCTGATCTCCCCATGTTGATACCTGTCTATGTACACAGTATGAGCTACAAGAATCAACTCTGGTGATATAACACTTATATACACCGATGATATAAATGCACATAACACACTTTCACTCTGTATGAAAACAACAGTCAAATGTCATGATTCTTCCTGGAATGTACACAAAGCCTTTATTCAGGTCTCACATCGTTAACAATAATTATATCAGCATACTTGTCCAAAGCATGTTTGACTAAAGCACATGATGTTTGACTGCTTGTGTCAAACAACTCACATTGTGAGCCTAGTCTAAAATCAACCAAACAAGGACACTTTCATTCAGTAACATGTCAGTCTTTGGGGTGGCAGGATTCTTTCTTATAAAAGTAAAACATGTCTTGGATGAGAAAAATGAAAGAAAACTCCTGACAACCACTCTTTTAATCTCCTTCCGAAGCAACCTGTTCAATATACACCTTAGATTTAACATTTACATGAAAATTAACAAAATATTTCAACAATTTCTTCAAAATCAAACTCTATGTTTTGAAAGAACCTTTCAGAAACAAGCCACCTGCGCTGCAGCCAGGATTTCCTTGGAAAGCACCAGTTAGCCCCTACCTTTAGAAAATGTGCAAGAATAACCAAACGTGACAAAACTATGATCAACTAGGTACATAAACTCAAGCTCCGATTCATATTACAGTTTAGTATGCAAATAGACGTACTCACAATGTGGAGAGCTTAGGAAGCCTTGTTTTGAATTCCGGAAGTTTCAACATTTGATTTTGATTTCCAAATGTTTGACATAGTTTTCAATGAAAAATATTGAAATTAATTACGCACCCAATAAAAATGGGTTGAAAATTATAAAAATATAAATAAAGTGCAAAGGTAAGTACAATTAGCGGAAATCCCGCAATTACGCGGTCTGGCTGCAGCACTGATCCACCTGCCCCTCTGCTCTCCTCCCCCATCCCCACCCCAACCCCACATTCAAAAATAGAGTCCCCCCTAAATGATCGAACACTGTTGTGACATAGAATCCCACGCCATCGACAGAGAATCAACAGACATCTGGAGAGGCTTGAGACATCTGTAAAGAAGTTGACTATCCATAGAACTTAGTTTTCCTTCATCTGTAAAGGTGCTGTAGAACGGACAGGTATTGAAAGATCTTCCTGAACATAAACACCATTACTATGTCCAGCCTTTACAACTCCCTATGCCTCCAGGCCCCGATTTCTCGAAACAAACTTAAGTCTGAATTATGACTTAAGTTAGAGTTTTTACTCAAATTTGAGAAAAGGCAGGAGAATGCATTTCCCAGAAAGAACCAAAATCGATATTAAACTCAAACATAGTAGGCAATTAGAGTTTAGTGGATAGATTACTTAAGTTGTTTGGGCTTTTATTTTAAAAATGCAGTTGAGTTAAAACTTCAGTTGTTTCAAATTGTCAAACTCAGTTTGAAATTTGAGTAAAAACTTAAGTTTGTTTCGAGAAATCAGGACCAGATCCTTACCCCCAAGTCTGGTTGTCTTTTACTCCAATGCAACTCGATGTCGTCTACTTGTTAAAAATTGTTTATTTTTGCAAAATACAAAAACCAAAAACAAACATATCCAAGGTTCTACTGACCCCATAAGGCAAATAAGTCTACCTGACCTTCATCCTTCCCCTGTCTCACCCCATCCCATTGCTACCCACCCCAAGACACCGCTAGCCACTCCAAGACACTGCTAGCCACCCCAACCCGCCGCTACCCACCCCAAGACATCGCTACCCACCTCAAGACACCCCACCCCATCGCTACCTACCCCAAGACACCGCTAGCCACCCCACCCCATCGCTACCCACCCCAGGACACCGCTTAGCCACCCCACCCCACCAATGGCTACCCACCCCTAGACACTGCTCGCCACCCAACTACATCGGCAACAAGTGGTCATCTCTCTCCTCAGTATCGTCCAGTTGATCATCCCCTACACCCTTGTAGGTCCTCGGTCCACGGTTTTCTCCACTCCGACACACAAAGTTACACCCATCCTACAACACACAATGAGTGAGTGAGTGAGTGAGTGAGTGAGCTGGGTTTGTCTCTACTGTTGACAGCATTTTAGTAAGATCATGTAACAAGAATCATCAGAAGAAGACAAATCCTCCGGCCCCACAAATTTGATAGAACAAATCATCTGACAGTTACTTTAAGTCCAACTTGATTTTGTTAGACTAAGTCCAAATTGTTCCCATGGAAATCATGAAATATATAAATGCCAAAAATCTGCAAATATCACAAGGCACCACATTGGGATCTGTCTTACATATCTGCCAGATGATTTGTTCTTAGATATTGAAAGGTTTTCAAGTTGTGCTCCAGAAACGAAGCCCATCCCTACCTTTTGAGACTACGTTCGAATCGTTTACATGGAAAACAGGAAAAATAGAAAAGCCTACAATTTGCAAATAGCAAAGGGCACCACTTTGGGATCTGTCTCATTTTATTGATAGATATTGAGTGATTTTTTAGTTATGCTCCATAAATGAAATCCATCCTTTTGTGAGAGAAAGTCCAAATTTTTTCATGGAAATCCAGATAAATAAAAATGCCAAAAATCTGTAAATAGCAAAAGGTAACAATTTAGGTTCTGTTTGATATATATATAATTTTTGCCTTTTAGCAGCATTTACAGGTTGTTATAGATGACCAAGAATATTTTATGGAATTTAAAATTATATTTCAAATTTAATTCTGATGAATCTAAAATGAAATTAATAAAATTTAATTAGTTTCAGATGATGTATGGTGATCTGGAGACCCCTATTTTCTGGGAGTGTGAGTAAAGTTAGCTTTACGCCGCAAGCAGCTATATTCCAGCTATATGACGGCAGTCTGTAAATAATCGAGTCTGGACCAGACAATCCAGTGATCAACATCATGAGCATCAATCTACGCAACTGGGACACGATGACATATGTCAACCAAGTCAGCGAGCCTGACCACCCAATCCCATTAGTCGCCTCTTACGACAAGCATGGGTTACTGAAGATTCTAACTATTCTGCCCCTAAATCACACACACACACCCCACCCCCACCCCACCGCCATCCCTCCAACCCGTCCTACGGAGCCACTCACCGCCTGCAAATTGCCAAAGTCCACCCAGAAACTGTAGTTGGGTATTTGTTCCATTCCCTTGGCACCAAGAGCAAAGCGCTGATACAAGAAGCCGAAGAAGAGGTACACAGCTATCAAACTGAACAAGCTGCAACAAAAGAGACATTGACTGTTTGGTTGTGTTTATCTGATCTTTATTAAGGGACCATTCATAACTTAAGGCTAGGGGGCGTTGATGATGATTTTTATGGAAAAGCATGGACAATGTGAATGACACCACCCCACCTAAAATATATGTACAAAGTAAGTGACCCCCATGCATGTACATATCAATGACCCCCCCTCCCTTTTACCATAATTTTTAATATTATCATGTACAAAACTGCTGCCCCCCCCTCACACACACACACTTCCCTCCAGTGCATGTGTACAAAATTGATGACCCCTACTTTCCAAGAACAAAATGGGTGACACCCACCCCACCCCTTTAAATTAAAATCATCATCACCCTCCTAGCCATAAATAATGAACAGTCCCTAATCGCCATACTTGATGATATTTCAGCTATATGACAAGACAAGACAATCCAGTGATTGACATGATCAACACTTGATCGATGACATGCCATCGACCATCAAGTCTCCATGCAACTGTTACCATTTAAAACTGTTCTAAATTCTCTTTATGGAGGATAATTGCCAAATTCTGCATAGGTCTTGTACCAAAATTTATTTTCCAACAGAAATTGGCAATGATACAAACAATTCCAGGACTGTGATCCAAATCATATTACACCTGTTTACCAGGATAGGTATCGTATTTTAGTCGAAGTAAACTTATGCTCAGTATTATTCGTTACACTGCTATACTGAGTCTAACAAACCCTAGTAGAATGTCGCGCCAGCAAACCTTTGAGCGACCTATGACCGTCCAATCAAATGTGAGACAGACAAACGGATTTAACCAATCAGATAACAGCTACTATTTAGGGTTCGACGGGACTTACAAAATGGATTTTCTCTTCCCCGGGCACTGACACTGATCTCTCAACAAATGAAAATCCACATAAAACACAGATATTTGAAATGCATGTGTACGCTTAGGGGTTTCTGATGACATGGTTACTATTTGCTTATATTTCCGCCAGATGATATCCTGAAATATTGACAAAAAGCTATTTTCAGCGACTGTTTACCCACTAGACTACCCCACCGCTCCGGTGGTTTGTAAAGAAAATACAGAGTCTAAGTTTACTTAGACTGACCGCATTGCAACCACAGTATCAGCACTGGATTTTTTTAATTTTGTCTGTTGTTTAACTCTGCACTATGCAATATTCCAGCTATATGGTTGCAGTCTGTAAATAACAACCCAGTGATCAACATCATGAGCATCGATCTACGCAATTGGTAACTTAATCCGTAAATCAATGCTCCCAACAAGGAAGAAAGAATTGCTCCCCCTGAACATGGAGTGAGGTTGTCACTCCCCACACTGTCTCTAGTTGTTTCTTCCTAGGTTGCTGAGACAAAGAAATATCAACAAAACAACGATGATGACCAAATCAGCAAGCCTGACAACCCAATCCCCATAGTCACCTCTTACAAGTATGGGCTGATTAAAACCAATTCGAACCCGTATCTTAACGGGTTATCAGTGGTGGTGGTGGAATTGGGTTTAACGTCATGCTTGAGAATATTTCACTCATATGACGACGTGCATGAGTGTGTATGTGTATGTGCGGCTGCTTGTACTAGCCCAGACTGAAGCTGGTTTTATAGTGCTAGCCCACTGAGATACCATGCCGCAGCGAAGCATGAATACCCCACTCAGACACATTATACTGACTCCGAGCCCACCAGTCCTTGATGTACCCATTAATGCCGAGCGCCAGGCAGGGACCAACAAGTACCATATTTTAACGTCTTTTGGTATGACGCGGTCGGGGATCGAACCCGCGACCTTCTGCACTCTGGGCGGACGCTCTAACCACCACACCATGGAGGCGGTCAGGTTATCAGTATTGGAATGGCACCCATGAGTACTTTGATAGGAATTGTGGAATCACACCCACAGTAAGTACCCACAAAGAGTATCCTAAACCACAGTATCAGGATATGACTCGCATCGCACTACCTATGGTATCAGAGTACTTTGAGACCCCAGATACCCTCACCTTCCGGTCAATTTTCATAAAAAACGATCTCTTGTGTTAAAAAAGAGACTGTCTATAAAGGATATGCGGTTTCCATTTCCAGACGGTAAACTTTACAAGCCAACTGGCTAAATCAATATAAAACTGACTCACTTATCCACACGAAGCTTTATCTTGACACGAGACAAGGTCTGCTAATCTGGATTAAAACCGATCAGCAGAGTATTGGTGGTGATTAGTAGGCCTATCTGACTGACTGACTGAGTTTGGTTTTACGCCGCTTTTAGCAATATTCCAGCAACATCACGGCGGGGGACCTCAGAAATGGGCTTCACACATTATACCCATGTGGGGATTCGAACCCGGGTCTTCGGCGTGACGAGCCAACGCTTTAACCACCAGGCTACCCCACCGCCCTATCTGACACTGAGTGAATTGTAATCAGCAAATCAAAAATGCTTTTCGGAAGTGATTTTAAACCAGGACCCTGTTCCTCAAAGCGATCATAGAGCTACGACAGTTGTAAGTCTATGTTAAAATATGGGAGTTACGAATGTCATAGCGCTACAATTGCTTCGAGGTACGGGGCCCAGAAGTGTATGCTCAATACCGTTTCAACACCAAAGCCTGGATGACAGAAATCCAGACATTCAGTTATCCGAACGATTTACGCAAAAACGAATGTGTCCGGGTGTCCGGGGTCTGACTGTTCATGGTACCAAGTACACTTACACTATGATGAAGATGGATCCCAGACTGAGGTTGCTGGACGGTCTAGCGGGACAGATATCCTGATGACTCAATTCAAACAGGTAGTAGCAGTCATTGGTCTTGTTGTTGTTTTCTTCCAAAATAATCATCTCGGCATGCAACTAGAAAATATGAAAGCAATGTCTTGTCAGGAATATCAAAACATCAAAAGGCACAGAAGATCATGTGTTTGAGTCATATACAAAATTTCATGATGCAGTTTTTACAGATTTCTAGGCTTAAGGTAGAACAAATTTCTACTTGGACAAGCTTAAAGGACTGTGGTCTTACTCTCGCACTGAACCTTTCATGTGTTTAGCTTGAGGTACTTGGACCAATTCTGCCAAAAAATATCCCATTGAGACATACTTGGGGTATCCTAAGTATACAAGCTTAGGCTACTGAAGACCTACTCTAAAACTGGGCTATCCCAAGTATACAAGCTTAGGCTACTGAAAACTTACTCTAAACTGGGTTATACCAAGTATACAAGCTTAGGCTACTGAAGACTAACTCTAAAACTGGGCTATCCCAAGTATACAAGCTTAGGCTACTGAAAACTTACTCTAAACTGGGCTATACCAAGTATACCAACTATACAAAGCTACTGAGACCTACTAAAACTGGGCTATCCCAAGTAACAAGCTTAGGCTACTGAAGACTTACTCTAAACTGGGCTATCCCAACACAAGCAGGTATAGAAGCTTAAACTGGGCTACTGAAGAGCTTGGGATACTGAAGACCTACTCTAAACTGGGCTATCCCCAAGTACACAAGCCAAGTATACAAGCTTAGGCTACTGAAGACTTACTCTCTAAACTGGGCTATCCCAGGTATACAAGCTTAGGCTACTGAAGACTTACTCTAAACTGGGCTATCCCAAGCTTGGGTACTGAAGACTTACTCTAAAGCTGGGCTACTGAAGCTACTTACTCTAAACTGGGCTATCCCAAGTACACAAGCTTGGGCTACTCTAAACTGGGCTATCCCAATAGCTACTGAAGACTTACTCTAAACTGGGCTATCCCAAGCTTATACAAGCTTGGGCTATCCCAAGTATACTGAAGACTTACTCTAAACTGGGCTATCCCAAGTACACAAGCTTGGGATACTGAAGACTTACTCTAAACTGGGCTATCCCAAGTACACAAGCTTGGGATACTGAAGACTTACTCTAAACTGGGCTATCCCAAGTACACAAGCTTGGGATACTGAAGAACTCTAAACTTATCCCTAGGCTACTAAACTGGGCTATCCCAAGTACACAAGCTTGGGGTACTGAAGACTTACTCTAAACTGGGCTATCCCAGGTATACACAAGCTTGGGGCTACTGAAGACTTACTCTAAACTGGGCTATCCCAAGTACACAAGCTACTGAAGACTTACTCAACTGGGCTACAAGCTTAGGGTACTGAAGACTTACTCTAAACTGGGCTATCCCAAGTACACAAGCTTGGGCTACTGAAGACTTACTCTAAACTGGGCTATCCCAAGTATACAAGCTTTACTGAGACTACTCTAAACTGCTACTGAAGACTTACTCTAAACTGGGCTATCCCAAGTACACAAGCTTGGGGTACTGAAGACTTACTCTAAACTGGGCTATCCCAAGTACACAAGCTTAGGCTACTGAAGACTTACTCTAAACTGGGCTATCCCAAGTACACAAGCTTGGGGTACTGAAGACTTACTCTAAACTGGGCTATCCCAAGTACACAAGCTTGGGCTACTGAAGACTTACTCTAAACTGAAGGCTAGTACACAAGCTTGGGGTACTGAAGACTTACTCTAAACTGGGCTATCCCAAGTACACAAGCTTGGGGTACTGAAGACTTACTCTAAACTGGGCTATCCCAAGTATACAAGCTTAGGCTACTGAAGACTTACTCTAAACTGGGCTATCCCAAGTACACAAGCTTGGGGTACTGAAGACTTACTCTAAACTGGGCTATCCTTGAAGACTTACTCTAAACTGTACTGAAGAGGCTACTGAAGACTTACTCTAAACTGGGCTATCCCAAGTACACAAGCTTGGGGTACTGAAGACTTACTCTAAACTGGGCTATCCCAAGTACACAAGCTTTGGGCTGCTGAAGACTTACTCTAAACTGGCTATCCAAGTAGCACTAGCTACTCTAAACTGGGCTATCCCAAGTACACAAGCTTGGGTACTGAAGACTTACTCTAAACTGGGCTATCCCAAGTACACAAGCTTGGGGTACTGAAGACTTACTCTAAACTGGGCTATCCCAAGTATACAAGCTTAGGCTACAAGCTCTAAACTGGGCTACTGAAGACTGAAGACTTACTCTAAACTGGGCTATCCCAAGTACACAAGCTTGGGATACTGAAGACTTACTCTAAACTGGGCTATCCCAAGTACACATGCTTGGGATACTGAAGACTTACTCTAAACTGGGCTATCCCAAGTACACAAGCTTGGGATACTGAAGACTTACTCTAAACTGGGCTATCCCAAGTACACAAGCTTGGGGTACTGAAGGCTTACTCTAAACTGGGCTATCCCAGGTATACAAGCTTGGGGTACTGAAGACTTAGTACTGGCTATCCACAAGCTTGGCTTACTCTAAACTGGGCTATCCAAGTACACAAGCTTGGAATGTACTGAAACTTACTAAACTGGGCTATCCCAAGTACACAAGCTTGTGGTTATGTTCTGAACTGGACTTACATCTGAAATGGACTTCATCATCTGAAATGGACTTACATCTGAAATGGACTCATCGCAAGTGAACATGATGACTGCTCGACGCCCTTCATGGCCGCAGTGGCTCTTGTAGTTTTCCCCATCCAAGTACTCCAGGTACAGCCAATCAGCTGACAGAACACAAATTATTAGTGGTAGTTCATTTAGAAATAGACATTTGTCAAAATTATTGTACTGTGGAAGCTGTCAAAACTGGCAGCTGTCCAATCCGGCAAGTTGTCAACACCAGCATAAAATCTCAGTCCTGTCCATGGCTTGTACATTTATCACCATTTAAAAGCTCTGCAATCCGGCAGCTGTCAATTCCGGATCACGGCATGAAATGAGCTGCCCCAATAAGTGTTTCTACAGTAATCAGCGCTGTCTAATAAGGCACATGCCAAGGAGCCGGCTGCATGTATATATTCACCAATTAATCCTGTGTTTAAACTATATGGTTGCCGACAGAGATAATTCAATCTGAATTCAGTATGGGTATACTTGTGTATGTAATTAGTCAGTCCCGACGAGTGCCAGTTTAGACAGCTTCCACTGTATTTTTTCACATATTTATCCTTATTTCTCTCATGAATTCTTCATGGTGGTGTGTGGGCTTATGCATAGAGTGCAGGCCACTAATCAGTTGCAGTTAAGCAACATTGGTCAAAGAGTGAGTGAGTGAATTTGTTTTTTATGCCGCTTTTAGCAATATTCCAGCAACATCACAGCGGGGACACCAGAAATGGGCTTCATGTGGGGAATTGAACCCGGGCCTTCAGCGTGACGAGCGAACGCTTTAACCACTAGACTACCCCACTGCCCTGGTCAAAGAGAGCACCTGGAGTGCTATATAAGTGGCCTCATCATATCATTTCATAAATTTTCCCTAGGTTGGTGCCATATCATGTGTCAGGTGACTCAGTACCAGTGGGTTAATGATACAGCATTGTATTGCAATATACGGCTAATGATACAATACATCCTGTATCACAATTAGTGGTGGTCGGATTAATTGAAATAATCGAAGATTGGTCGTTATGACTAAACGACCAAGCAATCGATCATGTTTTCTTATAATCGAACACAAACAATTCTGGAACACTTGTTTTCATTAACAATATTTTTCACATGGTTGGTTTTGTCTGCTACATTTCGTAAGCACTACAAGCTCATTTCAAGTCATGATTGAATTTATCTTAAAGACTTCAAGAAATTTATGTTTCTAACATACTAGTCATCCTTTAAAGATGTGAAATTTTGCCCAAAAAAACAAAAGAACTACATGGTTTTTTTTCTTATTTTAATGTGCATTAACAAATTTCATACATGACGCTAACCAATTATTTTCGATGATTGATCAGTTGCAATGAACCAATCATCAATTATGAGATTTTAACCAATTCCCAACACTAATCACAATATGTATCATTCATTACATTACAAGTTATATTGATGTAAAACCATGTGAATAATGACTGAACTGTTCAAGAACAAGAGCAGATTCTTTAGCATTTGGGTGAATGAGTTGGTTATTATGTCAAAATATTCCAGCATATTACATGATCAGGGCCCCAGATGAGGGCCGTACTGGCGTATGTACGGATATAAAATGTGCACGATACGGTAGGAAATAATTTAGAAAACGTAGTAGATACGCACTACAGCAATGGTGTACAGTCTGAGAATCATTTACAGACGTATTCATCTGAAAAAATATTGATTTATTGTTTCTTGACCTGTTTACACAGAGTAGCAATGTTGTTATGCATTTATGAAACAAAACACAAGATTACTGATAGTCCATTAAATTATATTAAGAACTCTAAATGTACTCTTAAGGTTTTCCAGTACTCCTGCATTGAAACAGTAAGGAGTACGTACTCCTGATGTTGAAAATTTATCTGGAGCCCTGACATGATGACTCATGGCTAAGGAGTTAAATATCAGAAAACGTAAAACCAACCTTCAGAGGCTGCTGATACTTTGAAGAGGTATTCTTGGGGTACTTGGGGTACTTATAAGCAATTTTATGTCCATTAAAAATTCCTATGACAGTTGTAACTATATCTTAAATAAGATATATACAAAACAAAAAACACGGTTTTGTCTTGTTCGACCACCACTGCAGGGCCCCATGGCAACCCCCGCAGCCAAGAGAAGGTAACTCTAACCTTCAACCTTTATAACTCACTTTCCATGCTGATCGTGATCAGACAGAATGTGGAGGAGTGGGTGACCATACCTCAAGGAGGACTCTCTTCAAAGAATCAGCAACCTCTGCATGTTGGTTCGATTCTTTTTCAGAAGAGGTCCTCCTTGGGGTACTTATAAGCAATAAGACAGACTCCCAAAGAGTCGGGAGTAGCATTCTGTCTGGCAAAACGAATCCAAATTCAAGTGGAATTCTCCAATCTAAATATAGATTAAGATCACACCCAGTCACGTGACCTCCTACCCCGATTAGGCGAGAACACGATTCAGGATCAGGTCTCGAAAAATTGCCGAGCTCATAAGTTACTGCAAACTATTGGCTCGAATGCACCCCTCCTTTTTGGAAGAGAGCTTTGCCAGGGCCTCGATAAAACCCGATGTGTAAGGCTAGGTAAGCATTGGAAGTTCAATGTGAGCAGTCACGTGGATAGCAAGATCGATCTGAGAGTGGTAGGTATGCGGGAGGCGATTACTGACATGATCAGAATGAAATACTGTCAGTGTTGGGTCAGTGGATATCGCATGGATGTCCCGACCCTTCTACCAGAGCTGACCACCACAAGCAAAGCCGTCTTCCACGTCAACAAGTGAAGTGAGAGAGATAATAGACTTGAAAAGCCAGGGCCAGACAGCCAATTGAGAACAACTGGTAAGTTAATGGTGGGCTAGGTCGCCACCGAGGCAGTCGAACCCTGTTCATGCCAGCTACGTACGAAGCGCTATACAAGAGGGTGCTGCCTAGTCAGAGGACCATCGAATGGGGTGAGAAAAGTTGAAATAGCCATGGAGTACGGCAAATGGTGAAGGCCATAAGGCTCTCTTCCAAAATGGGGTTAAGGTAAATCCAATGCTAAATCCATGGATTCGGGTGTGGCGCCCCGTTCAGAGTGAGAATGCCTGGCCGTGCGGGTTCTAACACCAACCTGACAGCTGTCAATTCCGGCACATTGATGTGCAGGTTGTGACTTTGTTGCACAGAGACCGCAGATCGCCCAGAACATCGCCCCAACCCGGGAGGTGCAACTGCAACATTTCGGGCCCTCCTCGTGGACATCACCTGAGGCAACACAGCCGCAATTCTATCTCGCATTTGCCTCAGTGACAAATCGAATCATTGTAAAATGCTCAAAGTAGCGAAAAGAGCTGATGCTCAAATCGACTAGTCGACTGTTCAACCCGAACCCCGGTTCCGAGGCACGTGGGAGTAGCCTTATAAATCAGGTTTCCCCAAGCACTCAGACCTCAGAGCGTCGAGGTGACCGAGATACCCAGCACACTCGACAGTCTCTTGGCGAAGGTGTTGATAGACATCAGGCTTAGACCTGAACTACCGGCGCCAGGGATCTGTGCCGTACCAGGGTCAGTGCTACTCCCGAGGTTCAGAGCATTCGTGGGGCCGAAGCTCGGCGGTTTGAGTCCGAAACCCAATCCCGAGACACCCAGGAGTAGCCTGATAAATAAGGGTTCCCCTGGTACATAAAAAAGCTCACTGAGCACACAGATACATGGCCTATAGCGCTATATAAATACCTATACATTATACCCATATGAATATATACATATATATACGTGCTCTGGTCGACCTCGAAGTGTCCGCCACACACAACAGCCTCTTGGCCAAGGTGTCAATAGGCCGAGACCTAAGCTACCAGCGCCAGGGATCTGTGCCGTACCAGGGGCGAAGCCCAGGTCAGTGCTAGTCCCTAGGTTCATAGAGTCCAAACCCCAGTCCCGAGATACATGGGAGTAGCCTGACATGGGAGTAGCGTAGACCTTGGAGCGTCGAGGTGATTGGTAGCTCCATCACACTCAACAGCCTCGTGGCCAGGGCGTCGATGGACACCAGGCCGAGACCTGAGCTACCAGCAATGGGGATCTGTGCCATACCAGGCCGAAGCACAGGTCGTTGCTAATCCCCAGGTTCAGAGCGTCCCCGGAGCCAAAGCTCGGGTCAGATCATCCCGGAGGTCGGACCCTTCCTGGAGCCGGAGCTTGGGTCGGGACCTCCCCCAAATAATGCACAGGTGCCATCTCTACCCATAGATCGGGTACCAAGCTCCTCTCGGAGTCTGGACACCATGTCAGAGATCAGAGCCTGATCATAATGCACAGGTGCCATCTCTACCCATAGATCGGGTACCAAGCTCCTCTCGGAGTCTGGACACCATGTCAGAGATCAGAGCCTGATCATAATGCACAGGTGCCATCTCTACCCATAGATCGGGTACCAAGCTCCTCTCGGAGTCTGGACACCATGTCAGAGATCAGAGCCTGATCATAATGCACAGGTGCCATCTCTACCCATAGATCGGGTACCAAGCTCCTCTCGGAGTCTGGACACCATGTCAGAGATCAGAGCCTGATCATAATGCACAGGTGCCATCTCTACCCATAGATCGGGTACCAAGCTCCTCTCGGAGTCTGGACACCATGTCAGAGATCAGAGCCTGATCATAATGCACAGGTGCCATCTCTACCCATAGATCGGGTACCAAGCTCCTCTCGGAGTCTGGACACCATGTCAGAGATCAGAGCCTGCACCGACGATCTCTGCAGCTGCTGCTACAAGTAAGAAAAGAATCGTTAGTGGTGCAGCAACATTGCTTGTGGGGGAGGTGTAGGTGGGGAAAGATAAAAGGATTTCCTTAGAAACCTTTCATCAAATATTATCCCCTGTCTGAAGCAGATTAGTGAAAAACATAAAACTGTGTGCCTGAAAGAACACGCTTGAGGCGTAAAAATCCCAGGCAGTATTGTGTGTGTGAATACATATGTAATGTATATATGTATAACATAACGTAACACTAACAGGACAAAATTAATGCAAGGGCACTAATTATAAAATGTAATGCGAAAAGCAATGCCGCAACATTGACTTAACATGAAAACTAACATGTAGAAGAATGTAGTATATTGCTCGCCATATCCGCCAACCTTTCAAAACATACCTTAAAGTGGAGAATTTGACAAATATAAATAAGACAAATTGATAAAACGATGAACGATATTGCCCTAGTAGTATCGCATAGCTCGTACAGAAGAAATCACTCGTCTTAAAATACTTTATTCATATGCAGTTGAGAAAAAATAATTTGGTAAAAAAGAGCACTTAAATTTGATCAATCATTCTGGGAGGTGTTTAGCATAGCATGTAAAAATTTCACCATCACTAAATCATTTAAAGTAATAGCCCTGGTATTCTCAGAATATAGCAAAATATTTTTTCCAATGCATTACTGTTGGGGACCAATTCAATCAACTCACTTCCAGATATGATATCAGCATTCTTATACTTTCCCAGGATGACAGTTGACTTAGGCTTCTTTACAGTAGTCTGTATGGCACCAACACCATCAAGTCCGCCAACAGAACCACAGACAGCAACAGTATAAATATACTTGTCCGAGGGATCGGTTACTTGATAGCTAGAAATACAGGAATGAAAGGATGTACATAATCATCAAACATTTGACAGCCTGTATTTTCTTTTGTATGTTACATACTTTTAAAAGAAGACCGCAGTGGAGATGGGGTTATTTTTTTTCCAACTTGCTGTTTTCAATTGGCTATCTCTATTAACACATAAATCCAATGCAATGTGAGGCAAATCAGCAGAAATTTACCGAGTTTCAAGTTTCAGACAGAAAATGGCTACTTGAAAAATGAAGCCTAGTTAAAACTTAGAATAAGATGTAATTTGCACCTGTAGTTTACAGGGTCCAACTGAAATAAACAAAAAGTGAAGTACCACCTAAATGAGATCGTAACATGGCGTTTGATCAGTCAAGTAGTGCTCAACCCTTAGGATAATAAAGGGGTGTTTGATCATAGGGATACCAAATCTTAATGATCTAAATAGGAGCTTGAACAGAAAGGGGACCTAAAAGCTAAGAATAACCAACCCTAAAACTACACAATTGACCTTAAGGTGAAAAGAGGCATGTAAGATTAGTGAAGCCAGAGTTACAATTGACAGTTGTAGCTAATTAGTGCTGCATAACTGCATATGCTGCATACAATGACACCAGAAATGTACGTCCGAGACTTTCATCTCTTCGGCTTTTCGGACTGTGGGGTAGTCTAGTGGTTAAAGTGTTTGCTCGTCACGCCAAAGACCCAAGTTCGATTCCCCACATGGGTACAATATGTGAAGTCCATTCCCCCCACCATGATATTGCTGGCATATTGTAAAACTAAACTCACTCACACACTTTTCGACTTTTCCTTCGACATCAAGCTGGTAACAATGCTGAAATACTGTTCAAAGTAGCTCTAAACCCAACTATGTTTCCCGGTTTCACGAAACTGTTTGTTAAACACTGATAACATACAGCCTCTGCTAGTTATCTGAAGCCGTGATACAACAGTAATTCTGGTAAAAGCGTCCCTATTGCCAGATCGAATCTCACAATGCCAGTCACTGGATCGTTTGACATAGACAAGACTGCCAACATACCTCCCTCCCTCATGTAGCTGAAATATCAGTGAGTGAATTCAGTTTTACGCCACTTTTAGCAATATTCCACCAATATCACAGCGGGGACACCAGAAATGGGCTTCACACATTGTACCCATGATGGGAATCGACCCTGGGTCTGCAGCATGACAAGCGGACACTTTAACCACTAGGCTACCCCATAATGTCCATGGAAATCAAAGTTCAAACAGTCAAATTCTCAAAAGTAAAAGTCAAGTAGACATGGTTTTATGTTACGTAATGTTTTGGATGGAAATGTTAAACCCTGGCTGAGCTCCAGGCATAACATAATAAACCATAACCAAAAGGTGAGTTTAAACCACGTATGAACTATATGAATGCAGGAAGCTCCAGAAAGAATTCGAAAGCATTGGGATACCATATAATGAAACACTACAGACCTCACAATATTAAAAATCAATGGGAGTGAGTAGTGCACACACTTCGCCAGATAACTGACTTTGTTAATTAGTGACGTAATTAGCACTCTACCTCCAGGCCATGAGCGCCATCACAGTGAATGAGTGCTCTTTAACATAGAAGTGAGACAGAAGTGAGAGAAATGAAAACAAACCATCTCACTGTGCCACACCCTTCCCATTCAATTTATGTTCTCGACATTGTTACTGGTACTGTATTAACAAGTCCTGGATGGGGCGAAATGTGTTTCAGTGGAATACAATCACATTACACTGCCCTAAGTTAAGGTCTAACCCTAAACCCTACGGATTGGAAAGGGTTGTTTGCCTCAAAATATGTGTCAGCTCCCTTAGGAATGAAAAGAGTTCATAACCCTAAACCCTAAACCGTAATCCTAAGGATTGGAAAGGATGCCATACCCTAACCCTAACGATTGCAAAGGGTACCTAACCCTAGGGATAGGAAAAGGTGCCATACCCTAACCCTTGTTTGACTCTTAAGATGCGTCAGCTCCCTAAGGATCGGAAAGGGTACCAAATTCTTAGGATCATACAAATGGCGAAGAAGGCTGTGGAGTCGGTATCACGATAAAGAACTAGTGCACAGAAGCACTACATCCATGATAGCACGATATTTGCTCCACAGATAGCCGCGAAGGCTGTGCCCAGTAAAGTGCACTCTAGCCCCCAAATTGATAACAGTTGGCAATAAAAAGTCTACAATTCAAATGTCTCAGTAGGTATCACTTGAAACTGGAACTGGAACTTATCATAAGGTCATGAATGGGACTGCTTTAAACATCAGAAAAATCAATGGTATCAGCGACTGGTGTCAGATAATTTAGTCGCCTACTAAACTGTGTCCTCTCCACAAACAATACACAACTTTCCTTTCGTAAAGCAAGCACCTTTTTCCAATGAATGGTTTAAGTTTGGGATAATCCTTTTCAGAGTCCTTGAATTTCGGAAACGCACATCCAAGCTCAGTTGTGTATCCTCCAACTGGTTCAAGAAATGTCAATATGTGTACAATTGCAATTACTAAAATAATCAAACTGTTCATTGTTGTACCGGATCCTAGTAGCGAATGAGGCAAATATTTCAACAAAATACGAGGAAATATCGATACAATTTCTCCGATTATTTTGCACCACGACAAACCAGGAAGTCCATGTGATGTTAACAACAGCACCGGAGACTCTTTGTTTCTCTATGCTGATTGGCCAATGATAGTTACTGGTTCATGGTTATTGATGCGCTGCGTCGAATTTTAGCGCAGGAGCTCAGTTTAGTGTTTCAGCAAGTTTAGTGCAATATCACGGTGATTAAACAACAGAAACTGGGTTCACGAAATACAACCGACGTAAAGAATCTTATCCGGCACTTTTGGGTGACGAGTGGACTTGTAGGTTGCCCCCACGTACGAAGAATTATCAATATAATGCAATTTAAAAAATGAGAGACTCACACCCGTAAGGCATACGAGATCAGTAAAACATTGTTTATATTTGTTTACTTATACAAAAGTGAAACAAAATATATAGTTCAGGGAGCAGCGGGGTAGCCTAGTGGTTACAGCGTTCGAAGACCCGGGTTCGATTCCCCGCATGGGTACAATGTGTGAAGCCCATGGTGTCCCCCGCCGTGATTTTGCTATAATATTGTTAAAAGCGGCGTAAAACTAAACTCACTCACTCACTCACCTTACTATCATGTATCTCTTACGGATATTTGGAATATA
The DNA here is from genome assembly GCF_003918875.1 of Haliotis rubra. NCBI lineage: Eukaryota > Metazoa > Mollusca > Gastropoda > Lepetellida > Haliotidae > Haliotis > Haliotis rubra. The sequence continues at coordinate 4,047,028 of NW_025765558.1, read as the reverse complement.
TTTCTTCATTAAAATAGTTAGAATTTTCAATCAGAGAAATACATTGTTATGGCAGAAAGTGTCTTGCATTGCATTTTAAAAGAAAACATCATCTTCAACTTTTCTAAAATTACAAACTGTACGTGATTAGAAGAAGGAGAAGATTATTGTCTTTTATGTCTCCGAGTAAACAAAATATACAGTAACTCACACAGTCAGATGTTATTTGCAGTATTACATCAATTTGGATATACAATATTTTTCAAAACGTTATTCTTCAGCTTGTTGCCTGTTTTAAATAAAATAGAATGAAAAGCAGTGGGGATATTCTGCCGAAAAGAAATCAATCAAATGTTAACAAAATCTACTGTAGCTTTTTATATAAAAACGTATCAGTGTATTATAATTCAAACCTGTGCATCCGGGTGATGGTTTGGTTGTTGTTTTACGCCGCACTTAGTAATCTTCTAGCTATAAGGCGGCGGTCTGTAAATAATCCAGTCTGGACCAGAAAACCCAGTGATTAACAGCATGAGCATTAATCTACCACATTGGGATACGATGACATGTGCCAACCAAGTCAGTGAGCCTGACCACCCGATCCTGTTAGTCGCCTCTTACGACAAGCATGGGTTGCTGAAGACCAATTCTAACCCGGATCTTCACGGATGGTGATGGTTTGGGAGGGAACCTGTGGCAACCGCATGGGCGTGTGGCTACCTTCAGTTTCTAGGTTTGTCTTTGTTGTTGTTTTCTTTGATTGGCATTCTGGAAGTTGATCAGCTGAAGAATGGTGATCGGGCAGGCCAATGCAAGACATTGACGTTAGAATTGGCAAGGCAGTGGACCGTGACGCATGTTGTATGTGAGGTAGCGTTGTCATGCTGGAATAACTCACTCTCTTGGTCCATAATCGGAAACGTGACGTGCATGGCCTTCGTTGATGTACCGATTTGCTGTCAATTCCCTGAACCACCATTAAATCAGGTCTTTATGTCCTGGATATCTCACTCCACACCATTACACCGCATTCACCGAATCTGTGGACCTGTCGAATGCAATTAGGGACAAAACGTTCCTTTTTCCAACGGTAAACACGCTGTGTCCCATATCTCCAGTGAAGAAGAAATCGTGATTCATCACTGAATCAGACTCGCCTCCAGTTTCTAAGGTTTCAGTTCCCAAACAATATCATTGTACATGTCTTTATGTATCTTTATTTATCTTAATTATAAGGTTCAAGCTATGCTATACATGTACACATACAGACTAACCACAGCTTGGAAACTTTTGATAATGTCGTTTAATTTAAGTGAAACTGCATTAATTACCCTTCTCTAAACCCAACAAGACACCCTTCAGTGACTGGTAAATGTGTTGTTCTGTTATTTTACAGGTCAAAAAACATTTCCCATTCTGATACAGTCTGTATGTAAACTAAAAACCAGTCTCTGAAATTAACATATTTTACAGAAAAAAGTTCATAGTAAAAAAAAATATATAATGAAAAGGAGTCCTGAGAAGCTGTGGAAATCTAGACTTGCCACGTTTTCTAGACTTGCGTGGGCTTTCTTGGATATGTTTGGATATGTCTGTTATGTCTGTATGACAGACTAGGAAGTAGGCAAATTGGGACTGTAGGCAGGATAGGATGTAACCGTATACGTAGGGAAAGATGCGGTGCGTACGTCTTGACGTAACACAAGCCGAGATGAGTCCCATCCCATGCGAGTTGTGTGGGCGCTTCCCGACCCATGTACAATGAGTGAGTTTGGTTTTACACCACACTCAGCAATATTTCAGCTATATGGCGGCGGTATGTAAATAATCCAATCTGGACCAGACAATCCAGTGATCGAAAGCATGAGCATCGATCTACGCAATTGGGATACAATGACATGTGTCTATCAAGTCAGCGAGCCTGACCACCCGATCCTGTTAGTCGCCTCTTACGATAAGCATGGGTTACAAGTTAATCAACATATGTACAGTGCCGTGAATTCCTTCAGCATGGCGGCCTATGAGATTGTGCATTGTGGAACCATACGCAAGTTGATAAATGTGATGTCATTAGTTAAATAGTGGTCGGAAAACCGAAGATGATTTCAAATTTGCCTGTCAAAGTTTACAAGGATCCATCCTAAATTCACTTCATGACAATTATTTATGCTACACTGAAATAACATATAAGTCTATGAAAATTACATCAAGTGGCCCAAAACTGAGGCATTATGAAATCCAGGGTCCAGATCCACAAAACGTTCGTAACGTTACGTCGTAACTCTATAATTTATCATTGGCTTACGAATGTCGCAGCGCTACGAACGCTTTGTGGATCGGGACCAAGCTTTTTCCACATATTTCGACATCTACAGACAATGTATATACAGTATATATTCTCCCATATTTTCTACAGTGAACTGCACTGATTAAAAACCAGCTTTAATACGAACTAACTATAACAGACATGATGGACTATGCTCCCAGCCACTTGCTCTATATTAAGTCGAAATGTGTACCACGACATACTGTTATTTCGAACTAAATCAGTGGTCTCTTTGAGTTCATTATAACCATTGCATACTGTATTTTGTCTACACAAGGCAAGCCGACACGTCCATGCTGTCGGGTCCGAGCCGGTGCAACCGTCCTTACCACTATCTTCATCTTCAGGGGCGGTGGGGTAGCCTAGTGGTTAAAGCGTTAGCTCGTCACGCCGAAGACCCGGGTTCGAATCTCCACATGGGTACACTGTGAAGCCCATTTCTGGGAACACCAGTAATGGGCTTCACACGCTGTAACCGTGTAAGGAATTGAACCCGGGACTTCCGCGTGAGGAGCGAACGCTTTAACCACTCGGCTAAACAAGCAACAACCTTCCAACCTTCTCAAAGAAAAAATATAATTTCTTATCATCAATAACCATAACAGTCAACGATGTTCGAGATATTCTTCTGTCCGTCGATGTAACTAGTTAGTGGACATGATGGTATAGGCAATACACTATTGAAATTAAGTGTGTCAGTTATATCGGCTCCGTTGTCCAAACAAAAGGTATGCATCTGAAGAACACTAAATTTCCCCAGCAATCTGGAAAGAAGCTTCTGTCTACCAATTCATAAAAAGTTAGCATAAACGAATGTAGTCTGTCATCAAACGAATGCAGTAACTATAGACCCACAGCACTGACAAGTTGTCTTGCGAAGATTTTCGAAAAATGTGTGTTCAACTATGTTTCTAATTATCTAAGAGATGATAACTTAATCAGGAACTTCCAATCTGGTTCCGTGTGGAGTGATTCAACTACAAACCAACTAGGATATCTGTACGAATTTATTGCCAGAGGACCTGTGACGATCCGGTAAGAACTGAGTGAGTGAGTTTGATTTTACGCCGCTTTTAGAAATATTCCAGCAATATCACGGCCGGGGACACCAGAAATGGGCTTCACACATTGATCATCTCTCTTAACAAATAAAGTATGTGATTCAACCAATTATAATTTAAGAAACCACCTAAACTTATAAAGTTTTAATTGTAGAACTAGTAACTATGCCAATTTTGAAATCATTGCTTCCTGAAACAGTCAACATCTGGAATACTCTACCCTCAGACAGTACAAGCGCTCCCTCCCTTGGCGAATTCAAAAAGAGATTAAAAACTTACAAAGTTACTAACACAAATTACTTCGATGTTAACTACGGTTCACCATTCTGTCAAATCATTCACGCCCACCTCCGACTTGCAGCGATCTGAACACCGACAAAACTAGATATGTAGCTGAGAGTCCAACTGTGGCTACAATGACTGACGACAGTCTACATTATTTCTTTGTCTTCCCCGATTATGATTTGATCAGACAAGATTTGTATTACTTTGTTAGAGGTTTTTATTTAAAATCTGTTCTTTACGGTCATTCCATCTCAAACTTAAAAACGAATATGGAAATCTTGAAATCAGTGCACAGCTTTACACTTTTGTCAGGTAGATTTCCTGCTTTTGTTAAATGCTAAGATATGAAACAATATTTCATAATTTTGCCATATACCTTTTAAATATACTGCTATAATTCTGATTGATATACGACTTTGTTACTGCAATATTGATTACACTTGCCAACAACACTAACATGATTATCTTGATGTCACCACAATTATAGAAGAAGAAGAAGAAATATAGTTTATTAATGTGTCACATGCTGCAGAACATTAAAAAGGACGGTACATTATTGCGAGAATTTAAAAGCAGCATCCGGCCATAAGGCCTATGAGACACAAATATCACAGTTGTATAAAACATTAGTAATAAAATCACACCCACACATACACACACGCAGGCCGAACTGTATGCACAAACACAAAACGCATACACCTTCACACACCCACACGCACGCACACATACACACACACACACACACGAGCGCACGAGCCTACAGACAGACACCTACGACAGACAGACCCACATACACGCGCACGCACGCACACACACACGCACACACACACACACACACACACACTTACACTTTCTTACCTAAAATGCATAGATTACATAAATAACAAACATGTTGACCTTATTATCAGAAGTACATTGGAGAGTTAACTATTCTACACAAATATTCCGGCGCCTAAACATAGTATGGACGAGTACGGCAAGGGGCTTTACGAACTGGTTATTTGTAAGTAAGAATACCATTTTATCTACTGCTGACATAGATGAGAATGTAGGATGGACACTGGTTATTTTCTTCCAAAGATTATATCTGAGATCTGAATAATAATCACAGTTAACCAGAAAATGTAATTCATCTTCAACGGCATTGCTACTACAGCGAGTACACACCCTTTCATGAAGGGGAGACTTCGGACGAGAATATCTACCCAATTCTACCTCTAATGGCAAAGTGCAACAACGGAGTTTGCTCAAGATACTACGATGTAACCTAGGTAGAACTGTTTCAACATAATGTTCAACTTGTAAAAAATCTTTAAAAAGACGATAAGTACGTAATTTATTTCCGTTGTCCTGCCCTTTATCATATCAGAGCCCAGAAAACCAATCAAAACTGTCTAGTGCCTTAAGGTGTTCTTTAGCCGCAACAAACTCCTCATGTGAAATACTAAACAGATCATTTATAGGTAAATGAAAACTAATTAATAATTTATGAGCTCCACTATACCAAGATCTCCTCCAATTAAATGACCATCTGCTAATAACGCTGGGTATTCTGCTAAATTCAAGTAACTGGAGTTTACGCCAAAGACGAAGAACCTCAATTTTTTGTTTGGTATACTGAGAAACCCAGCCCATTTCGCCACGAACTGCTAAATTTGGAGTTTTTCTAGCGACGGCTAAGAAGAATCTGGCTGCCCGATGTTGAACTGCATTGATACAGCTATACTGCCGTGTTCCCCAAATAGCGGCTCCATATGAAAGAGAATGGGCTGAACAAGATTATCATATAACTTATTATAAACTTTATAATCCATACCGCCAACTGCCTTAAACTTACACTTAAAAAACCCAAGCTCTATTAGCAGACTTAGCTATTTCCTTAGCTAAATCAAGATTTTCATGCAGCCACAGACCCAAGTCTTATAAGCATAGCAGACTTAGCTATTTCCTTAGCAGTAACATTTAAATCAAGAGCCCTAAATAAAGCTCTAGGATTCCTGCAGCCAGGGCTCCTTTTCAATTTAAATGGGCTTGTTTGTTACTATCAAAATTATATATATTCAGACTAAGCCTTAGTCTATTGTAAGCACAACAGTAGGTAATGACCTCACCACCCAATGAAAATACAAACTCTGAGCGTTTAACAGAACAAGGACGGTAATGTACAACTTTAGTCTTATTGAAATTAACCAAGATCCTCCAACGTGTACACCATCCAGCAGCACAGTCTAGCATACGCTGTAAGGACTGCTCATCAGGTGCTATCAAAGCAACGTCATCAGCATAAAACAATGAACTCAACACAACTCCATCAATATTTATACCACATTGTAAACTGTCTATTTCACTGGCTAGATCATTAATATAAACTGAAAATAGTGTCGGCGACAAAACACAGCCTTGTCGTACACCCGAGTTTACATCAAACACTTCAGTGAAGCTATCATTAATACGAACTCGTGACAAAGTGCCCTCGTACATCGACTGGAATGCATGGAGAAACTTACCATTAATACCCAATTTCAACAATTTATACCATAAACAATTACGATTAACCTTATCAAAAGCTTTCATGGCATCAATAAAACAGACAAACGTAGATTGTTTAGATAACTTTCTGTTATTAACAGTGGAGAAGAGGCTATATAAATGTTCATGTGTACTGCGCGGAGAACGGAATCCATTTTGGACTTCAGCCAATAAACCATTAGCTTCTAGCCACTTGCTAAGGCGCATATTTAAAATGTCTGAATAAATTTTGCAAAGGCACACATAACAGCGAAATGCCTCTATATCCCAGAGGATCACGTGCATCACCGTCCGTTTTCTTGATTGGATAGATGGTGCTGTTTTGCCAGAGTTCGGGACACACACCATTTTCAAAACAAAAGGTCATCAGGGTAACATGAAGTTGTATGCACGTATTATTTTTAAGAGACTCAGCTGGGAGCAGGTCAGTACCAGCAGACTTTCCACGTTTAGCGGGTGCCACCGCGCACTCGACTTCTTGGGAAGTGATCGGCGAATTGAGAACAGTTGTGTCATACGTTACATCACATGTCACATGACCATTGTTGATTTCATCCCGGATGTTTTGATAGTGAATGTCATCGTGATTCGGCGATGGTGAGTCAGCAAAAAGAAAGGAATAGTCTTGTTTCCATTTGTCCAGAAAAACTGTTTTATCCGTACAAAGATTGCCATTTAGCTCCACCTCCCAGGGAATCACAGTAGTCCTGTCGTTGGCGATACCAAGTTTACCGATCTTTCTCCAGAAACTCCGGGAATCATTGTCATTACACTTATCTAGTAGTTTCTGTTGTTCAGATAACTGATGTGCACGCTTATGTTTTCGTAATAGTTTGTCAAAACATTTTCTCTCCACAACATACAATTCCCTGAGGTATTTACGCCTTCTGGTACATTTACAAGATAAAAAGTTCTTCTCACACTCACATGCCTTATCCCATTGAAGCTGCAGCTCCTCGCACCAGTATGGTTTATACTTGGACTTGGAGCTAGATCGAGTAAACGCTTTAGGTTTGGCAACCTTGTCCAGTTCTGAGTACATGAAATTTAAAAACCCTGTAAGCATCATTGATGTTTCTTGCTGTGGCAAGTTTTGTTTCAATATTTCTAATTACAGAGTTTATCCTTCCCAATATTTTCCTGCAGAAACTGGTTGGAAATCTTATTGGCGTTGTACCGGTCAGACTTGTTACTCGAGATAACGTCACATTTATCCTTGCTGGGAGGAAGCAACATTTCCCACGTAAGAACAGAATGATCGGGAATACTTACGGGGACGTTGGATCCATCAATGATGTCCGACATTTTTATCACATTAAAATCTTTAAAAAACTGCAAATGCTCATGCGCAGTCACGACATAATCTACCACCGATGATCCGTTCCTGATGCATGTGTAATCCTGACTGCCCAGTCTACCGTTCAATACACACAAATTAGCTTCCACCAGGAAATCCAGGCACAGCTGACCATAGGAATTAGACAGACAGACAGACAGATAGTTTATTTGAGTCTCACCTCATATATACAGTAAAAGTACACGTAAAATTGGGAAAATATAGCAGTATAAGGAATATATGAGCCACTCTATAAGAGTTACGAGAGAGACTTGTATATATGCTAAAGGGTTTACACATACACATACATAAGTATACACCAAAAAAAGATAAAAAAATTAAATATAAAACAAAACCATTAAAAAAAATGCGTAAACATATCATATGTGAAAATATATACATACAGAATACTTAAAAGGTAAAACAGGTATACTCAATTAAAACATAATTAATTTATACGATAAAAGTATACACTCTGGAAAGGAGTTTTAAGAATATAGAAGATTACGACGACGCTTAAGTATATTAAAACAGGCTTTGGCACATTTAACCATTAAATGGTTATGACTTAAAATCGCTGTGAACTTCACACTCTCTGGCCACAGATGGAAGTCGGTAAAGAAGGAGCTGGCTTCTTGTATCAGATCATATCGTAGATCGTCGTATACAGGGCACTGTAGTAGGACGTGACGCTCGTCTTCGATACAGGGGTTACTGCATAGGGGACCTAGGCGGCGTTTGTCTGGGGGGAGGTTTTCGTATCGGCCTGTTTCTATTCTAATTGGGGCAACTCCACACCGGAACTTGGCCATAGCCGCGCGAAAATAACCGGGTAGTCGTGTTAATACATAGGATTCCGTTCCATGGACAGCTTTAAAAGTGCGGTATGTGTGTAGTTTTCCCGCATTTGATTCAATTCGCCGGCACCAGTTTGCGGAGTAGTGTACTTATGTTGGAGGTTTTCAGTTAAAAGTTCTTATTGATGATAGTTGCACCTGGCCAAGTGATATCAGGGATCTCACAGTTGTTCTCACTCAGGAGTCTGTGGACTCTAAAATTCCAATTCTTGAAACGGAACGATGCCAGTTTCTTATCCCATAGAAAGATTCGTTTGTTGAGTCTCTCATCCTTCATGTTCGTGAGTCCACACCACTGTCGCAACACCGCTTGACTCTGGTTTATGCCTACAGGAATCCATCCCACAGCTTCCGAGTACTGCATCAGTAGGGGTATACCGCCCAACTCCCAGGAAGAACCGACCTGCTCTGTTCTGGATAGCGTTGATGTACGTATAGTCTTTCTGCCCCCATATTACAGCTCCATATGTAATAACTGGTAAGACAAGATTATCATACAGCTTGGTGAAAACGTTGAAGTCAACTCCTCCAATGCCTTTACACTTTGCAAGCACCAGCCCCAGTGCTCTGCTTTGCTGCCTGAGATACTGCTTTAGCTGTAATCCTTAAGTCAAGATGTTCGTCCAGAAGTAACCCTAGGTAAGTATATCTCTCTGTTGTTTCTAGTTCCAGATTACCAACTGTAAAACGTTTTACAGATCTTTGCACTGAGGGGTTGCGGAAATGCATGACTTTTGATTTATCCCCATTGATGTCGATATTGTTTTTACCACACCAGTTGTGAAGAAAGATGAGAATGTCCTGCAGGTCTGACTCTGTCGGTGCCAGGAGTACAATATCGTCTGCATACAGCAGCATACACACCAGCTCATCCCCAATCTCAATTCCGATGTTCAGACTCTTCAAAATCACCGCCAGATCGTTGATAAATAAGTTGAATAACAGAGGGGAGAGTAGACAACCCTGTTTCACCCCACTGTTGACTTGGAACCAATCAGTCTTAAAACCATTAACTCTAACACAGCTATAGACGTCGTTGTATATGGTTCTTAGTGACTTCATCATTTTCCCACCGACTCCAACGTCCTTCAGTTTGTCCCACAAGATTCGTCTATCAATGGAGTCGTACGCTTTCTTAAAGTCGATGAAAGCAGCGAATGTACTCAACTTTTTTCTTTCTTTCTGTTTTCAACTATGTTAGTCAGGCTTGTTATGTGATCTAAATTGTACTTCTTCCTTTCTGAATCCATTCTGTTCTTCAACTAATAGCTTGTTTTCTTCAGCCCACTTAGACAGTCTACAATTCAGAATATGACAATATATTTTGTACATGCTAGAGGTGAGTGTGATACCTCTATAGGACATGGGTTCCCTCAAATCCTTGGTGCTTGACTTCAGGACAGGTTGGATAATTCCCCATCCATATTCCCGGCATTCGTCCCGTGTTCATAGCACATGTTTAAGAACTTATGTAGAAAATGCAATAGTTTATTATTCTTTCAGTATTTCTATAGGAAGTTCATCCTCACCTACTTTCTTTTACCATTCTTCATGGATCTAACTGAAAGTATAATTTCACTTTCGCTAATTGGTAGATCAAAAACATGGGAGCGATCATCCGGAGGATGGTGTTCATTCACATCAGCTGAGGGTCGCTTTCATGAACATTTAGTAGATTAGCAAATTCAGACTTCCATCTGTTCAGTATATCTTCCTTGTTGTGTGATATAGTTCCATTTTCTTGTACTATTTCCATAGGGATTCTTTCTTTGTGTCTTTCCGATCCAATACCAATTCTTCCTATTGATTTCCAGAAATAACTTTGGGTTTTTATCTACAGAGTCCGCAATGTCAGTTTGTATCTTCTGTCGATATTGTCTCTTTGCTATTTGTACATTTCTATCAAACAGTTTTCTAGCTCGTGAGTATTCATCCTTCAGACGTTTTCTGTTGACATTATCAGCTCGTAGATAGGCCGACTCAGCTGTGCACAGATTGTTCCACTGCTTTGACAAGGAATCAGACCACCAAACTTTACTCTGTCTCCTCCGTTTATTACACACGCCCGGTTTCAGTTTCATTCTTTTATAAGGGATCTTGTCGTTCATTTCTTCCTTTATCAATTTACAAAACCGTCATATGCTTAGAGTCTATGTTGTCTTGGGCTTTTCAGCTGCTTCCAGTTCAGAAATTAAAAGGTGTACCGAATGTACAGTATTGTCTTCCAGCACGAGATTATTGGGTGCCTTGTCCATGAGGAACTTGATATACTCATCTGTTTCATCAGTGTAGACAGTGTGTTGACGCTGAACGTTCTCCTGGGTACTGAGTGTCCAGGTGAGGAAGGAGTGGTCAGGAATTGTACGGTCGATATCCATAGAACCAAGTGCACGATCTACCATTGTATCACTTGCTCGTTCAACCATGAACTCACTGAACATGGCAAGTCCTCATATGCAACAAGGCAATAGTCAACAACTGCATATCCTTTGTGGATATTGAGTAAAATCATTCACTTTGCTATTCCTACCATTCAGAATACACATATTTGTCCGGACGAGAAAATCCACACATCCACTCACCATACCTACTGGGTTTAAAATCAATAACTTCTCTCTCGGGTAAAGAATCAACACCAATGACGTAATCTTCCAAGTCACCACATCTGCTGTTAAAATCACCGAATACCAGGACTACACCTGACTTTTGGTAAGAATATATGTTGAGGGTAAGTGTGTCAAAAAACTGCAGCACATCTCCGCTTCTGGTAGAATTTTCGGGTGGCAGATAGCATACACACATATTATACACATTTTTAGATAACACATGTTTCATAGATAGCCATAAAATACCCTCAAAAGAGTTATCAAGAACATTAATACTGTACCATGATAATAGAGAGGATCTAATAAGGAAGCCAACACCCCAGAACCACATTTCGCATTTTTGTGTATAAACTTTCTATTTTGGCCAAACCAAAGTATAACCCGGAACTGCAATAACATTGTCATTCATGAGGGTGTGTTTCTGTTAAACCAATAATGTCAACGTCAGTATCTAACACACACGCGGTACGAACTTGGCTATTCATTGAGGAAGTGTTTGAGTTCCAGCCGTTGATGTTCCAAAGACCAAATAGAAGCTAATGATTGGTATAGTGTCCACCATTCGCCCTGCTTGAATAGGATCCAGTACGAGGCGGACGGTGGCTCGCCTCTACTTCACGTCTATTGTTGGCCTCCCGTTGAGAACCGCTACCCTTGTACCGTTGACCACCGTTGTCCGTGCGTCGCCTGTCGTCAACGTCAGAATCACGTGACTTGAGGAGCACGCTTTTCCCTTTCATGATCAGCTTATCGTGACCAATAGCTTTCACAATTGATCTCATGTTTGAAGCATGCAAGCGTTGTTCTGGGGAGAGGTCGGGTGAAATGTACACGTCTGAGAATGTTCTCGAGTCCTTTAGTTTTCTCTTGTTGGACAAAATGTGGGTTTTATCCTCAGCTGACCTACATGTGGCAATAACAACACCAGAAAGAGCCTGGTTACGTGCTTGCTTTCTCACAGCGTCTGACACTGTCACACCACGTAGCTTTAAACCATCTTTAATCTGTCCATTAACTTTAGACATCACATTCTCATTTGTCCCTCTGGGAGATTTTTGATAGCTATGTTAAGATCACGACACTGACTGTTTTGCGATGTTTTCACAGCGACACTATACTGTTTCTTGAGTATGTCCACGTCTTTCTTAACACAGTCTATCTCTTCACACACGCTCTCCTTCACTTCAGAAAGACCTGTCTCAATTTTACGGTCAATAACTTTACCCAGATGTTCAATGATCTTCTGTTCCATATTTGTTTCGAGTTTATCAATACGTGATGAAAGCTGGCCGAACAACATGTGTAGGTCAGACGACAGTTTAGTAATGGGATCAAAGTCACAGGGGATTACCTTGATGTAGTTTTCTTGAATCATCATCCTTCCTGGATTTCTTGTTCGATAGTTCATCAGATTCTCCCTCGTAGCTATGTGATCTCTTCAGACTGCTGTGGGTCGGCGTTATGTCCGCAACCACAGTGATCTTTCACCCGCCATTACGTTGTCAACGAAGGCTTGGGACAGGCTCACGTCCAGACTTTCCGAGTTCATATTATCTTTTCGGCTGGACGTTTACGACCAAATCTTCCTAATAATGAATGTTCACGCTTACTTTAACGTTATAGATGTACTTTTGAGTCTCTGCAGGTCAGATTCTTGGTTAAAAGTCAGTATTTGTCAGAGCTCTCCTTATGGTGACCATTCAATCTCACGCATGCGTACATGTAAGCATCATTGATGTTTCTTGCTGTGGCAAGTTTTGTTTCAATATTTCTAATTACAGAGTTTATCCTTCCCAATATTTTCCTGCAGAAACTGGTTGGAAATCTTATTGGCGTTGTACCGGTCAGACTTGTTACTCGAGATAACGTCACATTTATCCTTGCTGGGAGGAAGCAACATTTCCCACGTAAGAACAGAATGATCGGGAATACTTACGGGGACGTTGGATCCATCAATGATGTCCGACATTTTTATCACATTAAAATCTTTAAAAAACTGCAAATGCTCAAGAGCAGTCACGACATAATCTACCACCGATTATCCGTTCCTGATGCATGTGTAATCCTGACTGCCCAGTCTACCGTTCAATACACACAAATTAGCTTCCACCAGGAAATCCAGGAACAGCTGACCATAGGAATTATGAATTGTGATCAATTACCTCTCTCTCTGGTACTCCATCCACGCCCTGAACATAGTCCAGGTGATTACTTATCCTGGCATTAAAATCACCACAGATACACAATATTCCTTCATTCTGGAATAGGTACAGCTTTTCGAGTAGCGTATTAAAGAATAATTCCGCATCATTTGCCCGGGTTGATCCCAGGGGTGGTAAATAGCAAACACACAGCACAATATTAAAACTATTATCACTGAATGGAATCAACTTTAGCCACATGATGCCGTCGTCTTCACGATCCAATACTTCCACTCTAAATGACTCTAGTAGAGAATTTCTTATAAAAAACCCAACTCCACCAGAGCCTCTCCTAGCACGTTTACTGATTTTTAACCTGTTATTTCCAAACCAGGTATACCCGTCTAGTGCAATACTTGCAGAGCCCTGTAGAAATGTCTCACAAACACCAAACACATCATAATTTAAATGGCTAACTACATGTTCACGGAACTGACTATTATCCAGATATCGTTGTGCCCAGCCACCTACATTCCAGAGTCCAAGCCGCCAAGGATCCTAGGCTTTGGTTTTGTTAGCAACCAACCGGTTCCATGATTATCTTGATGTCACCACAATTATATTTCTTCTCTCTATGTTGTACGGGAGAGGTGTTTGCATAAGCCCCTGGCTTGTTCACCTATCCCCATTTGTTGTGGAAATAAAAATATGTTTAAACCAACCACTAGGCTACCCCACCGCCCCTGTCAGATCCCAAGCTGAGCTGGCGTGTAGGTCTTCCTATGTATTTCATGGCAGAGTGAGGCATTCTGAAATCCAGATTTATTTTCAACAGTGAATTTTGTTTATTAATAAACTAGCATTGTACCAATCATGTGGGGAATCAGTCTTCGGCGCCGTGACCAGCCTTTAAGAGAGCATTTGGAGCGGTATCTGTGTGGTAGTGTATATGTGGGTGGGGAGGGTCTGTGTGGTAGTGCATGGGTGGGGAGGGACTTGTGTGGTACTGTGTATGTGGGAAGGGGAGGGTCTGTGATAGTGTGTGTGGGGGGAGGGTCTGTATGGTAGTGTGTATATAGGGAGGGAGGTCTGATAGTGTGTGTATGTGGTGTGGGGAGGTCTGTGTGGTAGTGTGTATGTGGGTGCAGGAGGGTCTGTGTGGTGGTGTGTGTATATGGGTGGGAGGGGTCTGTGTGTGTGGGGAGGGTCTGCTATGGTAGTGTATATGTGGGTGGGGGAGGGTCTGTATGGTTGTGTGCATGTGGGTGGGGAAGGGGGTCTGTGTGTATGTGTGGATGGGAGAGGGGGTATGTATGGTAGTGTGTATATGAGTGCGGGGAGGGGGTCTGTATGGTAGTGTGTATGTGGTTGAGGGAGGGATCTGTGTGGGTGGGGAGGGGGTCTGTATGGTAGTGTGTATATGAGTGGGGGAGGGGGTCTGTATGGTAGTGTGTATGTGGTTGAGGGAGGGGTCTCTGTGTGTGGGAGGGGTATGTATGGTGGTGTGGGGAGGGGTCTGTATGGTAGTGTTATGTGGGTGGGGGAGAGGGTCTGTATGGGTGGATGGGAGGGGAGGGTCTGTATGGTAGTGTGTATGTGGTTTGAGGGAGGGTCTGTGTGTGCCGGGTGGGGGTCTCTGTGTGGTAGTGTGTATATGGGTGGGGGAGGGGTCTGTATGGTTGTGTGTATGTGGTTGAGGGAGGGTCTTTGTGTGGTGGTAGTGTGTATGGGGTGGGGGAGGGAGGGTCTGTATGGTAGTGTGTGTATGTATGTGAGAGAGAGAGAGAGGATGCAGGTGTCTCTGGTGAGGGAGATGAGAGCAATGACAGCGACGGGACCTTGAATGTGGAGAAATTGCTCATATCAGGGGTTTTATTCAGTGCAACATTGTTTTGGTGATTTTATTGTATGGATATGTACCTGTGTGTGCAGGTGTGTGGTTTGTTGACACTGTATGATGGTAGCTACAGAATGATTGTTGATTGCATGGATGACTGCTAGTATATTATGAGAGAATGGTTTTATTGTTGTACTTATGGTGTCCAATAGGCCTAAATAGGCCGGACTCTCCCAGGGTGACACCTTGTAATAAACAAAGTTTCTATTTCTTTTTCTTTAACCACATACCCGGCCACCCCTTTTCTGATGATGAACAGAGGTATATTACCAACAAAGTCAAGGCATGTCACAGGTCCACTAGTGGTGTTCCGATTAATTGAAATAATCGAAGATTGGTCGCAGTGACCAAACGACCAAGCAATCGATTACATTTTCTCATAATCGAACATAAACGATTTTGAACTACTGTTTTAGTCTATGAAATACTTGACAATGGAACATATCTTAGAAGTTGTCAGGGCCTGAAAACATGTTTATTTCTTAGAAAACTCACTCCACTAACTGAAAAGTCATGACTGAATATTTCTCCAAGACTCCAGGAAGTTTATGCTCATGATATATTAGTCATCACTTTAATGTAGCACGTTGCAACATGTTATACTTTTCTGCAGTAACAACCTGGATAGAAAAATCTGAAAAATGACGCTAACCAATTTTTTTCGATGATTGTTCGTTGGTAATGAAGCAATCATCAATTGTGAGATTTCAACCAATTCCCAACACTAATGTCCACTAAGTCACTCTTTTTATTCTTTCCCACAATATACAAATGGCATAGCAGATGTAGAACCTCAGTAAATTAATTGATTTCAACACCATCTTTATCTGCATGACCTTTTCTTCAGGCACCGAACTGGTGCATCTGTCCTGCGTGACACAAATCGAGCTGAGTTGGCAACACCCGTCCAAACTCACTCAAGCCGAGCCAGGTGCGTCAATCCTGCCCAATCCAAGTTCAGTTGGCAAAGACATCCTGCCCGACCCAAGCAAAGGCTTCAGTTGGCAAATACATCCTGCCCGACCCAAGCAAAGGCTTCAGTTGGCAAATACATCCTGCCCGACCCAAGCAAAGGCTTCAGTTGGCAAATACATCCTGCCCGACCCAAGCAAAGGCTTCAGTTGGCAAATACATCCTGCCCGACCCAAGCAAAGGCTTCAGTTGGCAAATACATCCTGCCCGACCCAAGCAAAGGCTTTGTTTCTGGACCATCCCAAGACCCGTGAAGATCCGGGTTAGAATTGGTCTTCAGTAACCCATGCTTGTCATAAGAGGCGGGTGGTCAGGCTCGCTGACATGGTTGACACATGACATCATATCCCAATTGTGTAGATTGATGCTCATGCTGTTGATCACTGGATTGTCTGGTCCAAACTCGATTATTTACAGACCGTCGCCATATAGCTGGGATATTGCTGAGTGCGGCGTAAAACAACAACCAAACCATCACCCGGATGCACAGGTTGGAATTATAATACGTTGATACGTTCTCATATAAATAGCTACAGTAAATAAGGATTTTGTTAACATGTGATTGATCTTTTTTCAGCGGAATATCCCAACTGCTTTTCTCAAGCCAAACCAAACCCAAGCCGAGCTGGTTCGTCCAACCTGCCAGAATACAGTCTAAGCTGCGAGCTAGTGGTTAAAGGTTGGCTCGTCCGAAGACCTCGGTTTGAAT
This sequence comes from Haliotis rubra, assembly GCF_003918875.1. Lineage (NCBI taxonomy): Eukaryota > Metazoa > Mollusca > Gastropoda > Lepetellida > Haliotidae > Haliotis > Haliotis rubra. The sequence continues at coordinate 4,030,330 of NW_025765558.1, read as the reverse complement.
CCCCACATGGGTACATTGTGTGAAGCCCATTTCTGGTGTCCCCCGCTGTGATGTTGCTGGAATATTGCTAAAAGCGGCGTAAAACCAAACTCAGTCAGTCAGTCAGTCTAAGCTGCTTTGTCGCATTACCAGAAAGTTAACAGTCCCAGTCCCATCTCATGTAAGTTTTACTTAGAACCTTAGTGAATTAATTAATTCCAACACCATCTTCATCGTCATGACCTTTATTTCATTATAGACATAAGTACTTCAAAATCTTTGTGGTTTCATCATACAAGCTCACTATTTCATACATAATGGAACAAAATTATATCCATAATTATTAACATTTGCTTGATAATAATACTTGACATATTGCAATGATAATTAAAATATTGTACAGACTAAATGAAGTGATTGTTACTTAATTTTAATGACTCTACTAAAAAATAACAACAAAAACCAGAATAAAAGCTTACAAATCAAGTTTTCCACAAAAGAGCCCAAACTAAAACTTTTCCAGATTAAGAAACAAAAGACTGATAAAGTTCTAAATAAAATAAAAGTAATTACGTCTTCACCGATACAGTGACGACACAGGGATCAACAAAGTCGTCATCTATCCCACATTTAGAACTTGTCATATCAATCTGAATCAGACATTTCAAAATCTTCTACAACATCATCAAGGTCAAGGTCACTGTCATCATCCATTTGCTTGGGCTTTGATGTCTGCTTCTGCTGTTTGTTTGCAAACTTCTTCTGCTTGCCTCGGGTTGGTTGAGGTTCCTCATCATCATCTTCGTCATCATCTTCGCTATCGTCTTCGTCGTTTTCGCTGGCTGACTGAGCTAACTGTTCCAAATCATCACTGTCGAAATCACTGAAAAAGTTCAATAGGTTAAATTATTAAACTGGTATATTCTTTACTTACTTCTTCTTTCATTGAATAGTTTTTATTTCTGCTCTATATTTCATGGATTCCTGTAAATACTCGAATCTGTATCAGGCCAACAGAGAGGAACAATCCCAGCAATGTCACCAAGACAACTACCTGATCCCTGAAAGTAATCTCCAGATGCAGAGGCTCCAGGGAAACTATTCCTGCCACAGATGGGATGGTGATATACTATGTAGATAACAAGTGTAGAAGTGAGCACAGCTCACATCCCCCTGCTTCCCACTCTTTGGACATGGAAATGACTGATATTGATATATATAATGTGACAAGGATCAGCAGCTCACAAGACTTTCTCCTTGACTCTACTAAACTTTTTAGATGATAGTTTTGCCATGTACTGATTACAGTAATAATTTATGGAAACATTATTTTGTTGTGTTTTCCGTGGAAACCTGACATACAATTGAACTTTTGCACACAATGAAGTGGATGTAGATGAAGATTGTTATTTTTGAGCACATGGCATATCTGTGGGTCATGATTAACTTGTGTATTAAGTTTGGTGAATCTAGCATGTATAGTTTCGATGATATGCTGTGGCCAGGTAACCATCAAACACATTTTGCACCAAGTCATGTTTCCATGGAAACAACAACAAAACAAATTCTGAAAAACTTTAAAATAGCAAAAGGCACATCAATGGGTAATGATTAATGTGTGTGAAGTTTGGTGAACCTAGCATATAAACTTTAAGAGATATGTTCCGACAAAGTTTTTCGGGACGGACGGATGGACAGAATGAACGCTATATACCCCCGCTACATTTCAGAGCGGGGTATAATTATGTCCTTATTGCTGTATGTCCCAAATATTACAGCTGAAGAGGCATTTCTACAGATACTACAGATATGTGGAAGTCCCAGTGGCTGAGCGGGTTAGGAGGCTGACTTTGCGTGCTGGCGATTTGGTGCCTGACTCTGGAAACGGCAGTGTGAGTACTCTAAGTATTTATCCTTTGTTTCCCTTCCAGGAAACGTCTTCCACAGTTAACAAAGATTCACGAGGATAATAGGAAGCAGGATACGGTGAAGGCGATCGTCCACAAACTCATGGCGTGTCTGCGTGAACGGAACCTTGACCAGAGCATGCACATCACGAAGACAGAGCTGACTGAAGGGGACAGAGCTTCTGTCACTTCTCAACTCCATCATGCTGAGCGAGTTAGTCAGGAAGCACCTTTAGAACACAGCACCCCAACTTCTCGTGTGAACGGTCTCTGCTGTAGGTTACGTGTCACTAAGACAGGCAACCAGTTTTGGGAGAATCCGTCAACCCACGACCTTCGGATTGTTAGCCTGACAGTTAACCAACTGAGCTGCGTCCATGCTGTTACACAACTTGCAAATTTATCTAGTCATTCCTGAGATGTTACAGAAATGAAAGGAAAGAGTTGAATAGGTTGTGAACAATTACGAAGGTTACAGGCAGACTTGGTGTCTCGTGATTTTAATCAACGGACAATCAACGAATGTTCCTGATGGCACACTTGTTCCATTCTGTAATCTACAATATACCGAATGGTGTGGAATGAGCCGATATAGCTCTAACTGAAAACGCGATTGTTGACGTCAGACGTCAAGTTCATGGTATGCATGAATGGCATGCTTTTAAAAAAATCATCACATGATTTTGTGACAGAAAGGTGTTGTAGGGGACACTGTAAGGATAATGTGGATCGCACTAAGGAATGTCCTTCCCCTTCAGCAATACATGTATTACACAGAAAATTGACGCAAACTGTTGAATTCATGCAGATCATTTTTAAGGAATTTTAGATATTTAGCTGCAAATGATTTTTACTTTGTGCAAACTTGCAGAGTTTGCTGTGGAACTGCTGCCCATGGACACCATCTTACCTGTAATCTTGACTGTCCTCCGAGTCTCCTGGGGCCGTCTTCTGTTTCTTGGCAGGGCGCTCTTTACGGGGCAGAAACCTGAAAATATGACCATAGCTTTGTAGAAGGATGAGGTCAAGCAGTTTTCCTGAACTAGTTGTGAGGAAATTAGTGGCACAGTTAGATTTTAACATCAAGATCTGACCTTGAAAAGGTCATGTGAACCTAAGGGAACTCTGACTTGCAGAAATGAATTGTAGGATGTTGAAGATATGCTGGCTTCTGTGCTGATTCAGGTATCTTAGACTAATGCTAAGTCTCTCAATATATGGAGTTTTTATGGAAACAACAAACTTCATTTAAAATGAAAATTACTACAGATTTTACAAATATCATTTTTAGGCTATTAGGTGCCCAACTCTGAGGGTGTGGGTTCGAATCCCGGATGGGACTCAACCCAACAAAAGTACTAGAATCTGTACTTTACTGAGAAAGTGTAATCCCAAATATAACATATGTTACATTTGACCACTTTCTAAATGGCATTGTGTATTCAAATATCATTTTATTGAGATTGGTTCATAAGCTTTTTAATTAAATGAAGTGTGATAATTTTGATTGCCTTCAACAAGTCCAGACTGCCAAATTCAGGGTCTTTTCAAGCCTCCATGGCTCAATTCAAGGCCTTTTCAAGCCTACATGGCTCAATTCAGGGCTTTTTCAAGCCTACATGGCTCAATTCAAGTCCTCTTCAAGCCCACATTGCTCAATTCAAGGCCTCTTCAAGCCTACATGGCTCAATTCAAGTCCTTTTCAAGCCTACATTGCTCAATTCAAGGCCTTTTTTGACTCAAAGGCCCCTACATGACTCATTTCAAGGCCTTTTGCCTACATGGCTCAATTCAAGGCCTACACTGCTCTTTTCAAGCCTACATTGCTCAGTTCAGGGCTTTTTCAAGCCTACATGGCTCAATTCAAGGCCTTTTCAAGAGTACATGACTCAATTCAAGGCCTTTTCAAGCCTACATGGCTCAATTCAAGGCCTTTTCAAGCCTACATGACTCAATTCAAGGCCTTTTCAAGCCTACATGGCTCAATTCAAGGCCCCTCATTTCAAGGCCTACACATGCTCAATTCAAGGCCTTTTGAAGCCTACATGGCTCAATTCAAGGCCTTTTCAGGCCTTTTGAAGGCTCAATTCAAGGCCTTTTTTTCAAGCCTACATGGCCTCAATTCAAGGCCTTTTCAAGCCTACATACATGGCTCAATTCAAGGGCCTCTTCAAGCCTACATGGCTCAATTCAAGGCCTTTTCAAGCCTACATTTTCAAGCCTACATGGCTCAATTCAAGGCCTTTCAAGCCTACATGGCTCAATTTCAAGCCTACAAGGCCTTTTCAAAGCCTACATGGCTCAATTCAAGGCCTTTTCAAGCCTACATGGCTCAATTCAAGGCCTACATTTTTCTTTCAAGCCTACTCGTGGTTCAATTCAAGCCTTTTCAAGCCTACATTGCTAGGGCCTTTTCAGCCTACATGGTTCAATTCAATTCAAGGGCCTTTTCAAGCCTACATTGCTCATTACCAGGGCCTTTTCAAGCCTACAGTGCTCAATTCAAGGCCTTTCAAGCCTACATTCTCATTTTAGGGCCTCTTCAAGCCTACATGGCTCAATTCAAGGACTATACTTTTCAAGGACTTTTCAAGACTTTCAGACAAATTTCAGGCTTTATATATGTATTTTTTTATTTCAGATAAAGAGGTTCCATTTAGAGGTCCGTGAACAGGTTATGAACTTACCTCTTATAGCATATGTCACATTACATTGATCTCCATTTTTTTTTTAAGAATTACAAAAAACACACACTGACATCCACTAATACATGACTAAATATTGTTTGTAGTTTTCAATAATCTATTATTTTAGAAAAAAAATCTCTTGACTGATCCCTTGCAAGAAAATTAAAAATTAAATATATTTGTAATTTAAGGAAGTCATTAACACTAGTCTACTTGGCTCTCAAAAAGCATGTGATAAAGCATCCAATTTTTATAAAACTTGATTTGATTGCAATTTTTACATGCTATTTCTCTCTCGAGTATATATCTATATGATTTCAGGCTTTTTAACATATATGCTGCCAAATTTGATGGCTTTTTCAAGCCTGTCCTGATGAACTTTGGTCTTTTCAAGTCTATACAGCAAGATTTACAGTCCTTTTCAAGCCTGATTGAACAAAACAACCTACAAAGTGAAAACATCCCATACCGTGTCTCATCATCGTTGGAATCATCGCTGTCAGAATCAAACAGCTCGGAGAATTTCTTCCGATCTTCTGCTGTGGCTTTGGGAAGGACCTTAGGCCTCTCAATAGTTGGGATGTTGTCGTCTAAGCTTATCTGCAGAAACAAGGGAAGTCAGATGAATTTTATGATATGTTCATGAATCTCCAAACAATGGACAATTCTTTCACTGACTATCTCCACAGTTAAAGTGTACACAGACTCCTACAGAAATGGACTCTGTAACTCATGTCTTTAACAATGTCATATGGTTATGTAAGCTCAGTTAAAAATATTTCTTAACTTAAGTTCTGCTGACTTAAATTCTGCTGAATCATCTCTTAAAAGGACATGGTCAGGCTATTAGGCAAAAATGGTTTTGGCACCACACTTGATATACCCCAGGGTATGTTTTCATGAAGCACGGTCGATGTGCTACCTACCCTGTCTTTCCCAGCAATCTCATGCTGCAACTCCCTGTCACGGAGCTTCCTCCATCCAGTGTAGAACTTGGTCAGAGGGGCACCTGCTGCAGAACACTGTCTCTGCCAGGCATCCTGAAGTTGAAAATCAATGTGAAAAATTAAGGTGTGAGTGAGTGAGTATGGCTTAACGCTGTTTTTAGCAATATTCCAGCAATATCACGATGGGGGACACCAGAAATTGGCTTCACACATTGTACCCATGTGGGGATTCGAACCCGGGTCTTCGGTGTGACGAGCGGATGCTTTAACCACTAGGCTACCCCACCGCCCGAAAATCAATGTGAAAAATTAAGATGTATGTATTTGCATATACATGTTTTTTGAGGGGAGTAGAATAATTATTTATATCTTACACACAATCATTAGGGGACTGTTTTTTTCTCAATGTAATCAAAGTTTAACAGATAAAGCTACGTAAAATCTTAAAGAGATTCAAAAAATTAAGATATTTGCAATAAAATAACTTCATTGACACTTTTATTGTAATGTTGAAATGGCAGTTTTGAATCTGAATAAAATATCAGAACTTCAAGGGGAAGAACTCCTGTGTGTTTGTGTTGATGCTGACAAGTTTGGCGGTAGAGCGCATGTTCCAGAACTCCTTCACCACATGGATTACAGGTACCAGACAAATGTACATCTAGAAATTCATCCTTTATATTTAACAAACATAAAATTTTAAGGAGTTGATATTGATGTACAAGCCTGACATGCAAAACATACACTCGACCCTGAAACTCCTGTAACACATAAACAATTATAAGATGCTCATACCACAGACTTTGTATCGCTGATAGCAAATGTTACAGCTTTCCTACGTTGAGTGATGAACTTGACGTTTTCTTCCACTTTGTCCACAATCTGGCGAATCTGCTTGCAGTAGTTGGCGATCTTACATTTCTTTAAAAACTCCTTAAGCTGCAAATGTGAAAACATGACATTGTTTCTTCTTGAATGACTGACTGACTGAGTTTGGTTTTATGCCGCTTTTAGCAATATTCCAGCAACATCAACGGCGGGGACACCAGAAATGGGCTTCACACATTGTACCCATGTGGGGATTCGAACCCGGATCTGCGGCGTGACGAGCCAACGCTTTAGCCACTAGGCTACCCCACCGCCCGTTTCTTCTTGAACACCGAAATAGTCCAGCTATATCACAGGAATCTATAAATTACAAACACTAAACCAGACAATCCAGTGATTGACATCGTGATGCACACTTCACTTGACAACAAATCCAGCTGTATTACAGCAATTTATAAGTAACTGAACCAGATAATCCAGTGACTAACATCATGAGCACTGCTTCATGTAATTGGGAGTGAGTGAGTGAGTATGGTTTTACGCCGCTTTTAGCAATATTCCAGCAATATCACGACGGGGGACACCAGAAATGGGCTTCACACATTGTACTCATGTGGGATTCGAACCCGGGTCTTCGGCATGACGAGCGGACGTTTAACCACTAGGCTACCCCACCGCCCCTTCATGTAATTGGGATAAGTCTAGTAGAAGTTCATTATCATAGGTGATTAGATTCTTTTTTTCTGACATCATGAAGTTCAATATGACATGAGAATCTCCTCAGGTAAATAGGCTGCAAATACCTGGAATATATTTTCTAAACAAAAACAGGTAAAGTTTACTCACCTGCAACATAGCAGGTAGCACAAGTTCTGGGAAGCCGATGGAGGCGGCGTGGATGTTGAAGTGTTCCAGTAGAAGCTCGTACAGCTGATCCACAAGCCCATCCTAGAAACACAATGTCAGATGATGATGATGATCGATGATATAGCAAACGTTGTAAGTTCTTGGCTGATCAACATGTCTTAATGATAAAGTTATATTTACGATGTTTCACTGTTCATCTATTATTATTGAAAAAAAACACTTGCATGTTTTAAGCATCTGAAAAACCATGGATATGCACGATAAACACTGTTAATTGCAATCCGCACTGAATTTCACTAGTTTACAACGTGATTAACCAGAGCTCAACAGCGGATTTGTTGATGTGCTATTTTCGATGACGTGAATATGTGTGATCACTGGGCAACTTTTTGTATGGGAGCCACGGATTACCCCGCGGTTTAACCGAATCCGTGGTATCGCGAAGAGCGTTATTGCGAGGGATGACTGTACATGTATACTACTATCACATTCAGTCAATATCATGCAAAGTAGAATTATTGTAGGAATAAAGAATCCTGCTGATAAAACAATATCATAATAAACATTTACAGCCACAGTAATAATAACAATATCTTTCCTCAAGAAAAATTTTTTTGCGAATACCTTTGGTAGCAAAGATTGAGCTCACAATTTCACAACAAAGATTTCCAAAGTTATTTTGTTCAGTATTTGTTCAGTATTTAAACAAATAATCAATTCATTTTGCACTGTTTTCAACATAAAAGCAATCAATTAAAACCACAAGAAATCTACAATTGATGAAATGCAGTTGTGTTAATGAGTGAGTGAGTGGGTTGGATTTTACGCTGCTTTTAGCAATATTTCAGCAATATCACAGTGGGGACACCAGGAATGGACTTTACACATTGTACCCATGTGGGGAATCTAACCCGGGTCTTTGGTGTGACAAACGCTTTAACCACACTAGGCTACCCCATCGCCCCTTGTGTCAATGAAATACTACCAGCACCCCATAAAGAAATTAATCAGAAATTTTCAAACATTGAATGATAAAAAAGAACTGGAAATGCATTCTTGTTTTTTATTTGATGGTTTTATAGAAATTCTACCTTGAAGACCTTCTCTTCCTGCTGTTTCTTGGAGAACTTGAGGATGCAGGCAAAGTTGAAGGGTTTAAAACTGACAGACTTGTGCTTCTTGTTGAAGTCAGTGAGCTCAAACACCTGAAAAATAATGTCAAACTTAAAATGGGACTGAAAATTAGGAAAAGAATTCAAAGACAAACAGCATGTCCTCTTCAATAATTTCTTGAACTGAAAGTGAAATAATAAAAAAAAATCCAAAACAATGCTTATTGTTTTGTGTAGTATATATGAAATATAATTCTAAAATATCATGTATATTCAGTACAGCTGAATGGTATACATCAGTTCTCGTAGTCTGTCTCACAGTCCCTGAACCACATTATTTTCGCTAATGCCTAGCCCGCCCTGCACTGCTGAAGCCCTAAATGAAACAAGTTTAGATTCCCCCAGGTTCATGCTCCCACCTGTCTATATTCCACATTTTATGGTCTGAATCTCCCAACTCAGTGGGGCTCCTTTTCAATTTAAACGGGTTTATTTGTTACTATCAAAATTATATATATTCAGGGACTAAGCATTAGTGTACAGTTCTTGGTGTAACACAATATTTACCATCGATTCAGTTTTCAATTGTGTTGTTTAAACAGTTCAGTAAGGTCAACATTACAAATTGCCTGATAATACGAGGAGTCTCTTTATTATGATACTGATATGAGGAGGTCACTTTATTATGATCTGTATGATAATACTGAGGGTCTCTTTATGATAATACTGAGGGGTCTCTTTAGGAGTCTCTTTATTATGACGAGGGGTCTCTTTATTATACGAGGAGTCTCTTTATGATAATCTGAGGAGTCTCTTTATGATATCTGAGGGGTCTCTTTATGGAGGGGTCTCTTTATGATAATACGAGGAGTCTCTTTATGATAATATGAGAGTCTCTTTATGATAATATGAGGAGTCTCTTTATGGACTAATTCTTTACGCTCAGCCTCATCATCATTTGTTTTATTTCTAGTCAGGGATTGACATTTCCTCATTAGTTCATCATTGTTACAACAAATACACATTTGTTAGCGAACATATCGTGTTTCCCTTGTTTTGTATGCAATTTGTATACTGAAACAAAACATACTGAACTTTGAGATCTTTACCGTGATCCGTATCGTATTGAAAAGATTGTATGTCTTTGGCAGATGTTCACTTATATTCTCAGGTGTATTGGGACCATAAAACTGTTCTTAGCAAGAGTTACCTCCCTTACATCAGAAAACCAATGGAGACTGAAGTGTTGCATCATTTCTTGGCTCGTTGCCAGCTCTATGTCTGTGTCGAGTTAACGAGCTGCAGTGGCGACAGAGCATTTAACCACACAATAAACCTAACGAAGAGCATATCCATAATTAATGCTCAACCATCTTGTACTGGCTTAGACAGGTCTCACCCTGAATGTACTTAAAAACATGAGAAAGATTGAACAGCAGTCAAAACGTGTTAGCTACAGACTGCAATTCAAGTCTTTTTGACATCTTGTCTGGTTTTCCAGCAGCATAAGAAAAAAATACTTCATGTTGGTGACATTTTGTTGTTCTTCAGCCTACTACCAAGCATAGTCGCTGCATGGAACAGAATAAGTCCCTAGTGCTGATACAGTGTGCCACCAACAATAATAGTCCTAAGAATACAATACAAGTACAAATCTGCAAAATATAATATCAAATCAAAATGGATGCCAGGACACTGATAAATGTCAGGAATTTATAAAACACAACTTACTACTTGATTAACATTCTAGAGTGAGTGAGTATGGTTTTACAGCTTTTAGCAATATTCCAGCAATATCACAGCGGGGGACACCAGAAATGGGCTTCCACATTGAACCCATATAGGGAATTGAACCCGGGTCTTCGGTGTGAGGAGCCAACACTTTAACCACTAGGCTACCCCATCGCCCAGGCATTCTAGAAGTTGGTGAGTCAATAGCGAGGCATGCAACTTTATGGATAACAACTTCTTGTTTATTGCATAGAGCGACATTTCTGTGTAGATTCTTACATCTTGTTTATTGCATAGAGCGACATTTCAGTGTAGATTCTTCCAACGTTATCAAGCTGAGACTGACTACAACCAAGTGATGAGAGGTATACATGGTATGATATGACAACAGCAGATTAACATTAACAACAGCAAGTAATTAATAACAAGTGGTACAAAATTGGATGCTCTAAACTGGAGTTGGAGTCTTTTTTCAATATATGTGAGAAGGGTCTACATTCCACACTGTAGTTTCATTGAAGATATTATTTAAAAATTACAGAAATGTATTGTATTTTGTACAAACCAGATCTATTAAGATTATTTTCACCAGAATAAATCTTGCTACAAAATCAAACACTCTACACAAGACTAGGTACTTTCATAGTCATGTTTATGCTGATTGCTCCGAATAAACAACATTTGATTTTCTCCGCACATGGTGTTGTATTTGGTTAGGTTAACCAATATTTTGTATATCACACATCCGTATCACATGTACTGATGCAGTGGTAGATACCATCATTGTTTGATTATGATCACACATAATAATCTACTGTATTTTTGTGCAAGCCAAATCTATTAAGACTATTTTACTACCATGCAATAAATCAGCATTGGAACAGCATTTGCTATTCACTCTATCAGGTGATGTATTTGGTTAGGTTCACCAATATTTTGTGTATCACACATCCGTATCACATGTACTGATGCAGTGCAAGATACCATCATTGTTTGTTTACAATCACATAGGAAATTTCCATATGCTGCATTGGCTAGACAGTCACCAACTGTACACAATAGAATATCTGCCTTCTCAATCACTTATACACGTCAACCAGTTTCATATAGACTGAAATAGCAGGCAGCTGCGAGATTATTGATTGACTGGAAATATGGAAATATAAAGATGGGTAGTGTTGGCGCTTTGACCTTTCCTTGACAAAAAGCCCACGCAATCGGCAGCCTTTCTGGCATGCTGACATTTGAAAAACTTTGTATGCTAATGGGAGCTGGGATATAACCATTATAACGTGTGCCTACGCAACCCCAGCGATCAATGTAATCAATGTAACACAATGTACAGTGTGGCAGTAGCTACACATTGTTATTACATATGAATGCTCAGCACTATAGAGCTATATTGAGATGGGGCTTGTTTAACAGAATGTGAAACACATTTCCAGGAATTGATTAAGAATTACTTCTATGTAGACATTTGTTATCACCATTTGAAACTACTCCTGGTACAAGCCAATATACATAGTGGTACTTTGACTGAACTACTGAAGCTTAAAACCAACATATACATTTTTATTCTGATTATAACATAGTAGTGTAAACATCATTATAATATATACATACTTGCTGCTTTGTTTGAGTGGCATTCTAGAAGTTGGTGGTATAGAGACGACAAGCCTTTATGGATGATAAATAAAGGCTTGTCATCTCTATACATAATTACTCTTAAAAAACATACTTATTAAACACACTTTATTAATAAAAAAAGACATTTTAAACCAAAATTTGTCTAAAAAAATACGAAAAAAGGAGTGAGTGAGTGAGTTTAGGTTTTACGCTGCTTTTAGCAATATTCCAGCAATATCACGATGGGGTGTTGAACCTGAGTCTTCACGCAGATGAACGAATGCTTCAACAACCAGGCTACCAAACCCCCACCCACCCCCACTTCGTAATAGTCTTTGAATTGAGGTGAGGTGAAATTGGGTTTAACGTCGTGCTTGAGAATATTTCACTCATATGACGACGTGCATGCGTGTGTATGTGTATGTGAGGCTGCTTGTACTAGCCCAGACTGAAGCTGGTTTTATAGTGCTAGCCCACTGAGATACCATGCTGCAGTGAAGCATGAATACCCTACTCCTTGTTGTACCCATTAATGCCGAGCGCCAGGCAGGGACCAACAAGTACCATATTTTAACGTCTTTTTGCTATGACGCGGTCGGGGATTGAACCCACGACCTTCCGCTCTCTGGGCGGATGCTCTAACCACTACACCATGGAGGCAGTTTCTTTGAATTGAATTATGACATAGATTAAGTTGCTTTGCTTTGGAAACAATTTTTTAATAAATGTCGATGAAGACAGATCAAGCTGACTGGCCATTTTTTGAGTGCCAAAAGGTAACAGTACTTTTTGGTCACATCACAACATTAACGACAGCTGTATATTATTTTGTAATCCAAGGTCGGAGGATGATGGGAAACAGAAAAAAAGGTACAGACAACCTTCGACTACTGCAATGAAACAGTCATTAATCAATTTAATTTTTACAGTTTGACAAAGAAAATCGCTATGTTTACATTATGGAAAAGACATTAATCAAGTTAATGTTTACAGTTTGACGAAGAAAATCTTTACATTTGTATTCAGTTCAAACTAATGTTTTTGGTACAAATAATACGATTAATTAAAGCGATTGATTGATTAACTCATGGGAAGGTAGAGCTGAAGAAACACATGGTCTCTATTGAACTGAATAATAACAACAGACATTTGTCTCCATGGTGAAATAAAGTAGAGTAGAAATAAAATATGTAGTGGAGAAATGGATTTCTTTATTATAAATAGGGGGCAGTGGGGTAGCCTAGTGGTTAAAGCATTTGCTCATCACGCCAAAGACCCAGGTTCGATTCCCCACATGGGTACAATGTGTGAGGGGCGGTTGGGTAGCCTAGTGGTTAAAGCGTTCGCTCATCACGCTGAAGACCCAGGTTCGAATCCCTACATGGGTAAAATGTGTGAAGCCCATTTCTGGTGTTCCCCGCTGTGATATTGCTGGAATGTTGCTAAAAGCGACGTAAAACTAAACTCACTCACTATAATAAAGGAAGCAGAAAGAGCAGAATGCTCAATATTCAGCAAATCCTTGCCCACCCCCTCCCCCGTGAAGATTAAAAAAAAATAACTATCCTGTTACATTCTGTAATATTTCCACAACACAAAAGGTCAAGGTTCAAATATATCATAACAAACACTCCCCATGTCTTCTTAGCGACAATGACATTAGCATTAAGAATGCCCCGATGAATTGAAACCTTCACTCCTCTGTACGCATGAGTGACTGTGAGTCACTAAGGGTACAACATCGACATTAACAAATAATGCTTCGGGTCAATACCTTTAATCCAGCCATTGACAAGCGATTACAAGCACCCGGTACGTGGGAACCTGCCTGGGATGCATATTTCATAGTGAGATAGGTAGCGGGTTACCTGGGTACATGTTGTCATGGCAACCAGGTGAACATAAGGTGACGAGGCACATAATCAATCAATAATCTTTATTGCGAGTGTCTGAATTTAGCTTGACGAATGATGCAACACAAAACCAGGTTCAGAAGGTTTGATCTAGTTTATTGTTTTACTAGATACGAGAACATAAGGATTAGCGTCGCTCAGGAATAGTTATAATATATCATTACTTTTTTCATAACAGAGAATTCTTAAGTGAACATGCTTTTAATCTGTTTGACTTAAAATGCAAAAAAGATTTTTGGACTCACTGACACACATAAATATGATTCATTGCCATCATGATCAAATAGCATCTTTCTCATCACCATCAAAGCTGTATTTCATATTATGATGCTCCATCATCTCTTTAATGATAAAAATGTTAAAATTATTAAAATTATGAACATGTAAAATAAATTAATACATTAATGGAAAGGTGATAAAAATTTCATATTTTGGACTGGTAAATCCTCATCTGTCACAGATTAAATATTTACCTCTAAGACATACATTTTTGTCAAGATATCAAAGTTGTTTTGTTTTTTCATAAAACCTGAGTTGAATTATTTTTTTCAATTTCTGGATCAGTCAGTGGGACAAGAGTACCAGGGAATCAAACCCTGATGTTTCCATGCCAATGAAACACTTTTTGCAAGCCCACCAATGCAGAGCAACCAATGTGTCTTACTTTAAAACAGGGGCGGTAGAGTAGCCTAGAGGTTAAAGCGTTCACATGTCATGCCTAAGACCCAGTTTGATTCCCCACATGGGTACAATGTGTGAAGCCTATTTCCGGTGTCCCCTGCCATGATATTGGTGGAATATTGCTAAAAGCGGCATAAAACTAAACTCACTCACTAATAGCAAAATCATTCCGAACATTTTTTCGGACATGCCAGTTGGACACTTGACAGGCTGACAGCATAGATGTGGCATGTTTCCCTGTCAACATGTCTGTCCTTTCTCTATGTTCGTGTCAAACCATCACAATATGTGTCATAAAAACGTAACGGCATGTTTCAACAAGGAAGCAGTTGTATTAAATAATCTTCTACAAGCATAAATAATTTACTACAGCTTGAAATGTAATAACTGTGAGGATTATTTCCAACACGCTGTGTTCTTCATAATAAAGAAGCTGACATCCATAAAATTATCTTCATTATTTCCACATTGTTCTGGGAACAGTGACAAGAACATGGTATTTTGGAAAACATTCTGATAATGAGTGAATACTATTTTACGCCGCTTTTGCAATATTCCAGCACTATCATGGCAGGGGACACCAGTAATGGGCTTCACACATTGTACCCACGTGGGAATCAAACCAGGACTTCGGCATAACGGGTGAACGCTTTAACCACTAGACCACACCACTCCCTGATACAGATAATAATGAAGCATTAATTAATTAATTAATTTATTAATCATATTGGTATGTCAAAACATAACCCAGTCCTCAACCTTCCCTTGAATATCAGCAAGTCAAATTGACAGTAAATAAATTACTATCCCGCTTTTTTTCATACCACACAAAAAGATATGTCTATATTAATAAAATTAGCATAATAACAAATTTTGATAAATACGAAATAAATTTCAGCAATTTTTTGTTCAAAGACACAAGATATCAAATAGGTAAATACGACCTCGCATTCCACCAAAACATGTTATTGTGTTATTGCAACATGAATACAAGGCCGTTCAGCATGAATAGAGAAAGCGGTTATCTGTTGTCAGCAGAAGTACATTTGTAATGTATCTAACATCCACAACCTCATCACAAGCTTATCAGAAGATCCAGATGCAATCATGTAACTCTACCACAAGAATACTTTCAGCCATAAATAAATTGCCATTGAACTAGATTCCAGGTATATTATTGTCAAGGTTGCTGCAAATTAGCAGTAGTAAATCACCACCAGTTAAAAACAAAATATCTTTATTTGTATAATATACAGCCTATCCTTGCTTTAGTATCAGGCAATATCAGCTGTGGCCATTTCTACAATCCTGACAGGATAAACAATGGATGAAAGTGTTTACCTTACGATATCCTGTCTAATTTATGTTTATTTGTTGTTTAACACCACAATTATCAATATTCCAGGTATATGATGATGGTCTGTAAGTATGAGTGAGTGAGTTTAGTTTTATGCCGCACTCAGCAATATTCCAGCTATATGGGAGCAGTCTGTAAATAAGAGTCTGGACCAGACAACCCAGTGATCAAAAGCATGAGCATCGATCTACACAGTTGGGAACCGATAACATGTATTAACCAGGTCAGCGAGCCTGACCACCCGATCCTGTTAGTCGCGTCTTTCGACAAGCATGGGCTGAAGGTCAATTACAACCAGGCAAAATCTGGAATTCAAACACCAAGGCATAGGTTCCTTCCACCCCAAAGGGACACAACTCTGCATGGTGAAGTTCCTTCCATTCCCCCAAGGGACACAACTCTGCTCTAATGATGCATCTCGATATAGTGAGTTAATAAGCAAAGTACTAAAACGATGGAACCCATTGTATCAGAGAGACCTGAGGCGTACCTTTGATCTAACGCCTACCGCTGACAAATTCCACCTGTAATTTCTAAACGTACTAAACTGAATCATTACCCCTTCCTGCCAATCTTGAACAAGTGCAAATACTTTGGCAACATATTCTGCAAGGATACAATAACAGTGTAAGTATATATACCCTCCTGAATCTGCTTTACGTCTCAGACTTAGACTGTAGTTGGTCCGAACTGCAAACCTAAACAAACACCCCCATAGATCTCCACTAATCTTGTGAGCATATTAACATTCTTTTCTCGTTATTCATACTCCCAGAATGCAACAGCAACGATAACCTGAGGTCGGAATAATCTGAAAGGTATCTTTAGCACTGAGAGATAGATTCCTTCTCCAAGAAACCTAAATTTAGACCATGGCGCTATTAATACAAGGCCGATAGAGACGGGATGGTCTGCAACTGGTATTTATGGTGCATCAAAGGAAGTCATTTGGTTCTGCGCCCCCGAGGGCTGCCGTTCCTGCAGTAGTAATTAGCATGCCGCCATTCTCAACTGGTGGCGACAGAATATAGTTACCGCATTTCATCATCCTGCAATACAGGTCTCTGGTTCATTAGTCTGCCTGGGCAGGTTCTTTTGGAAATTATAAATACTACTGTTTCGCGTTTGTCCTGGAGGGATAAAAAGTACTGTAATCGGATCACACCTGTGTTAAAGAACCCTCAGGGGCCAGTCATTTAATGAGTATGGTGGGTTGGTCAGTGGTAGGGAGGGGTGCATTAAGGTACTAAAAATAATGACTGGCCCCTTTTCATATTTTCGGCTGAACTTTCCTTGTCCTTGTACAAGTTTATCATGATACACCCTGAAAGCATCAAATGGAGAAGCTCACTGACTTTTGTGAAAAGGATATTGAGATAAAATGTGCATTTTAACATTATTTTCATGATAGGGAATGGGATGAGTGCAGTCTGAAGTACAGGAGCCATACATGTTTTGAGAGAGATATGTCTAACATCAACCATGGTCTTTCTAATTAATTCAAACAATATCTTAGACTGCCAATATGAGGAATTTCCTGTTAACAGTATACTTTATGTCACTAGCCCAGACTTAAGCTGGTTTTATAGTGCAGTGGATGAAAGTGAAGCATTACCTCTCAGACACATTATACTGACTCGAAAGCGACTCAGTCCTTGTTGTACCCAAGACCAGGCGGGACCAATTCCATATAAAAGGTCTTTTGGTACAATGTGTGAAGCCCATTTAACCACTACACCACGGTGTCACCAGAGGGGCAGCGGGGTAGTGATATTGCAAGACGAAGATATTGCATGGGTACAATTTGTGAAGCCCATTTCTGGTGTCCCCCGACGTGATACTGCTGGAATATTGCTAAACTAAACTCATTCACTCACTCTATGTTAGGAGAGAACAAATATCACAGTTTGCAGTTTTCCATTTCAAGTTTAAGTTCTGGAGAAAAACCTTCAACAAAACCAAGTAATTCCTTTTTAACAACAAATGCTGCTAGATACTACAGGATATAACTACAGGTTAGTGCAAATAACACTGAATTCTGAATTTCACCTGTAATAAATAGGACTTTGACTCTACTCTGTATTCAGCGAGCGTGAAGTACTCAAATACCTTTGCTGTCATAGCTGGCGAGGCAAATTTTTAGCCATACTTAATGGCAATCTACATCCGCATTATCAAAATGGCAGGATTTTGTCATATAGATTGTTGTCAGTTTTCAAGAAATATGAAGAAATATGGCCAATAATCAGTCTTGATTGAAATACATGACGATTGTTTGTTTGTTGTTTAATTCCATTGTCATCAATATTCCAGCTATATGGCGGCGGTCTGTAAATAATCAAGTCTGGACCAGACAATCTAGTGATCAACAGCATGAGCATCGATCTACGCAACTGGGATATGACTACAAAGACCCAGGTTCAATTCCAAAACGTGGGTACAATGTGTGAAGCCCATTTCTGGTGTCTCCAGCCGTGATATTGCTGGAATATTGTTAAAAGCAGTGTAAAACTCACTCACTCATGCAGAATCACTGACAGACTTTGTTTTATTCTTTTGATGACGCATGATTATAGAGACAATTGTGGATTTATAAATGTATGGTGCTGTACTAATCCAATGAACAAGACCTATAATTAAGTCAATTACACTAAATATTTGTACCATTTGTAAACTATTTATTCAAATAATATAAAACATAACATGGAATTTTGGTGATATCACAGGAATTTGTTTATTCTGAATGTAGAATCAACAAGATCACGTGATTTCTCAATGACGTATGATAAATATCCGGGAAGGAAATGCACTACTCAGCATTATTAAACCTTTCTTGCAGAGGTCAATGACTGGTGACATTTACATGTCAATGATAAGCGTTCAATTCCACACATGCCTGTATGTGCGACAAACAAAACCCCTTGTCATTGGTGTGCAATGTCGAAGAGTGTCGCCCAAAGACGTCGCCTGTACGATATGGCTATACTGATATGGCTATACTTTAGCTAAAACCTATAACTGTAATTATTTGTATCTGACCTTCATGCATGAGTGAGATTAGGTTTATGCCACTTTCAGCAATATTCCAGCAATTGGGCTTCACACACTGTACCCATGTGGGGAATCAAACCCGGTCTTCAGCATGATGAGCGAACGCTTTAACCACTAGGCTACCCCACCACCCTCCTTCATGAATGAACACTTTAAGTCCCTCATCTTGAGAAACATACAAACTACGAATGTGTCAGTTATCAGTAAAATCGCACTCAATGTTGATACTTTACTGCAACAAAATCAGATTTAAGAATATCAATCTGTTGTACTCTATTTTCCACTGTTGCTCATATACTGATAGACTAATGCTTAGTCTCTGAATGTATATAGTTTTCATAGTAACAAATAAACCCATTTAAATTGAAAAGGAGCCCCTGTGAGTTGGGAGATTCTGAACCTGGGGAAATCTAAACTTGCTGCATTGAGGGCTTTAGCATTGCAGACCCGTGAAGATCCGGGTTAGAATATTGATCTTCAGTAACCCATGCTTGTCGTAAGAGGCGAATAACGGGATTTGGTGGTCAGGCTCGCTGACTTGGTTGACACATGTCATCGGTTCCCAATTGAGCAGATCGATGCTCATGCTGTTGATCACTGGAGTGTCTGGTCCAGACTCGATTATTTACAGACTGATGCAATATAGCTGGAATATTGCTGAGTGCGGTGTAAACTAGACTCACTCACTCACTCACTTTAGCATTGCAGGGAGGGCTTGGCAGTAGGGAAAATAATGTAGTTCAGGGACTGTGAGACACACTAATATATTAATTGCAAAGATGTTTACCTATTCATGTTATTATATTCAGTTCAGACATATTGTATTTGAGATTATTGTATCTCAAAATAAACAAAAGAAATTCATTAAAGACTCCTGGGGTGATGAACTTTGATATGAACATATTTATTATAATTATTATTATCTTATTTTTCGGAAATCATACATATTCATGTTGAACCTGGATTTAATACAAAAAAAAGACACTGTTTCCCCCAAATAACAAAAATACCAGCAAGCACAACTCGGCACGCATTACACACATTTTCTTTATACAGTAAACTACGATTATACCAAACATGATTAGGCCAGGCCAATTTTATTTCTTGTTTTATGGATTTTTGTCCTCAGAAAACCTTAAGGCAGGAGGGAAAAAATAATAATACAAAAATACTAAAAATATATTACTTTTGGCAATTTATGAAGTGTATATGGGGCAAAGCACAATATAAAAAAAAATCTAGTAAATTTACATGTTTGACCAATAAAACATTAGGATTTTATGTTTTGAGCGGGGGAAATTAACTTTTATTTTTTCTTATTCTTGAAAAAATACGACAGATGGATCCGTAAAACAAGAAATAAAATTGGTCTGGCCTTACAACCATTGTTCATCATAACCATTTAAATAAAGAAATGTGCAGCTAATGGCTAGGGCAAAAAAAAGTTTGTTATATCCATCTGTTCATCGTTAGCATGTTCTTTTTAAACATAGTACAATGTAAACTTGAGCATGTCATTTTATAGGTAATAGAGACATTCTTTGCATGACATGGGAAATTTTTAAAAACATCATAGGCTATAAAAGTGAGTTATGTTCAGGACTTCAAATGATGTGTAGATGCTCTGGTACACCTTAATGTTTATGCAGTTCAAAAGACTGTAACCAGCTGTTGCGAAACTCAGAGTGCAAGGAGGTAGGCTTTAATGGTCAATGCCCTTGTAGGAGGCTTGTGTTATTAGACATATATTGAGAAAGGATTCGGTTCACTCAATAGATGATACCAAATCAAATTGTACAGCCTTGAGGTTTATTACAAATTAACTACACGAGAACAATACTACAATGCTATTCTAAGTCATCAGATTCTATGCTACGTTGCCTGTATAACGCTCAGTACTGAACCAAAGACACGTGCACTTGTTCTGTTCCAGACCAGCTATACAAAGAAGTTAAGGTTGTGCGGCTGCTGTTACGTTAGACTTTGAAACAGACTTACAAACATTTAACGACTGTCACAACTTTAAGACATTAACGTGGACTTGCAACAGCTTTTAAGCTCCAAGATTATCACAGCTTCATTTTACATCACTGTGACAATAGCGACTAAAGTGAGTGAGTGAGTTTAGTTTTATGCCACACTCAGCAAAATTCCAGCTATATGGTGGCAGTCTGTAAATAAGCGAGTCTTGACCAGACAATCCAGTGATCAACAGCATGTGCATCAATCTACGCAATTGGGATACAATGTCATGTGTCACCAAGTCAGCGAGCCTGACTTCCGATCCCGTTAGTTGCCTCTTACAATAATCACAGGTTACTGAAGATCAATTCTAACCCAGATCTTCACAGGTATTATAACTTTTCCATGGTATTTCTTTCAAAAAAATGAGTGAGTACCGTTTGACATGAATTTCAGCACGATTCCTGCAATAGGATAGTGGGGAGTACCAGAAATGGTCTTCACAATGTACCCACGTGGGATCAAGCCAAAGTTTCATGTCTGACAAGCTAACACCTTTTCCACTTGACTACTCCACTGGGATTCTGTTGTATTCCCAAACATAGACTAACGCTTAGTCTCTGAATATCTAAAATATTGACAGCAACAAATAATCCCATTTAAATCGAAAAGGGAGATTCGGAGGAAAACTAGACTTGCTTCATTTAGGGCTTTAGCATTGCAGGGAGGGCTGGACAGTGGGGAAAATAATGTGGTTCAGGGACTGTGAGACTATCCCCAACATAACAAGTGTACCCCAGACACATTTAACTCAGCTCTTTATAGAACTTCATTTACAAGCATGTCATTTAAAGTGTGACAGAGAATGTTTAATATGAAGACAATTTAAAAAAGGTAGACAATAAAACTGCCAAAGCTCAAAAAATTAAAGAAACTTGTAGATTCCTGAGAAACAAGTCCAAAACCCTTGATTATTTATTTATTCCTTTTTTTTCACTCCTGCAAAATGTACTGATTGATCTGACACCAAAGTCATCAATAAAAACACATTTGTTTATTACACTTGACCTTTACTTTTTTGTCCTTGACCTTGAAATGACCTCCACTTGTCCCAGCATTGACATTACTAAGTGGTTGAATGTGTTTCATTTATGACTGCAGAGCACCGAGAGCATCAGTATGCATGCTGTCTTAATTATGTAAATCCCCTACGGCTGCAGCATGCACGGCATCTGCACCACAGCAGACGGGTGACATCAACATGCACCATACAGACACCATGCTGTCACTCAGTGCATTCTCTTAGGGGCTGTCTATATGCCATTCGGGAATGATGGATATATTTGAAAAATGAAATCTGTTATTCAGTAATAATTTGTCTTCATTGTTTTTAATAAACAACTAGTTCATTGGACACATTCTGGGCACTCTGATGAATTGTGGGTAAAACAGTCTTTCGCATTTTTTTATTTTTTTTCAGAGCAAAATTGCCACTTTGACCTGAAAGACAAGAAGACAAAGTCACCAATATCCCCCGAAATGGTAAAAAACTCTTTATGAGTACGTTAACTAGTTATGACTGTCATATGTTACATTGTTCTTCACACTGATCTAACGAAAATACACATATGTAAACTATTCATATAATATGTACTAGCATGCTTATATCAACACAGACTGCCTGAGTGCTTAGATGGTTTGAAGTTCTGTTCCGGAAAAGAGCACTACCACCAATTTCAGTCAAAGTCAAATATTTTATTCAGAAATCCAACACTACCAAAAGGCACCAGTTCACCACCAGACCTATCTCTGTGCCAGCCAAGTTTGGTGAAGAAACATTAAACAATTTTTGAGTTTTGATCCGGAAAAGAGCACTACAACCAACCAAAGTCAAACTTGTTGCCATGGAAATGCAAAAAGATATTTTATTAAGAAATCCAAAACTACCTAACAAAAGGCACCAGTTCACCACCGGACCCATCTATGTGCAAAGTTTGGTGAAGAAATATTTAACTGTTTTTATGTTCTGCTCCAGAAGAGACGAATTTGCACGGACAGACGGAGTGGGCAGTGGGCAAGCTGCAGTGAACACTGGGAAAACTGTTATATGTACCTATCATTATATGTGTTACTTTCAGATGGTTAAGTGCATTCAAAATGTTATTAGGTACTTCCTTTTTTAGAAAGTTATTTTCATTTCGTGCTGACCATGCATAGAAATAGAATTCATTAATCTGTATTTAATTCCTGTGACATGCTCATCGCACTTACTTCACACCACGTTCACTCAGCTCTCCATTTTCAGGCATGCATGAAAGCTCCACATGTGAACAGTTGGTGTTGAGACTCAAACACTTACACACGCTTCCAGTCATTCCACATGCCTGAGTAATTTAGGATGAGGGCGGACTCACCGATAATCATAAATTATTCGGTTAATAAGCTTCCTCTGTGGGATCATAACTGGATGTTATCACACAATGATCTCCATTTCCGATATGCACTCAGCCAGACATAGTTTCCAAACCTAAATAACTTCTCACGGAATTTCTCCCCTCTCGTTACTTCGTATCATATTCTGTTTATCGAGTCTCAAAATATTTTATTAATCATAAACTTTTGAAATTTTTCTAAAATGCCACACCACGTCAGATGGATATGTCTGAATGCTAATGTGGGTTTGGTGCTGTTTGAACAGTTTTTCAGATATTCAAGGTTTGGCAGGCAAAGCTCAAAGAAAGATTTCATTGATATATGACACACGAGACTGGTCTATAATGTCAGCAGTTTCACTCATGGAAGCTGTTTTGTCCTTGAATTTGTCACAGGAGACAAACATGTGGTGCTGGCAACCTGCCGTGGCATTGATTCATAGACTAATGCTTAGCCTCTGAATACATATAATTTTGATAGTTACAAATAAACCCATCTAAATTGAAAAGGAGCCCCAGTCAGATGGGAAATTCAGAACCTGAGGGAATCAAGAATTGCATCATTTAGGGCATTTAGCATTGCCAGGAGGGCTAGACAGTAGGGAAAATAATGTGGTTCTGGGACTGTGAGACAGACTAGGGGCATTGGGACCTATTCTGTCCTTGACTAAACAGAGGCAAGCATGGAGTACTGAAGACTAACACTTAGTCTCTGAATATATAATTTTGATTGTAACAAATACACCCATTTAAATTGAAAAGGAGCCTAAGGCAGACCAGAAATCTAGAAATCTAGACTAG
This sequence comes from Haliotis rubra, assembly GCF_003918875.1. Classification (NCBI taxonomy): domain Eukaryota; kingdom Metazoa; phylum Mollusca; class Gastropoda; order Lepetellida; family Haliotidae; genus Haliotis; species Haliotis rubra. The sequence continues at coordinate 4,006,449 of NW_025765558.1, read as the reverse complement.
CTTCATTTAGGGCTTTAGCACTGCAGGGAGGTCTAGACAGTAGGGAATTTAATAATGTGGTTCAGGGACTGTGAGACAGACTAGGGGCATTGGGACCTATTGTATCCTTGACTCACACAGACAGACAGGCATGGAGTACTGTGACCTGATCCTGACCAAACTTACACAGGGAAACAAGCACCTGTTCTGTCCTTGAATTCCCACATGGAGATAAATATATGCCCCTAGAAGCCTATTTTACCTGTAGCATCTCCAAAGACAAATAACAACATTTACTACTTTATCTGAACATCTTAAAGCACCTGCTGGTCACATTACAGCCCTAGCTATTTGATTCCCACACAGCTATATTGTATGGAGCTAATGGTATAATTCACTATCATTTTCGCTTGACCAAGCTGACACCATCCTCACTCACTCAATCACCATCCTCACACATTTAAATCCACATCTCACAATTACTTATATAAGTTGGGGCAGTGGGTAGCCTAGTGGTTAAAGCGTTCCTTCACACGGAAGACCTGGGTTCTATTCCCCACAGTGTTCAAAGTGTGAAGCTCATTTGTGGTGTCCCTGCTCTGATATAGCTGGAATATTGCTAAAAGTGGTGTAAAACTAAACTCACTCACTCACTCACTCACTCACTTACCCACTCACATAAATTCCTTACATGATGCTATTAAGAGGCATAAATTAAATTAATAATTGGAATCATTGCAGTCTTGGTATCCCTAAGGGAACCAATCATGGATACAGGGCTGTTTTGTATATAAAAAGAATTAAGTTTCTTCATGACATTTAAGTAGCGATGGCTTGTGACAAACCAGTACGCACTTCAACCCCCACATGTTCTGAATTGTCGACAAGGGCGGGACACCGTGGTATGGGATGTATAAGCTAACATAACCCACACAAACATATTGTGTTAAGAAGGGAAACAATGTGTCCACAATTCAATCATATCCGACGATATACAGCGGGAAATGTCGGCCATACTGGAGCAATAATACTACAATACTGCCTGTCTGGGTTATATGAGTGCGTAATATGACCGACATCGAATCTGACTAAAAGGGGCGTTGGCAAGTGTTTCACAGGTGGGTGCAAGATGGCCGGCACTTGCCGTCAACACCACCTAAACACACCTGATAGCCATTGTTTTGACTGGAAAAATCCTGACCTTGTTTAAATGACCTGGAATTCGATTCATAAAATCCTTTCCTGTGTTCCATTAATCCCACAATTCCACTTCCTGACTGTTACGCCTACCATAGAGGAAGTGTCCCAGACCAGTCTGTCCCAGTTCCCCAAGGCTGAAGTACATGCATATGGTTTAACTTTAGGAAAACGTGACTTCTGTGGCATTCAAAATCCAGTCCACAATATGGTTTTAATATTTTGAAATATTTCAATATATTTTGGACACAGGATGGTGGGAAAAAATATGACTGATACTGCCAAAGATTAACTCCTAATTGTAAAGATAAAAAAACACCATCCTTTCTAAAGTATTTTAGTTTGGTATTTAACGCTGTACTAAGCAATATTCCAGTCATATCAGAGCAACCTGTAAATAACAATCTGAACCAGACAATCAAGTGATAAATATTGTATACAACAATCCTTGTTGTTTATTATTAAACGTGGGTATATCCCAACAAAGTTTCAATATCTGAACTGTGTCTGCCAACATAATGATATGTCTCTAAAAGTAAATGCCAAGGGTCAGAATATTGGAACCATGAAAGACAACATAGTTACAGAACTGTCCCTTGAAGACAACAAAGATATTAAAGAAATATTGGTAAAGAAAGAGAATCACTTCTATAAACAATCACTTATCATGATCAAGAATTTGCTACACTCTGTAAAAGTGAATAATTCTTAACACTTTTACAAACAGATGTCCAGAAACAATTTCCAAAATATGTCGTCATATTTACAATTTTAAATAAATTCTGTGTATTACCATCGTCTATTGACATTGTTTCCATGTCATTATACGTCATGTTTTGTGAAATTGTTATAATGTACATCATTAATATGCGGAATGTATCTGTGTATTTCTATATCTTTCTACCTACTGTGTTTATATTTGTAGCTTATAGAATATTGCCACTGTTCCTTCATGGAATGCTATGCAATAAATATCTAGTAACTCACCAAAGAATTATATGACAACTAAATTACAGTTATTGATCCAAGAATTATTGCAACAAGTTTCAGTAACTGACCCATCAAAGACAACATAGTCACAGTAATTGAACCCATAATTATGACAACACAGTTACAGTAATTGACCTGTGACAGATGAAACAGTTACAGTAACTGACCCAAGATTTACTACAATGTTACAGCAGGCACTACAGGAATTATAACAATAAATCTGACTTGTGAAAGAAACAGTTACAATAATGACCAAAACATAATGAAACAGTTACAGTAATGACCAAAACATTATGACAATGTTACAGTAAATAGCACAACAACAAAGTTACAGTAGTCGACAAATAAAAGACAACAAAGTTACAGTAACGACTAAAAACCCCTGACAATGTTACAGTAACTAGCATAACAACAAAGTTACTGTATCTGACCTATATGAAAGAAAAAGTTACAGTAATGACCAAAATAATTATGACAAAGTTCCAGTAAATAGCACAACAACAAAAATTCCGTATCTGACAAATGAAAGACAAAAAAGTTACAGTAATGAGCAGAAAAGTATGACAGTCTTACAGTAACCGGCACAACAACAAAGTTACAGTAACTGACAAATGAAAGACGAAAAAGGTACAATTTCTGAACTGTGAATAACAAAAATGTTTCAATATCGAAATCAGACAACAGACTAATCAAAACCTGACACTCCAATCTCAATATTCCAACAACACTTCAAACCATGCACTTTTACAATCACTTCCAATGTAAATGACAAAATAAATGCTTTTTATGAGTTTGTTTTGGAAGCAGTGCAAGCAGGGGCAGTAATCACCTGTGTCTGGTCACATGGCCCGTGTCACATGTGTTCCCGAACCTATTGTTTGATGGTCACTGCAACAGGTGGGGTGAAGGCCATTTATCGCAGGTCAAATACTGGAAACATCGCGACTCATTCAGACGATACATTTGGCTGCATTGGTCGTCCCAGACATTTACATAGATGTACCAGTAAAACATGGTTCCAAAATCATCAGTTATCACTACATTCAGCTTCAATGGTGCGCACATTGTTACTGAATATTGTTATTGTTCTGTTTTGTGATAAAAAATGAATTATGCAAAAATACATGTGCACATATGACTAAAATACAGATCAAACTGAATTAATTTTTTTTCATTTATGTTTTACTGGTCATCATTCATCCTACAAATGCCAAAAAAAGCTTTCCCTTTCAAAGAATCACAATGAGTTAATATGGATTTGGAAACAAACATGATTAAAAAAAATACATTTTCAACTCATATAGCATCCAGTCTTCGATCTTCAATCAATTAGTTTTTTCAGTAACAGAATATTCGAGTCATACTATGTATGCTAGGACACAGTTTTGGGTTCCACACATCGTACCCAAGAGGGGCAGTAGGGTAGTCTAGTGGTTAAAGCGTTCGCTCATCACGCAAAAGACCCAGGTTCTATTCCCCACATGGGTACAATGCGTGAAACCCATTTCTGATGTTCCTTGCTGTGATATTGCTGGAATATTGCTAAAAGTGGCATAAAACCATACTCCAAACCTGAAGGAACCATTACAAGAGTACCTTAGCATCTCACAGAAACCTCTTTGAGTCACTGAGTGAGTGAGTGAGCAATATTCCAGCAATATCAAGACTGGTGAGGTGACGTGAAATTAGGTTTTACGTCGTGCTTGAGAATATTTCGCTCATATGACGACGTGCATGCGTGTGTATGTGTATGTGCGGCTGCTTGTACTAGCCCAGACTGAAGCTGGTTTTATAGTGCTAGCTCACTGAGATACCATGCCGCAGTGAAGCATGAATACCCCACTCAGACACATTATACTGACTCCGAGCCGACCAGTCCTTGTTGTACCCATTAATGCCGGGCGCCAGGCAGGGACCAACAAGTACCATATTTTAACGTCTTTTGGTATGACGCGGTCGTGGATCCAACCCGCGACCTTCCGCTCTCTGGGCGGACGCTCTAACCACTACACCACGGAGGTGGTCAATATATCAAGACAGGGGACACCAGAAATAAACTGAGTGAGTGAGTATGGTTTTACACTGCTTTTAGCAATATTCTAGCAACATCAAGACAGGGGACAGAAGAAATGGGCTTCACACATTGTACCCAAATAATTGAATCTGGATTGACATTGTAAACAACAAACCACACCGGAATACTTCGATGGCAAAATACAAGACATGAAAACAAATGTTAACTGTATTTTTTAGATGTGTTGTGGAAAAAGTTTTCCTGAACATAGTCGAATCTGGACCAGACAATCCAGTGATTGACATTGATTGAGAACAAATATCAATACTGTTGGTGTACATTGACATCCAATCAATCAATCAAGTCATATTGCCTGAACATCTGGCTCCAAGCCGTCACATATAAGACCAATATAAGTTGCCAGGGAAGTATTCTAGTCTGATATCCTTATGGGGTTGTACAAGTTTTAAACTTTAGTGCCCTTTTCTTCAAGAAAACTGAAAGTTTTACTGCTATTTTTTCCGACACAATACATTGGTTGATAATATAATGCTGAAATAATGAAAACTGAGAACTTAGTTCACTAAAACGTGTTTGTTCTCCTTGATGTACTAGTTCCCACACAACTGTGTATTAGGTTAGAGATGATGATCTTTTCCTGACATCGAAGGTTAGGATCGTGCTAGGTTCCTGACATCAACACAACGCTGGAACGTACACCTGTTTGTCTGTCATACATATCAGATTGGTTGTTTCAAACACAATGACAATGATGACAAGCATCACGTCATCAACACGGCCATGACATAACGGCTACGGGTTGTTACAAACACCTTTTGATCTGGTGAACACAGCTGTACTGTGAAAACTATGTGATCACCCCGACTTTGTCAGAAACATGAAAAACGGTCACATGAATTAATTGAGATAAATGAATGATAAGACTAGTGTATATTTAGAAAAATAAATTGGTCGGGAATATGATCAGCAAGCAGGACATGGTATTTAGTTTATCAGTATGAATGTGCGAGTGTGTGAATGGGTAGATGTGCTGTGGGGGACGGCAACAGAGTGAGTGAGTGAGTGAGTGAGTGAGTGAGTGAGTGAGTGAGTGAGTGAGTGAGTGAGTGAGTGAGTGAGTGAGTGAGTGAGTGAGTGAGTGAGTGAGTGAGTGAGTGAGTGAGTGAGTGAGTGAGTGAGTGAGTGAGTGAGTGAGTGAGTGAGTGAGTGAGTGAGTGAGTGAGTGAGTGAGTGAGGCAGTGGACTGTCGCTCACTATATCCATCAGCACATGTCATATATGCTTTACTTGATTCATAATGAAATCAGTTGATTCCATGGCTTCATGTCAAGACTAGTGTTGGAAACTGATTAAAATCTCATAACTGATAATTGGTTCATTACCAACGAGCAATAATCGAAAAAACTTGGTTAACATCATTTTTCAGATTTTCCTGCTCAGGTTGTTATAGCAGATAAAAATAACGTGGTTCTCTACTGTTTTTTGTTGTATTTTAAGAAACTGAGCAAATTGCATTTGCAGATTTCACATCCCATGTAAAATGATGCAAATTGCTACTTTAAAGTGATGGATAATATATCATGAACATAAACTTCTTGGAGTCTTCAAGAAATAATCAGTCTGACTTTTCAGTAAGTGAAGTGAGTTTTCTAAGAATTAAACACATTTTCAGGCCCTGACAACTTCTAAGATGCGTTCCATTGTCAAGTGTTTCAAACACTTAAACAGTAGTTCCCAAATAGCTTGTGTTCAATTATGAAAACATGTTATCGATTGCTTGGTAGTTTGGTCACTGCGACCAATCTTAGATTATTTCAATTAATTTGAACACCTCTTGTCAAAGATGCTTATATGTACTCAACACCGACCCTCGTTTTTATAATGTTTCACAAACTAACACTGTAACACTACCCATACAATACAATAACATGTAACACTATCCAGAGTTATCTCCCCATCATCCACATGGCCTTGGGTGTTTGTCTGTGATTGGTCGAACATAGTGTCATGTGTCTGACATCCTAGTCATGGCCTGCTGTTGTACTGAATGAATATTGAATCTCAGACTTCAATGAAAGAACACATTGACTGCTCTGTGAACCGTACACATGACCTTCTGCTTGTGTTTCCATGCAGGAACTTGATACTACGAACTGGTAGATTCTTGATAAAATCATCAGCCCTGTCCACTTTATGCATGTCGACTGAGAACTAAAATCTCAGGATCTGTTTCGAGCAACAATTACAGAGTTCTATAATCATAAACTAAGACATATCGTTTCCCCCGCCGTGATATTGCTGGAGACACCCCTTTGTTTCTCCAGTATGAAATACTGGTATAAATGTGAAATTAATTGTTCTGCAGAGATATCAAGTCACATGTTGCCGGTTCAATGAAACTTCTATGGGTGAAAAAGATTATCTGTGCAATTTGAATTAAGACTGTTTTACGTAATTATTTTGAATATAACTACAGTAAGGGTTCCATCTTTTTCACATATAGATGTTCAAAAAAAACCATAACTTTTTACAATCATTTATGTAATTTAATTAGTTGAGGCTATATGAATAATTATAGTCTGTATTTCAAAACTACAGTTTGTTCTTAGAATATTTATGAATGTTGTTAAAACGCCAAAATTTTCTCCTGTGAAGTCACCCCGCAAGTGCAGGTTTTCATCTGAGCTTTAATATCCAACTAGGTAGAGTCGTACATGTATCATATATGTGCTTTTATCTTGTGTCAAATTCATCATATTGATATTGAAGCCAAAAAGCATTTTCCAAGCATTCCTGGCCTTACTTAAGCGGCGTAAAACCCAACTCACTCACTCACTCACATCTGTTTATTAACAGTCATAGCCTTGGAGGCATCTAACCAATGTCAGCTCTATCGATACTTAGTAGCCATTTATGCAAACTAAATACTCTTAATACTTCGTAGCCTTTTAAGAAAACCAAGTACTCTCGAATGCTTCAGGTTTCTAGCTTTGCTCCAAGGCTGTACTGAGTTTTAAGCCAATAGATATATAGTAATTCTAACCTTTAAAGAGGCAAGTCTAGATAAGTGGACCACTAGGGATGCCAGTCCATTATTTATATTTGTTAGAAATGATCATTTAAACTATTAATTATTACCTTAGAGACTTGTGAAAGTCTAGGGTAGGACATGCATTACAGAAAAGGCTTGACGGAAGGAAAATAATATGTTTCATGGCCTGTGAGACATCCATCAACGACCCTCAGGTTTATTGTCTGTGAATCTACAGATAGACCTAATATTCAGTGAAGTGTGTCTATTGTATGCACTGAATACGTTTGTCCTGCTGGTGCCAATGCCAATCAAAGGTAAACTTCATGAACCCAACACATCATCGTCATCAACTACAATCATAACAACCACCACCTTGCTGACGCAACAGCACATACGTCAGCTCGTATGGAGTTCACGGTGAGACCAAGGTGAAGATCCAGTGAAACAGGGGACCAGTCATTTGTATATTTTATCATTTAATTATACATATCTGTATTACCTATGACCAATTTAAAACTCAACTGCAAATGGCCTTGAATATGACAAATAGAATTGAATATTACAGCAGGGGTTTTAGAGTTTTGTTTGAGAACTAATGTACTGAAAATAATTACCCTCCTCTAGTACTTTTTGGATGACCCTTGTCCATGCAATTGCAAACTTTATAGTTTATATATCTAGATATAAATTTAAATATCCGCTTTCTCATGACCCTCCTGAGTAAGTGAGTGAGTATGGTTTTACGCTGTTTTTAAGCAATATTCCAACAAAATCACGGTGGGGGACACCAGAAATAGGCTTCACACATTTTACCCATGCAGGGAGTCAAACCTGGGCCTATGACGTGACAAGCAAACACTTTAACCACTAGGCCACCCCACTGCCCCTTGACACCCCTGAATATGTGTTTAATTGTCTATAACCCTACCTTCGGGACTATGATATGATTTGGAGAGTTGTTCACAGTTTTAGATGCTCAAATGCGCTGAAAATAATGTTTTTGATGTTCAACTCCACACTCAGCAATATTCCAGCAGCCTTTAAATAGTCGAGTATGGACCAGACAATCCAGTGATCAATCGCATGAGCATCGATCTATGCAACTGGGATACATTGACATGTACCCATGTGGGGATTCAATCAAGTCAAGCCAACGCCCGACAGCAATGAATGGATACTCGATCTATGCTGCCTCTTACGCTTGACATATTGCATGGGTTGCTGGCGGCCAAGTTTAACCCGGATCTTCGCCAGCACTGAAAATAATGACTCTTCCTTAATGCTTGTCATAATTATGGATGAGTCTCACCAACTCACATGTTTTTTCATGACCGTCACTAAAAAGCGTTAATGCAAAAACACTTCATATTTATCATCCTCGTATTTGTTTTCACACATTGGGAGGGGCGGTGGGGTAGCCTAGTGGTTAAAGCATTCGTCCGGCAGACCGGGTTCGATTCCCCACATGGGTACAATGTGTGAAGCCCATTTTTGGTGTCCCCGCCGTGATATTGCTGGAATATTGCTAAAAAGTGGCGTAAAACCATACTCACTCACTCACACATTGGGTGGTAATGGTTACTCTTGCTGTAACATCGCGCTGCTGCTGGGAAGGTGGGGTAGCCTAGTGGTTAAAGAGTTCACATGCTGAAGACCGAGTTCGATTCCAACATGGGTACAATATGTGAAGCCCATTTTGGTGTCCCCAGCCGTGATATTGCTGGAATATTGTTAAAAGCTATGTAAAACTCACTCACTCATGCAGAATCGCTAACAGATTTTGTTTTATTCCTTTGATGATGCATGATTATAGTGACAATTCTGGATTTATAAACGTATGGTGATATTGCTGGAATATTGCTGAAAGTGGCGTAAAACCATACTCACTCACTCAGATGATCGCATGCAATTTGGATATACCTATCTTTTAAAAATATATAAAAGTTTACAATTGTTCATGAGATAACTGAGAAAACAAATGTTCATTATTTCATGACCCTCCCGAAATAAGTACACAATGTTTTCCGATCCACCAAGGACTGTCACATGTTTTGGTGACCCTCCGCGAATTCCCTGGCATGTCGTGAGTGACAGCTAGAGTTCATGTTTACAGTGTGTTATGACAAAATCACACGAGGATGCACATCGACTCAAAGGGACAAAATCTGTTTATTAGGGTCTTCATGGGTATACTGTTTAGTGCAAAACAACTAGCAGAAATATGATGAATCTAATTTTTATCATAAACAATGAACATAAAATATAAATAAAAATTGCTGACCAAAGCTTAACTGCTTATTGTATTAGTTCTAGATCATGTGTATTAATAGATCCAAAACAATTTTACATTTGCATACCATAAATTGTAGCAAAGAATCGAAAGAAGAACAAGATATTTGTATTCCATAAATTGTAGCAAAGAATCATAAATTGTAGCAAAGAATCAAAAGTAGAACAAGATATTTGCACACCATAAATTGTAGCAAAGAATCAAAAGTAGAAACAGATATTTGCACACCATGAATTGTAGCAAAAAATCGAAAGTAGAAACAGATATTTGCATACCATAAATTGTAGCAAAGAAATGAAAGTAGAAACAGATATTTGCACACCATAAATTATAGCAAAGAATCGAAAGTAGAAACAGATATTTGCACACCATAAATTGTAGCAAAAAATCGAAAGTAGAAACAGATATTTGCATACCATAAATTGTAGCAAAGAAATGAAAGTAGAAACAGATATTTGCATACCATAAATTGTAGCAAAGAATCAAAAGTAGAACAAGATATTTGCATACCATGAATTGTAGCAAAGAAATGAAAGTAGAAACAGATATTTGCACACCATGAATTGTAGCAAAGAATCGAAAGTAGAACAAGACATTTGCATAACATAAATTGTAGCAAAGAAATGAAAGTGGAACCAGTTATATCCAGATCTCCCTACTGAAAGACTGACAATCTGCTTTTGATTCTTTGAGATTTTTCACATTTGGAAATCAACTTAACATATTTGCTCTATTGAAGTGGGTTTCTTTATCACTACGCCCCCAAAATAACGACTTCTGGCTAAAAGCCCTATATATTGTGGACTACACATTTGAAACACCAATACTGGATGAGTGAGTGAGTTTAGTTTTATGCCACTTTTAGCAATATTCCAGCAATATCACTCCGAGGGACTCCAGAAATGGGCTTCACACATTGTACCCATGTGGGGAATCGAACCCAGTCTTCAGCATGACGAGCAAATGCTTTATATAATTAACCATTAGGCTACCCCACCGCACCTTCAACACTGGATAACGCCCATGACCAGCAGATCCTGAAAGGTGTAAGGGACACAACTTTGCACCAAGAAATTAGTGTCAGCAGAGGTTTCAAATTGTCTAATTTTCAGAATCTAGGAAGACCCGGGTTCGATTACCCACATGGGTACAATGTGTGAAGCCCATTTTCTGTTGTCCTCCACCATGATATTGCTGGAATATTGCTAAAAGTGGCGTAAAACTAAACTCACTCACTCAGAATCTAGACATAACAACAATAATTTACATCCCAGAACTGGATTTTTTTTAATCAGAATCATGATCCAAATATATTTTGTTTAAGTTTGTAAATTATTCCCAGGTTTGCTCTTAACATGTCAACATTCTTCTCTTTTTATAAAGGGATTTGGCATTCCCTTGACCTCAGAGTACTAATCGCAAAAAAAAAAAGCAGCTCCTATTTAGACAAAGGCAGTCTACAATCCTGACACTTGGTGCAACTGAGAACACGTTTAAGACATTACACCCTCTTATAACATCCTAAACCTTACATAATTATTACAGAATGTACAGCAAAATAGCAACACTTGCTCTAAAATAGGCAACTGAAACACATGTGTGATCGTTTAGTATGTACGATCAACAACATGATCATACTACACTGCGTATTTGTTGAGACAGAGCGGTTTTACCTCCATCCATTCCACAGTAACTTTCAGAAAGGGTTTTATGTAAGAATAGACCTCGAGGAATCTATGTTTGTCTTCTTGAGGGGTTTCTGTATAGACTAGGCCCCTGTCAAACAGTGTTTGTCTGTGCAAAATCTGGGTGAAAATAGTCTGCTATCAAACTGTTTGTCTAACTGGGGATTTCTCGTTAGAATATGTCCCTATGAAACTCTGTGTGTGCGTGCATGCATGTGTTCTTGTTAGAATATGCCAATTTCAAACTGTGTTTGTGTTAGGGCTGGGACGATTCACAGATGCACAGATACATCTGATAAAGTTTGATAAAGCTATCATTATATCGTCGACTGGTGTATCAATACAAAACGATACACGATTTTTTTTAAAACAGTATTATTTTAATCATGATCAAGTACATATTTAGAAAATACACATGTATGATAGAGTTACTGGTTTGTTTATTACAACAGTGTCATTGTTAAACACAAATACCTTGAAATAAATCATTTTAAATCTTGATACCGTGTCATTCCTTCAAGGTGCATGTATCGTGATACATATCGCATCGCAGGTAAAATATCGCGACATGTATCGTATCGTGACATAGTGTATCATCCCAGCCCTAGTTTGTGTGCTTGTGGACTTTTGTGTAACAATAAGCACTTATAAATCTACGACAATGTAAGGCAACAAGTTGGACTGGTTCAGGGCGGTCAAGTGGTTGATTGCATTTCATTGGAACCAGGGGGCAGTGGGGTAGCCTAAAGGTAAAGCTTTAGCGTTGCAAAGACCCGGTTTCCCCACATAGCACAATGTTCCAGCAATATCCCCGCGGTGATGTTGCTGGAACATTTGGAAATGGGCTTCACATACTGTAGTCAGCAGTTCATTGGAACCAAGCTGAACATTGCTAGAATGTCACTCACTCACTCACAACTAAGGCCAAGAACAGCCATGATGTTGAATACTGTTGAATGTCAAAGGTGAACAACCAACCTAATTACGAGGACACAGCCTGATTATTATTCTGAACATCACTATAATTACATGGCCAGCATCACAAATATTGTGAATTCACAACTCCACCTGAGGTATGATTCCTAATTGTAGGTCAAACAACATGATCAAACTATACAAAATACACAGAACCAACATGTGCTATAAACAGGTGAAATAATTGACATAGGAATATTTAACAATTAGACTGACTGACTGAGTTTGGTTTTACGCCGCTTTTAGCAATATTCCAGCAACATCATGGCGGGGGACACCAGAAATGGGCTTCACACATTGAACCCTTGTGGGGATTCAAACCCAGGTCTTCGGCGTGACGAGACAACGCTTTAACCACTAGGCTACCCCACCGCCCCTTAACAATTAGAAGAGAAATGAGGTTCAACATTGGATTCAAGATAACTCCACTCTTAATGATACATACCCATGAAGATCCAGGTTAGAATTGGTCTTCAACAACCCATGTTTGTTGTAAGGGATTGGGTGGTCAGGCTCGCTGACTTGGTTGACACGTCATCATATCCCAATTACGTAGATCGATGCTAATGTTGTTGATCACTGAATTGTCTGGTCCAGACCCGATTATTTACAGACCGCCACCATAGATGGAATATTGCCGAGTGCAGCATTAAACAACAAACATGATGATTGTAGACGAGTCAAATGCTTTTATTGCTCCTGGTCTCTGAGTGAGTGAGTGAGTGAGTGAGTGAGTGAGTGAGTGAGTGAGTGAGTGAGTGAGTGAGTGAGTGAGTGAGTGAGTGAGTGAGTGAGTGTGAGTGAGTTTAGTTTTACACCACACTCAGCAATATTCCAGCTATATGGCGGCGGTCTGTAAATAATCGAGTCTGAACCAGACAATCCATGGATCAACAGCATGAGCATTGATCTACGCGATTGGGATACGATGACATGTGTCAACCAAGCCATCAAGCCTGACCACCCGATCCCGTTAGTTGCTTCTTACGACAAGCAAGGGTAACTACTGGTTCATTCTAACCCAGACCTTCACGATCTAATCTGTATGTATCTCACAACGGCCAAAACAATATGTGACCATCATTAACCTACTCCAGACTGATTATGCATAATTAGTTTCCAGGTGAATAATATCAGAGAATATTAAAACAACTGTGTCAGTTGTGAATTAGAAACAGAACATGGTGTCGCAAAGTGTTGCTGTAACAGCACGGAACATATCACTGTTACAGGGTTCGTAAAAACATGGAAGACCACAGTTCAAGACATTTTCAAGGCAATAAAGGATTTCATTTGTCATTTCCAAGACTTTAAGCCTTAGTCTGCCTATTTCTGGGTATTTCCAACAACCCATATGTAAGTGTTACACCTAAACAAAAGTATGAACACCACAATTTTCAACACAGACCTATTTTCAGAACAGACTGACAAAAATAATCTCCCAAAAATGTGATAACTTCATTTACATTTTATGCAAATTCAGTTTTTTCAAGCTATTTTGTGATTTTTAATGATTTTCAAGGTTGACACTAAAAACCTTGCTTTTTTATGAGGGACTTTAAAAATTAAGGCACTCTAAAGCTATGTGAACCTAAAATAACTTTAAACAGTCTCAATAAATGTAATAATTTGTTAGAGTGAGTGAGTGAGTGAGTTTGGTTTTACGCCACTTTTTAATCAATTGTTAGAAAGGGTAAAAATTTAAAGTAATATTTTGATTCAATCTATTCAATTTGAAAAATATCACTACGTCACAGCAGTTATATATCCAGAAAAGCAACGTATTAATTTTATGACAGCACAATGTGTCTGATATATCTGCAATGTATTCCATAAAAAATTATATAAATTGAAAATTATATTTTTATTCTAACAATTCTGTTTCTGTATCAGCACTGACATATATTCAGATATTCAGATATTCGAGATAATAATTCTACACAAGTACCATCTGTCTCTTGTGTCTGCGCAGTTTTAAGTTAAAAATCATATGAATTGATAAATATATTTATATTCTAACAATTCTACTTCAGAGTGAGTGTGTATGGTTTTATGCAGTTTTAGCAATATTCCAGCAATATCATGCCGGAGACACCAGAAATGGGCTTCACACATTGTACCCATGTGGGAATCAAACCTAAGTCTTCAGCATGACAAGCGAATGCTTTAACCACAAGGCTACCCATCGCCCCCCAACTTTTTAACTTACCCTGAAAATATCAGTGGGTCACATGCATAAATTATCCAAATAAGCAAGCATTAAAACTACATGACACAATATGTGTCTCTCTATCGGCCAGTACCATACACGGACATTCACCAAGGCAGGTTTATTCTCGGCTGACGATGTTATTTCTGCGATACTCCCAGTGAGTCTGTAACCATACCCTGAGGATGCAACCAACACCATTGCGCCATCAAATGTCACTAAAGTCAAGCAACTGTGGTGTCCGAAATAGATCCGTTTTGTTGGAATTAATGAGGAGGTGGTTTTAATAAGTCTGGATCTAAATTTGCCACAATCTTGCTTCACTTGAAGACTTGGAAATGAAGACAAGGCGTATTTGGGGTGGAACATGAATTTGGAAAATGAAAGTTCGTTTCTATTCTTCATTGGGAGGTTGACGTCAACATTCCTTGCATCTGAACCAATTTGAGAATATTAATGACAGTGACGGTAGAGAACTTTGTAGGTCTTGCATGCCCCAAGTCATCTCCAATTTGTTGAAATGATTTAAGGCGAAATATGTAAATTATTAAATTTTTATCACCTCAAGGGTACCAAACACCCAATCTCTCATCATGTCAAAAGTCCCGACACAACTCATAGACTTGAAAATCATGTTTCAGTTTTTAGCTGACTGAGTATGGTTTTACGCCGCTTTTAGCAATATTCCAGCAATATCACGTCAGGAGACACCAGAAATGGGGTTCACACATTGTACCCATGTGGGGATTCGAACCCGGGTCTTCGGCGTGACGAGCCAAAGCTTTAACCACTAGGCTACCCCACCGCCCCCGTACCCATATAGGAAATCGAACTTGTCTTCACCTTGACAAGCGAACGCTTTAACCACAAGGCTATCCCACCGTTCTAATTTGTAGCTAACAAAATACACCACATCTGTAGTTCAACTATTCACGCTTCACGTGAATCACATTCACAGACAGGTAATTCATGAAGACAACTTCAATAAATATATCTGATAACAACAATACATAAGACTAAAATATCTCCCACTTCATACTTTCCAAAATAAAATGGATAAAAATCTAATAATTTATTCATTGTGACTTAATAGAAGTCCGAAAAACCTTGGTGGATGAAAGTGGATCTTTCACTGATCCCGTCTAATTCAGACACATTATAATATTATCACAGAGCATCAGTTGACAATATTTAAAAAATATTTCACTAACAATAAAGTCTGTATTTTGTTAAGTTCACAGGTGTTTTCAGCAAAGATGCTATCATCCTAACAAATATTATCACTGGTTATCATAATGGAGATATAATAGAACTCGGAGCAGACGGATGAAATTATCTCGATATTTATTGCTACCGCCCACAGATGCAGGCTACTGACAAGCGAGAAAAAATACAAACCATATTTGTAACGTTTGACTAGTTTTAATCTATTATCAAACACAGCTGTCGAACCCACATACAAATTACTGACGTAGAGACCTTGTGGTTCTATGTCACTAGGGCACTGGGGCGGCAAAAGCGATCTTTCAACAGATCGCATAGCATCCACGTGCATAGTTTATGAGTTCCTTCACGCTAGAGTTGAAACCTTATGTTTTATTCAAAACATACTAAAATAATCATGCTGGCGGCCATATTTACCTTGATTTGCCTTTGGAAAAGTATCAGAGCTCCAATTATTTATCTTGCGAACAAAACATTAGCTTTTTCGCTGCAGTATACCAGGCACGTATCGATAAATATATATTCAAGCTGCCACTAACCAGATGCACCAGTTGACCTGTACATACTCATATCTGTCTGATAAACCAATGGTCGATAGCACCAGTACTAATCTATACTATTCGGGTTAGTGGTGGTGCGATTAATTGAAATAATCGAAGATTGGTCGTAGTGACTAAACGACCAAGCAATCGATCACAATTTCTCATAATCGAACACAACCAATTTTGGAACACTTGTTTTCATTAACAATATTTTTCACATGGTTGGTTTTGTCTGTTACATTTCGTAAGCACTACAAGCTCGTTCCAAGTCATGATTGAATTTATCTTAAAGATTCCAAGAAATTTATGTTTCTAACATACTAGTCATCCTTTAAAGATGTGAAATTTTGCAAAAGTCCCAAAAAAACCTCCTTTCTTTTTACCTTAGTTTTTATGTGCATTAACACATTTCATAAATGATGCTAACCAACTATTTTCGATGATTGATCGGCTGTAATGAACCAATCATCAATTATGAGATATTAACCAATTCCCAACACTAATTCGGGTACAACAAATTACAAACAACATACAGGAATACTGCAGCAAAATAACCAACTCATTCACACCTACTAGAAGCCTAATACTATATTCCATTTTGTTTGTTGTGAAAAGGTGTCAAAATGATATCTGTCTTTGTCATTCAATTTGAACAAAACACAAATAACCTTCAAGTAAACAAACTAACGACTATACCTCTCAAAATAAGTTAAAGACAGCTCAAATCATTCCTACAATTATGCACGGAGTGACCTGTAAATATTCATATCTGTCCAACAAACAAATGGTTGATAGCATGAACATATACTGTTCGGGTACAACAAATCACAATCAACATCGGAAAATGCTGTAACTGTGCAATGATCAAAATGGGAAGGGGGGACAATTTGTTTCAGAATCTCTTGAGGGGAAATTACTGAATTATTGTTCATACTACTGAATCATCAAGGTGACATTGTTGAGCATTAAATTTATTGCTGAATCCGACGATGATGCACTAGGCTGTGACAAGCCTCTAGTCTCTGAAATGAACCTATTTCACAGAAGAAAAAAAAATGTTCATAAAAAATTAATCATAAAATATAATGAAAAGGAGCCTAGAGACTTTCTTCATTTTCAGAAATTGTGGAAATCTAGACTTGCCACACACTCTAGACTGGGCTTTCTTAGATATATTTGTTTCAGGCTCTGTATGACAGACTACAAACTCCTGCTAAGTCATTGAATATATCATATATTCTTTCTTTTAATAAGCTAGACAAGTTAATTTTACTCTTATATTGACTTAGTCTAGATGTCAGTCTACTTAAGGGACATGTTTGTATCAATTATATAATCTAGAAATGATGTTTAAGCTAATAACCTCTTTGTAATAATTATATAATCTACCCCCTCCCCACCCCCAAAAAGAAAAGAAGAACAAAAAAGAAACAAGAAAAAGGAAAAAGAAATTCTTGTAGGCAACAATAATTACATCCCAGGAAAGAATGGGACTGTTATAATACCAGACATCTATAAACCCATGCCCTATAAATATTCCAATCCATTCATCAACATGGAAAACTCCTTTGGATCAATTGCACACAATCCACAGGGCATTTATCAACAGTTTCAAATTTATTTAAAACAAATCACAACATTCACTTTATTTAATATTTAGTGTAAACGAAACCAGAAAAACAGCATGATCTGAGCATAGCACCTCAAACACCAACATCCTGGGGATTCTGAGCCAAATTGTAACAGAGCATTGGTAAAAAGACACAATAATGCTTGAGACGAGCCCTGGATGAGACTGGCATATCGCTCAAGCCATGAATTATGAGGCGCAAGAAATTGGTATTCAGATCTGATGTCAAGGCATGGGACAGGCACAGGGAGGCACAATGCCACCAGCGGTCATTGACCTCCTCAGGCTGACCTTTGACCTTACTGGTTGACCCTTGGAAGATGACCTGCTAAGGCTAACCTCGCCAACCACATCTACTAAAGGAACACGCACAGGACGCATTAAATTACCATGAAGCTCATTCAATGCGAAGAGAGACAAGAGCATCCACAAGACAATGATGGCATCCGACAAAACCTGATTTTATGCACCATTCTGTTGAAACCTGTAATTTGGAGAGGGTATTATGCAAAACATGGAATGGATCTGGATCTGAATTTGGAATTTGGAATTTTAAAAATTTGCATATTTTGTATAGATTCCAGGTTGCTACATGTGTAATATATGCAAGCCAGTTAGAGAATATTTCTACACTCAAAGTTTATTCCTAACTGAAACTACATTGATTCCAATTTAACTGTATCATGAATGTATCAAGTTTGAAAAGAATATCTGTATAGAATGAATATATGCCACATATTAAATTCAAAATATTGTAAAGCTCAACACTAATATTTATTGAATACTTTAAAATAGTATTAATATAATATTTATGTAGCTATGGAAACAAAAATGACCAATCTACCTTTGATTAAAAAACCTATAGTGAGATTTTGGTAAAAAGTTTATTTACCTCTCATTTCTTGTTAATACTTATAGCAAAAACAACAACAATACCTGTACAGAAATTATTAAATCCAAATTCAAAATCCTGAAATCCAGATTCCATTCCATGTTTTGCACTACACCAGAAGACTTGTCCTTTGGTGTTCTTCCAAGACCATACAGGGGCGGTGGGGTAGCCTAGTGGTTAAAGCGTTGGCTCGTCACGCCGAAGACCTGGGTTCGATTCCCCACATGGGTACAATTTGTGAAGCCCATTTCTGGTGTCCCCCGCCGTGATGTTGCTGGAATATTGCTTAAAGCGGCGTAAAACCAAATTCAGTCAGTCAGTCCAAGACCATACTAAGAAAAAAACTCTACAGACCAATAGGATATTGTTGACAAACCCCCATCAGCAAGCCAAAATACTATTTTAAGTTGTTTGAATACACCATCATAATTTAATACATTGTACATGTCAATAATAAAATAGTATCATATCAAATATATAAATATTTTCAGCCATGCATTCAACAAATATTTTCATCTTCCACTTAAGGTATAAAAACTACACATTCAACTCCACTTTTCATATGGATATTCTGACCTTTCCAAAATACACAAAACCAATTCTCATATGTCAAGTACATAGAGATTATTAACACTCGTGTGTTTCCGTATAACTAATATACGATATTAATGGTACGGAAAGACATGAGGTTAATAATCTCTTTATCACATAATGGCAGTCTTAAAATTACTCTTAAAAAAGAAGCAATTCGTAGGTGAATGTGTATGAAGAGAATTGAGAATTTGCATACGAATACTTAGCGGTACATCAAGGTGAAGGTTGCTCATGCACCATGTTCGCCAATGCAATGGAAAACTGTAAACTCGTGACAACGTCATCAATGAAATGAATATGTTTTAGGATTCGCATGGCGTGTATGAAGTTTTGTGAAAGTAGTTTGTGTATTGACCTAATTTGCATATTTATCAGATTTGGATACCAAGTTTATCAGATTGCCTTATTGCACCAATAACACCCTCCATTAGATGATGAATTCAAATATTCTCATACTTGATTATCCCTGTCAAAAGGTGACTTTATTCAACTATTTTGTGTGTTTGTGAAAATTTGCACAATATATCATATCATAACAAATTTTACAAATATTTTCAGGTGAGTATAAGAAATTTGTCAGATCATCTTATAACCTGAGTCTACTGCTCAAGGGCATTCACAGGCGTGGGAGTTCACAGGTCAAATATTGTATACATGTACTGGGATTACACTTATTGATAAGGAATGAGAACATGAATGCTACAGCTGCCTCCAAGTCAAAGACCTTTCGGTAATAAATTATTCAAACATGTGGTATAAGAAGTGGTGTATAAAATAAAGTTTCTCTTCACTTAAACATTTCATTTGTCCAAAGTAAACACATGGAATTTCATGTCACTGTGTCGTTTTCTTGATCAGAACTGTAATACTGTTGTATTAGATGCATTGAATTGCGTTATATACTGACTAGCAATAAAAACGCAACTCAGAATTCATAAAAAGTATACCTTTATACCAATTCAGCATGGGTTCCCAATTGCGCTGATAGGTGCTATGCCAACAATGACAACAACCCCTTCAGCCATAGTAAATGTCATGTCATCATACCCTGACGCTGTAGATCAATGCTTATGAGTGAGTGAGTGAGTTTAGTTTTATGCCGCACTCAGCAATATTAAAGCTATATGGTGGCGGTCTGTAAATAATCAAGTCTGGACCAGAGAATCCAGTGATCAACAGCATGTGCATCAGTCTGCACAACTGGGAACCAATGACATGTGTCAACCAAGTCAGCGAGCCTGACCACCCGATCCCATTAGTCGCCTCTTATGTGAGTAAGTGAGTTTAGTTTTACGCCACTTTTAGCAATATTCCAGCAATATCATGGCGTCGCCTCTTACGACAAGCATGGGTGTCAGAAGATCAATATTCTAACCCTGACCTTCACAGGTCCAATGCTATGATATCAATCAGTGAATTGTCTAACTTGATTATTTACAGGCCGCCATTACATAGCTCAGGGTATTGTGGCGTTAAACAACAAACAAACTCAAGATCCCCACAAGCAAATATTGACCAGGCATTTCTCAAGGAGACAGCATATTGCCCACCATGCTTTGCTTGCCCTATGACCTTAGGCTGACCTAGAGGTGGTAATCCAAAGGTCAGATGACCAAGCACTGGCCAGTCCAGCCCTTAACCCACTTTCCTGACCAACAGCCACTGGCCTAAATCGGCTGGAACTTTGCTCAACTTCGTTACCCTGCAGTCATTCTCACACGCACCATCCACAACACATGGATGTGGAATTGCTTAGTCTTGGGGAAAAGATTAGTCTGTCTCACAGTCCCTGAACCTCATAATTTTCCCTACAGCCTAGCCCTCCCTGCAACGCTAAAGCCCTAAATGAAGCAAGTCATATTTCATCAGTTTCTGAATTTCCCATCTGACTGGGGGCTCCTTTCAAATTTAAATGGGTTTATTTGTTACTATCAAAATTATATATATTCAGAGACTGAGCATTAGTCTGGGGTAAAGATCAATGGACATTAAATGGTGCTGTAAGAAGTGGAATATGGTCTTTTTCTGTGTGAAAAGAGAGATTTTCAGTTTTGAATTTCACTTGTGAGATCGTCTGTGTCAGGCGAATATTTTTCACATTTTGTCATTGTAAGGACCAGTTATTTGTTACATGGTGGAGGAAGTGGCAGGATCTAGGAGTTGCTAAAATTGATGCACTGATTTCCTCAAATATACAGGACTCAACCTACAAAAGATCTGTGGGAAAAAATGGACACAATGAAAACGTTATTATAAATGTAACAAATTCACAAAGTTAATAATGCGATTGTACACAGATACCAAAAACAAGACTCCATGGTCTGAAGTCGCTAGATTGTAGTAATTAGGACGCGATATTGTCCTTCCTCGAACACAGATACCAAAAACACTCCATGGTCTGAAGTTGTGAAATTGATATGACCAGGACGTGATAATGTCACTATCTACATACTAATAGTGAGTGAGTGAGTTTGATTTTACACCGCTTTAGCAATATTCCAGCAATATCACGGCGGGGGACACCAGAAATGGGCTTCACACATTTGACCCATGTGGGGAATTGAACCCGGGCCTTCGGCGTGATGAGCAAACGCTTTACCCACTAGGCTACCCCACCGCCCTTCTACATACTAATAAGAATAAAAAGACTTCATGGTCAGAATGTGTTAGATTGCCATTAGATTAGTTTAAAACGGCTGCTCTCGATACACACATACTAATTACATTAGTCCCTTTGTGTGTTGAGGTCACCATGGCGATCAGTAATGGCAGGAGACAATCAGCAATCAGTAAGCAATGCCATGTAGATTAACTGACCTAGTTTCACGCTGAGTGAGTGAGTGAGTTTAACCGTGGATGTAAACTGTACACTTTGTCTGTCTCACAGTCCCTGCATAATATCCCCTTCATTGAAGCCCTATCTGTAATTACATAGATCCGTGAAGATCCGGGTTAGAATTGATCTTCAGCAACCCATGCTTGTCGTAAGAGGCGACAAACAGGATCGGGTGGTCAGGCTCGCTGGGCTTGGTTGACACATGTCATCGTATCCCAATTGCTTTGATGCTGTTGATCACTGGATTGTCTGGTCCAGACTTGATTATTTACAGACCGCTGCCATATAGTTTTAATACTGCTGAGTGCGGAGTTAAACTAAAATCAATCAATATAATTACATAGTCCTTAATTATGGAAGCCTTAATTGTATCAGGTTCTGAATCACATATATCACTCACTCTCTTTTTCAACTTAAAAGAAGAAATTCCTGAACCAAGACTCATTTCGCAATGTCATAAAACTGCAACACACCATCATATCTATTTCACAATTCATCAGTGATCTGAGGGTCACCCATATTTCACTCCATGAACACAATATAACTTTTACAGAAACACAAAACAAACACATCACAAATTAATGAGAAAGATCTTTGCTGTGAGCACAAGAGGACGATGGACAACCAGAAGATAAAAAAGGACAAAATATCTATAGTTGACTGACAATGAATATTTGAATACTCAATACTTTTAACAGATCTATGAAATGGCATTGTTGAATCATATACACACAAATTTTCAGATACTATAAGTCTCACAAGAGATGTAAAAAATACATCATCAATAGAAGTATGGACGTATGCAAAAAATGTGAAGGACTTGTGGGCACGCACATGTCCATGATGGACGAGGGGTTTGTCATAAGCTTGTTTGTACCTCAGGGATAATGGAAATGTTTCAGATGAGTTATGAAGAAAACAGAACTTTCCTCTTTTTCTACATCTACAATTTGGTTTGAAAAGAAATTCTGTAAAAGGCAAGGCCGACACATTCATTCAAACAGGAACCTTTAACACACCCGAAAACCAGAAGAAAATAAGGAATTTTGGTTTATTTTTATTTTTTTAAATGGATATAAACTTCCAATCTGTGTTAGCAACATTAAGTATCAAGAATGAGTAAGATGGTTTAATGCTGCTTTAAACAATATTCCAGATATATCACAGAGTGTCAGCTTATAGCTGATGTGATGCAGATCTTACTTATTTATCGCTTTGGTGTAGTGAGTGTGTGAGTTTAGTTTTCCGCCACTTTTAGTAATATTCCAGCAATATCACGGCAGGGGGCACCAGAAATGGGCTTCACACATTGTGCCCATGTAGGGAATCGAACCCAGGTCTTTGGCATGACAAGTGAACGCTTTAACCACTAGGCTACCCAACCGCCCCACTTTGGTGTAACACACAAGCATGGTATGGTGTTTACAGGCCTAACTGAACCACAATCACTGGTTCCTGGCATGCCTAAGGGATGCAACTCTGTACCCTAAGGATCATGAAGATCTTAACTGACAAACAATGAAGAGCCTTCAAGACATCAAATGCTGGAGATGCTGATTTCCTAGCAACTGACAACAACAAGTACATTGCTGTATGAGTGAGTGTGTGAGTGAGTGAGTTGGGTTTGGCGCCGCTTTTAGCAATATTCCAGCAATATCATGGCGGGGGACACCAGAAATGGGCTTCACATATTGTACCCATGTGGGGAATTGAACCCAGGTTCTCAACATGATGAGCAAATGCTTTTACCACTAGGCTATCAACCTGTAATAATTTCCTGACTAACATACACCCTGCCATTTTAGAAAGTGATCAAACGTAACATATGCTATATTTGGGATTACACTTTCTTAGTAAAGTACAGATTTTAGTACTTTTTTTAGTCCCATCCGGGATTCAGACCCACACTCTCAGAGTCAGGCACCTACTCGCCAGCATACAAAGTCAGATGCTTAGACCGCTCAGCCACCGCGGCTTCCACAAAAATGGAAGCCGAACAACTGGTAGTCTAGACTGTGGACTTTGTGTACCCCTCTGATAAGTATTAATTGGCATGGCTCCCACAACGCCATTTTAGAAAGTGATCAAATGTAAATATGGCATTGTGTATTTCATATGTTTACCTGACTAAAAACTGACTGAAAAACTATAACGCATTTACAAACAAGATATGCATTTGTGTTTGTTGTTCAACGCTGCATACAATAATAAAAAATCAAGAATGGACTTGACAATCCTGTGACTGACATTATAATCAATGATACACATCTGTAGGCTTTGCCGACACCAAGTCTCAACTTGTAACCTCTTATGACCAAAATTGGTCGCTAGGGACCAAATCATGACAGCAACACACCCCAATGAAGAATACTACTTTCCTTCCAACTAAACAAAAGTCAATAATTCCTGTTTCCATATTTATGACCAAAGTACAAGAGTTATTCAACGAGCCCCAGTTTCCCTACTGGGTCAGTAATGTGGAGTCAATCACCCCCCATTAAACACGATCAATATTTACACCAGAGTAGTCGAGGGGTTCCACCCATTATCCTTGCAAGTCGATGGCAATTACTTTGCAACAAGTTCAACACTTCAGCTATCAGTGACTTGAATGAGAGCACCCGAAGGATCTGGTGAATATGCATTAGTGCTATATATAATATTCTGGTCTTAAACGTGGTTCAGATAATGTGTGTGTCTCAATTCAGATACTGTGTGTCTCGGTGGCTGAGGAGATGAAGTGTCTTTGTGAAGAGTAGGTCAGTGTTTAGATCATTGGCTGCTTAAGGGGTTGAAACAAGGACTAGACTGACTGACTGACTGAGTTTGGTTTTACGCCGCTTTTGGCAATATTCCAGCAATATCTCGGAGGGGGACACCAGAAATTGGCTTCACTCATTGTACCCATGTGGGGATTCGAACCCGGGTCTTCGGCGTGACGAGCCAACGCTTTAACCACTAGACTACCCCACCGCCCCTGAAACAAGGACTAGATGACAAGTCGGTACACTGTGTCTGAGAACTGGTAGGAGAACAAGACCACCTACACCTTTTGAGGACCGTCTGTGTGATAAATGCTCTGTCCTTGAGGATGAACAACGCCATTTCATGTGTTGCACTAAATATTCAGATGCAAGAAAGTCCTTATTTAACTCCCTTTCCTCTAAAATTAATAACTTTCTCAGACTTACTACCACTGAAAAATTTAACCTCCTTTTTAGAAATAATTATCCAAATAGTATAAAAATTATTTGCTACCACATGTACAACTTTAAAGAAATATAGAAGATCTGATTGTCCTAGGCCATTATTATTATTATACACATCTGTATTATTATATGTTTTGTTGCTAATCATATATATGTGATTCATTATATATCTTGTTTATGTAGTTTATAGAATATTGTCACTGTTTCTGTATGGAACGTTTGCACAATAAATATTTGATTTGATTTGATTTGACAGGTGTCCGTGTTACACCGAGGCATGGTGTCTTAGTGGGTCAACACGATAACACCAGTATTAGTCTGGACTAGTACAAGAAGACAGACAGACAGACAGACACACACACACTCCAGACAGACAGACAGACAGACAGACACACAAGCAGACACAGACACACACACACTTCAGACAGACAGACACACATTCCAGACAGATAGACACACAGACAGAGACAGACAGACAGACAGACACATACACACACATTCTCTCTGTCTCTCTCTCCAGACAGACAGACACATACATACACACTTTCTGTGTGTGTGTCTCTCACTCTCCAGACAGACACATACACACACTTTCTCTCTCTGTGTCTGTCTGTCTCTCTCTCAGACAGACAGACAGACAGACAGACAGACAGACAGACACATTTCCATAAACAGTTTTCAGCAGTGTTACAAACATATCACCACATCTGTATGTTTTCAGGTTATACATGTTAAATATGGCTAGGGGAATATTGTGGCAAACTACAAAATGTCAGACTGATTTCAGGTACTCATCCAACACACACGCACATGCATGCACATGCATGTTGCTCTGTAAGTATGATTATCTTGAACACTTTCACTTCACCACAAGCCATATAAAGTGTACTCTATCTCAAATTCTAAGATGCTTCGCTAAAAGACCCAAGTCGCTTACAGTACGTTATCAGGCGACAATGTACACTTTTTTGCATTACATCACAATGTATTGACGTCACTACGCCATTCTAGTCGGCCCCCTGTATTTAAACGCACCCTTGCTAACCTACGTCACGATTCAACTCAGTTGTCATGGACTAAGACAGCCTCCTACAGTACAAATAGCTCGGTTAATATCCTGTTTCATGATTGCTTCAGGTGGTTAATATCACTGGCGGAAACATAACTTTAAACTTTTTCGACATTAAAAATGCCCAAGCTTTACTCGCAATGTTTGCTAACTTGTTTGCACACTCTCACAATGCAATCGTGGAATGTCACTTGACTCAGCTTATCAGTAGACGTATAGATCTAAAAAAATTTAATGTGACTTCTATATTGACTCTACTGTAAAAATTATACTTTGATGTTGGAAATCAAAGACTGAAAACCCAGCTGGAGCATGTGGACAAGTAGGTCAGAACTCTTTATATCATGGCCCTACTTTTTAAGACTTGGATGATTATCTTTTAACATAATATATCCTATGAACCTCCACATACACTGAATTATGTCAAAATTTATTTTAGATGTATACTTCAGCAACAGTATGGGCCATACTTATGGATATTATAGTCTGTCATATGGACCTTGAAATAATTATATGCAAGAAAGCCCTTGCAAGTCTAGAATATGTGGCAAGTCTAGATTTCCACAGTTCTGAAAATGAAGAAAGTCTCAGGGCTCCTTATTATTATATTTTATTTCTTTGATTATGAACTGTTCTATCTGTAAAATATACTCATGGAAACAAATAAGGGAACACATGAAAGTACAAGTGTTCCTTTATTCTTTTCCAGGTTTCTTCACAATGTATGTATTGCACTGTGTGTGAAATTCTGGAAATAGATAAAGGAACACTTGTACTTTCATGTGTTCCCTTATTTGTTTCCATGAGTATATGTTCATTTCAGAGACTAGCTGTTTGCCTATTGATGTTATTGGGAGCAATGGTTGTGGCTTAAATCCGCTTTTGGACAGTATCCCAGTTATAACATGGCATGACAAAGCTGCTTTTGAACAGTATCCCAGTTATATATTATTATCATTGTATCATTTCATGTCAAAGCATGTTAACTTAATGTGGGCAGAAAGCCTGAAGTGATACACTACATGTTTACCACTTTCGTGAAACCCACAAACATTTTTTTGTTTTGTCTATGAAACGATTATTTAAAGTTTTACTTATTTATTTATACCCCTTGACCCATGAAGATTCGGGTTAGAATTGATCTTCACTGACCCATGCTTGTCGTAGGAGGCAACTAACGGGATCGGGTGGTCAGGTTCGCTGACTTGGTTGACACATGTCATTGTATCCCAATTGTGTTGATACTGTTCATCACTGGATTGTCTGGTCCAGACTAAATTATTTACAGACAGCCGCCATATAGCTGGAATATTGCTTAGTGTGGCGTAGACCTAAACTCACTCACTCACTCACTCACTACTGATACCACTTAAAGCACAACATGCAGATTTTTCCATCATTGATGTTCTTTAATATGGTCTGAATAGTATAGTGTTTTTTTCCATAAAGATATCAAAAATTATTTCAGAAAACAAGAGCATACATATATATATAAAATACATTCTCTGTATTTTTTCAGTTTGTATTCTGCTGACAGCACTAAATGAATTTATCTTGTTGACAAAACTCTTTTCATCTTATAAAATCTTATCTCTTGAACATTGAATCAATGATTTTGAAAATGAAATGTAAACACACAGTCTGTGTATGTTGCAACAAAGTAATGTCAGGCAGCTTCCTTCTGGCCAATATCCATTAAGTTATCTGCCCTTATCACCCATGGAACCTCTGGGGCTATGGCAGTTGGTGAGAGTTGTTTCCCTTGATGCCAAGAGCAAAGTTGCAGAAGACTAATTATCTCCCCTTATTGCAGACCCCCAAAGCCTATCATTACATGCAAGGAGCCCAGTTTGCCTCAAGACTGGTTTTTGATCAAACAGCTCAGGAGGAGGATCCAGGGTTGGCTGTCAGAATCGTCAGTCACTGGTCAATTGGTAACACCGCTCGGACATATTAAAGGCATCCAGTCTTTGATGCAGGATGAATTGTGGAACAAAACTTGTCTGGAGTACAATCATTTGGAATAACTGTTGCCACCTGGGATGTTTCTTATTTTTAACGGAATTTATCTAGTGTGTGTGTTAAATGTATTCTCCAAAATTTTGGAAAAATGATCTGAATTTCATTCCCAAACCCCATTTTTCAACCAAACCAACAACATTCATGGACATTTGTATGTTTTGAAATACAAATTTCAAGTAAATTTTGAAACAGTAACTGAAAAATATTCTGTTTCAAACAAAAATCCAAACCTCTCCCTTTGAGTCTTTAGTGTGAAAATTTAATCCTAAACACAACATTATGCGTGAATATTTCATACTGCCAATACAGCATTATTAATGTCGGTTGTGATGAACTAGTTCCTGTGATCTGTAACCTTGACCAATGTGAAACTCTAGAAGGCAGTTATGAGGACGTCCTTGGACTTGAACATCTGGAAGGTGATATATGGTGTTCACAAACTAGAGCATTGGTCGCAACCTTTACAATCTACAGTGCCAGGGGATGAGTTACTTTTCCTTCCAGGACAATGATCTAAATACTGGAGATTCTTAAATCAGTTAGTGAGTGAATTTAATTTTACGGCTTTTTAGCAATATTCCAGCAATATCACAGCAGGGACACCAGAAACGGGCTTCACACATTGTACCCATGTGGGAAATCGAACCTGGGTCTTCAGCATGACGAGTGAATGCTTTAACCACTAGGCTACCCCTTAAGTCGGTTAAAAAAACCATATAGATTAGATCCATGTCCAGTTTTACTTGGGATGAAACATTTCACAGTCCCCACAAAACCTTTTAGATAGAGCATATAAAGCTATATTCATGAGAGAGTGAATTCAATTTTACGCCACTTTTAGCAATATTCCAGTAAGATCACAACAGGAGACACCAGAAATGGGCTTCCCACATTTAACCCATGTGGGGAATCAAACTCAGGTCTTCGGCGTGTGGAGCGATTGCTTTAACCACTAAGCTACCCCACCATACCACAACATCTATGAAGCATATTACAAATAAATGCATAGCAATCAGGACATTTATTATCTTTTCACACTGATAGGCAAATTCACTCCTAATGTTCCATTGCATAGTTTGGGAGGCTGTTCTTACCACAAATGTCAAATTATATTAGGCCTCTGAAAGTAAATGTTTCGTTCCCCTCCTGCCCTGAAGAAAGGTCTTTAGTTATCTGTTTCCATGGAATAAGACACGAAAGACTCATGGTCAATGCAATAGCAGCAATATTGGTAAAAACATTGCTAAAAACACTCACTGCAAGATCAATATCATTTTTTGAAGAACAATGGAGCTTCCCAAAATGTATGACTGCAGAGAGCTATGTTGAAATTTAACAAATGCACACCCAGTCCTGAATCCGACATTACAATTATCAGTCCCAAAATAAACACCTTTCTATTTCTTAAATGCTCTTGACATATTTCTGAGGAATAGAATATGATAGCTTGATTTTAAAAATATCAAGCCGATAAGTCTCAGCAACAAAGAAACAGCGAAACTGATAAAAATACTTGTCGAACCTTGACTTTCATTTATCACGTTTTCTCACAACTGATTGTTGCATGCTGGAGTAGTTGTCATTGGCAACAGAGCAATGTCACATGGCACTGCTACGTGCTGTATAGTGTCCTTGGCAGCACTGCACCATTTCCAGCTTGGCATCACAGGCGGATGGTCGTACTGTACACAGTTTGTCTATGATTAAATGATCTGTTACAAGTCCACTGACATAATTTCTTGTCACGTACCAGTGAATGTGTTACAAAGAATACAAATAAACATAATCATCATATATTTATTACGAACCCAGTATCCAAGCAACCCTGGAATGGCTATCAGTGTCATGGTTACTCGTAATGAACTTATTGGTATCCTTGAAATAGTTCAGGAACAAATGTTTGCTTTTTTTCCCTGTTCTGTTGTACCTTCAGCTGAATAAACTTCATATGGAGGGATTTTATTTTATGACCTTCTCGCCTTGTACTGAACAAACTGTTGTACATGTGAGTCATTGTTATCACACATTGTTGTGTGTGTGAGTCATTGTTATCACACATAGTTGTGCATGTGAGTCATTGTTATCACACATAGTTGTGCATGTGAGTCATTGTTATCACACATAGTTGTGTGTGAGTCATTATCACTTTCATCATTATCACACATAGTTGTGTGAGTCATTGTTATCACATATATGTCATTGAGTCTTGTTCTCACTTTGTTATTCATGTGTTATCACATACTGTTACACATGCATCTTGTTATCACATACTGTTGCATCTTGTTATCACATACTGTACACATGCATCTTGTTATCATTGTACACATATCTTGTTATCACATAGTTACACATGCATCTTGTTATCACATATGTTAGTGCATTGTTATCACATACTGTTTGCATCTTGTTATCACATACTGTTACACATGCATCTTGTTATCATTGTTTGCATCTTGTTATCACATAGTTTGCATCTTGTTATCACATAGATGCATCTTGTTATCACATACTGTTACACCTGCATCTTGTTATCACATACTGTTACACATGCATCTTGTTATCACATACTGTTACACATGCATCTTGTTATCACATATTGTTACACAAGCATCTTGTTATCACATACTGTTACACATGCATCTTGTTATCACATATTGTTGCACATGCTCCTTCTTGTTATCACATACTGTTACACATGCATCTTGTTATCACATACTGTTACACATGCATCTTTAGTTATCACATACTGTTACACATGCATCTTGTTATCACATACTGCTGCACATGCTCCTTCTTGTTATCACTTATGGTGATGCACTGTCGTACATCAACTACATACTGCTGTGCATGCATCTTCTAACCTTGTCATGTTATCATACATATTTGTACAAGCACCTTCCAGAATCAGTGTTATTCAATACTGATGTTATTTCACCTTACTGAGCCATTGTTTTATCACATGGTGTTGGCAGGAAATATTTACATGATTATGTTACCATATACTGTAGTTCCTGCCCCATTGTGATGATATTTCATATACTATATATTTGGATGATATATGTTAAGAGTATATCAAACAATAAATTGCCTCAAACAACTGCTAGACAAGCTGAGCTGCAAAGTGATTACAAATAAATTTTTACCAACAGGTGTCCTTAATCTTAAATTCCACTTATATCATTGTACAACAATGTTATACCTATATGATCGTGGTCTGTAAATAATCAAGTCTGGACCAGATAATCCAGTGATCAACATCATGAGCATCAATCTTGGCACTGGGGTCATGGTGACATGCATCAATCAAATCAGTGAGCCTGACCAGTCAATCCTGTTAGTCTCCTCCTCCGATAAGCATGGGTTACAGAAGACCAATTCTAACCCGGATCTTTAAGATTTTCATCTGAATTAAATTCAGCTCAGTACTAAAATCTGTGCTAAAATCAGAGTCGAATGTATAATTCTGAATAAATCCAAAGCATGTGTTTATGAATCATTATCAAATAGTGATGATACAAGGTAATTGCAAAAAGGTTTGTGTATTCCCATCAGTGTTGCCAGTCACAAACACATGCATAGGCAAGTCAGTCACTTGAAATAACACCGAATCTTTTTTACAAACATAATACTTGTCACTTATAAATGCCTCAAATTTGTATTTGTACAAGTCAACCATAAAACACAAATATAATATACAATATAATATTATATTTTATAATAAAATACAAATATAATAATTTCAAGTGAGTGAGTGAGTTTAGTTTTATGCCGCACACCAGCAGACAAAAGCACACAACAGACTAAATCTCATTAGAAGTCCAGAGCACATTATCCAAGAAGACTAAAGTGTGCGAGTTGGGTTGTACACTGCTTTTAGCAATATTCAAGCAATATCACGGCAGGGACACCAGAAATGAGCTTCACACATTGTACCCATGTGGGGAATCAAATCTGGGCCTTGAGCATGACAACCAAACGCTTAAACCACTGGGATACCCCACCAACCCACCATAAGAACTAAGAAGACTAAAGCACATTATCTGAGTGAGTGAGTGAGTGAGTTTAGTTTTACGCCACACTCAGCAATATTCCAGCTATATGGCGGCGGTCTGTAAATAATCGAGTCTGGACCAGACAATCCAGTGATCAACAGCATGAGCATCGATCTACACAATTGGGAACCGATGTCATGTGTCAACCAAGTCAGCGAGCCTGACCACCCAATCCTGTTAGTCGCCTCTTACAACAAGCATAGTTGCCTTTTGTGGCAAGCATGGGGTGCTGAAGACCTATTCTACCCCAGATCTTCACGGGTCTAATAATTTCGAGGGCAGCTATAATTCATATATTCAGATATACAGGGTCACATTAACCCTGCAGTGTGAATGTGTATCTCTTTGAACCTCGGGCAGATATTCAAATCGGTTAGCGCCACAAGTGCTGATATGTCATGATATGTCAGTAGGTTAGTGTTCTGAGTGACATGCCAGGGAGACAAGTGGGTCAGGCTGTACTGAATAGTGTACTTGATGCTGTGCATATGCAGGTAGACGTAAGTTGGATCTGATTCAAGCCTACCGTAATCACCTTAATTAACACACTGCTCCAAACATCACCCCCTGGCGCTTCTGGACAGCTTGTTTGTTGTATAACAAACACTTAGCAATTTTGTAGCTGTATCAATATTTCGGTCCTGACCAGACAATCCAGTGATTGATATTATGATATACAATTTATATAATGAGGATACAATGACCTGATCATGTACTTGAGTGAGTGAGTGGGTGAGTTTGGTTTTACGCCGCTTTTAGCAATATTCCAGCAACATCACGGCGGGGGACACCAGAAATGGGCTTCACACAATGTACCAATGTGGGGATTCGAACCCGGGTCTTCGGCGTGATGAGCCAACGCTTTAACCACTAGGCTACCCCACTGCCCCTCATGTACTTGACCAAATATCACCACCAGTTCATTGCATAGGTTGCTGGGTTTGTTTTTAACCCAGAATATCAATTCAGTGAGGAAATTAGATAATGGGGGTTTATGATTAAATGATGGCCAAAAATACTGAAAAGATTGGTTGGTGAGATCACAAAGATTGAAAAGATGGTTTTCAAAATTTTGATGGAAATGTTTAAAATACCTGACAATGACAAACCCAGCTTGACAACAACAATTCTATAAGAGTGGGCATATAATAACATTTTGTTTGTTTGTTGTTTAACGCCGCACTTGGCAATATTCCAGCTATATGGCAGCGGTCTGTAAATAATCAAGTCTGGACCAGACAATCCAGTGATCAACAGCATGAGTATCAATCTACACAATTGGGATACAATGACGTGTTTCAACCAAGTCAGCGAGCTTGACCACCTGACCCCTTAAGTCGCCTTTTACAACAAATATTGCTGAAGTGAGTGAGTGTAGTTTTACGCCACTTTTAGCAATACTCCAGCCCTTTTGTACCAGGTCTTCAGCGAAATGTTCCGACGTTTTAAACACTAGGCCAACCACCGCCCCTTTCAGGGATGGATGTATATTTTGATTATAATATATTTATAACAAGCAAGTTTTGTTTTGTAGAGTTCTACAGCAGTGTAATGAGAATCCACTGCACACAACTGCAGACTGGCTTTGGACCAGAATGTATCACATCAACTGTATTTCATTCCTGCATAGTTATCCCATCACTGTAGACTAACACTTAGTCTCAGAAATATATATAATTTTGATAGTAACAAATAATCCCATTTAAATTGAAAAGGAGCCCCAGTGAGTTGGGAGATTCAGAACCTGAGGAAATCTAGACTTGCTCATTTAGGAATTTAGTATTGCAGGGAGGACGAGGCAGTGGGGAAAATAATGTGGTTCAGGGACTGTGAGACAGACTACCGATCACTGCTACAGTTTGAGGCTGCTCCAACTGAGCATTATCCTCGTTTGAAAATCTTTTATTCAACAATATATTTCTCTTTAAATATTTCTTTTTAAAATTTATGTGTTTTGGGATGATGCTGATTTCTTGTAGAACAGAGCCAGGCTGACTTATATAATTCCAGATTCGCTTTGGTTTTGTAAGACACATATTCCATAGCTGTGATGCTGGACCTGGCTGGTTCTAAACATGAATATCTGCCATACTTGAGGCCAGCTGGAAGAGGATGACAATACTGATACAAATATTTTACGAGTTCATTGACTTGACTGTGAGGGTAGAGCAAGTAGAGTTCTTGGACTCGTGCCAGAAATCAGCCTGACATTTTGTAGCCGGTTTGCCACATGTTCCAGCGAGGCATGATGGGAATGCCTCACGATAATTAACATGTACAACCCACGAAAATACACATGATGATATGTGTGTATCACTGATGGAATATGTGTGTGTGTGTGCGTTTTGTCTATCTGTGGGCGGTTGAGTTGTGGGGTTTATGAAAATTGTGATTTCTGGAGTGGGAAAAAAGTTTTATTCAAATCAACTAAAAAATCAGAAATTTGATGAATTATTGAATGTAAACTTGGTGGGTGTGTGAATCAACAGAGACCATATAATATATATTATATGGTCTCTGGAATCAATGATACTGTCAAGTGTGCTAGCGGCAAAATATAATACAGTTCTATGACCAGTTCCCATCAAGCAACCTTTGGGCAAAATGACCATTTTCTTATTAGATTGAAGTTCTGATTTCTGTAGGGGCGGTTGGGTAGCCTAGTGGTTAAAGCGTTGGCTCGTCACGCCGAAGACCCGGGTTCGATTTCCCCACATGGGCACAATGTGTGAAGCCCATTTCTGGTGTCCCCCGCTGTGATATTGCTGGAATATTGCTAAAAGCGGCGTAAAACTAAAACTCAGTCAGTCAGTCTGATTTCTGTGACAAGGTGAGAACAACAACACCGAACAACAATAAACAACAAAAACAACAATACCGGCAATTTGTACTGTAGCAGAGGCTCCACATTGAAGACTTGCTCACAGTACATACACATGTTACCACCAATGGCTGAAATTAATATGAACATGAAAATACTTATACTGAAATTGTTCCTCACTATCAGTGTTACACCTTGTATTTCCCTCCTTGATGAATATTCCATGCTTAGTGAGGGATAATATCACCTTCAAAATTACACAGGAACACCACTTGACCTTGAAGTCACAGCAAAGGTGAATAAATATTTTACCTTTTCATTGCATTTTTTTACAATTGTCATCAAGTTTTGCATGGTACGAGAATAGGTCTATGTTTCTGTCATATGATATCAATAAGTTTGACTCTTCTAGAACAGACAGAAAGTAAGTCATTCTATATATCATGATTACCGTTGGCGAAAAAAGTTCAGCAGATTTAAAAGTCATTACCCAAACTAGATGTGAAATTAGCCAGTGAAAGGTGTTTTTATGATTCGGTAATTTCTGACATATATTTTTTCATGCACATCCCGATATAAGATATGGAAATAGTTTGGCCATATATCTACAATCTTCACTACTCTTCCAGATCTTGCCCATATGGTATCTTCGTTATTTTATTACCAAATTAAACTATTTTATATGTACATCTTTAACATTTGGCACTAAGTGAATAAAAACAGATACGTGGTCGATGAGTCTGATGTCTGTTCCATATTTTGACTTTTTGTCTGTATCACACATCCCTGCTAAAACTATTTGGCTACATAAAAAATGCAAGATCTACTTTTTAGTCTACAGTCACTTTGGCAGCAGGTGAGAAGACACAGATTCTTAGTATCAGTTAGATGAGTGTGACGTCTGCTCCACACTTTGACCGTCTGCTCTGCCCTGATTCCAGTGAGCTGCCTGTTCTAGTGACCCAGTGCCCGTCTGGAATGTGCACTAAGTCAGGGAAGCTGTCTAATATGGCTGTCTCACAAGCACTGTGCCTCTCCCAATGTAAACGGTTGTCTAGTTTGCTGAGAAAATCAATGGTTTGGGTTGTCTTACACCAATATTACTCCTTTACTTCAAGGTTCCTGTAAAACACGTCCCCTGCTCTTATTCTACAATATTATCAAATTACTTGACCTGAAGAGTGGCATAAAGACATATTTGAAATACCATGTCAGATGTCTGATAATATCTGGAGGCAACATTTTCCTGTCAAAATGAACGTTTAAGAATCTTTACAAGTAAAAACTGTTTTTCAACTGCTGTCAGAAACAACTCTACACACAAATTAACATATTCTGTTCCCAAACCTACGATTGTTTTATTCTCAGCTTGATTATAGAAAGTACCATCAATCACTCCGACCTCCGTTTCATGCCCATATATGGTAGTGAATACGTCAACCAATCAGAAAAAGGTTCCATAGCATTCATCAATGCTCCTAGGTCAGATTGTGGTTAGCTTGATGCCTACTTCGACACAGTCATTATATCAATGCTATCGGGATCTTGTTCACATCCAATACAATATCGAAACAATTTATAACATTTCTGGATTTCAACCTGAAATGGCTTTTCATACCGTTATCACCATGAAATTGACTGAGCCTGTAGGAGCTGCCAGAACCCTAGGGTTTTCTATGATTAATGGATGGTTCCAAGGAACATAAAGGGTGGTAAAATTAGTAATATCAGCTAACTACCTGAACATAATTAATGCAACAGTTCCTACATATCAATCAAGTCCTAATTTTAGGTATCAATTACTATTTAAAAAATCTGACTCAGATTACAGGCTGTTAATATAAAGTCTGTTATTTTAATCAATATCTCATGATTGAGACCATTTCTGGTGTCCCCCGCCGTGATGTTGCTGGAATATTGCTAAAAGAGGCATAAAACCTAAATTCAGTCAGTCAGTCATGATTGAGATAATATTCCATCAACTAACATCACAATTACATAGATCTAAACAATGGTACAATATAGCCCGAGTGAGTGAGTGATTGAGTGATTGAGTGATTGAGTGATTGATTGATTGATTGAGTGAGTGAGTGAGTGGGGCTAACCTTCATACTAATGTATGCTCAAGGGGTGGTGGGGTAGCCTTGTGGTTAAAGCGTTTGCTTGTCACGACAAAGGCCCGGTTCCATCCCCCACGTGGGTTCAATGTGTGAAGCCCATTTCTAGTGTCCCTTGCTGTGGTGTTGCTGGGATATTGCTAAAAGTGGCATAAAACCATACTCACTCACTCAATAACTAACTCACTCAATAACTAACTCACTCAATAACTAACTCACTACACAAAGCACAACCATTATAACCCAATGGAATGGCTGAGTGTGAACTCATTTTTATATTCTCAGCTCCTTGGGGAGCATACAACCCAAACTGCCAGTGAAGCACAAGAATGTTAACAGTCATGTTATCACCCCACCGGGTACCCATTCACTGCTGGGTGAGTGAGTGAATGAGTGAGTTCAAATCATAGTCACACCAGCAATATTTCAGCATTTTCGTGAATAACTTCTGGGTGAACAGAGCTATATTTTCAGCAAAGTCGTTTAGATGGCCTACATAGGCCTACATAGATAAGTAAGTACTGATAACAGTAGTGTAATTAAATTCATAAAAATATGCTACTTGAAATAAGTTGCTGACAGCATTAATGTTCAAATATTTTTTTAAAAGCACTCTGCGAACGCTTTAACCACTGGGCTACCCCACTGCCGCTATATAAGGTACAAACAAACACATCTTGTGATAAATTGTCCTGATACAATGCTGCACAGCTAACTTTGTTACATACATCTTAATCGATAGTACTTCCCATGAAATTTGAGGTGAGGTAAAATTGGGTTTAACGTCGTGCTTGAGAATATTTCGCTCATATGACGACTTCCATGCGTGTGTATGTGTATGTGCGGCTACTTGTACTAGCCCAGACTTAAGCTGGTTTTATAGTGCTAGCCCACTGAGATACCATGCTGCAGTGAAGCATGAATACCCCACTCAGACACAGTATACTGACTCCGAGCCGACCAGTCTTTGTTGTACCCATTAATGCCGAGCGCCAGGTAGGGACCAACAAGTACCATATTTTAACGTCTTTTGGTATGACGCGGTGGGGGATCAAACCCGCGACCTTCCGCTCTCCGGGCAGATGCTCTAACCACTACACCACGGAGGCGGTCCCATGAAACTTGAACCTACACAGCCAATTCCCTTCAGTTCACATAAGGGGGATGGGGTAGCCTAGTGGTTAAAGTGTCTGATCATCATGCTGAAAATCTGGTTCGATTCCTGTCACGGGTACAATGTGTGAAGCCAATTCTCTGGTGGTAGTTTTGCCACATTTATTTGAAGGCCTTCAAATAGAATAAAACAACACATCTGGCCATACTTCTTTTACAGAATCAATCTTATTTCCTAACTTTCCTAAAAGAACACGCATGTGTTCCTGCTAGAAAAATATAGAACACAATTGGCACTAATGTTTTTGTATTTCTTTATATAAAGTGAAGATTAAAGCATCTTTAGCGTAACAAATGTGAAAAGCCATTTAACCATGTCAGGAAGTGGAACTGTCATAACTCTGATGGCAACCTGTCACACTGCCCTCGACAAAGGGAACAAAGAGAAATACAGATAACTACAATTTTAAGAATACAAATTTTTAACTTGTTTCCCTTGGGCAAATTTCTTTTTTCACCCTCCTTTGTGTAACCTTTTAAAAAAATTCTCTTCAAAGAATCTACTTGATATGGTTGCAGCAGGTATTAAGAAGACTGGGCCAGGTTCACACAAATCATTATCGCCATTGGCCTTGTTGCTGTATCCAATGGCCTCCAGGGGCATTTTACTGACATATCAAATGTCATGTTTTTTTTCATGTGGTCATTGACTTCGTTCCCAAGGCAACAAGTAGTATTGAACATCTGATGTCGTTAGTTGACTGAGTTGGTTAGAGTGAGTGAGTGAGTGAGTGAGTGAGTGGGTGGGTTTGGGTGAGTGAGGTGGGTTTGGGAAGTATTTCAGCATTTTCATGAATTACTGCTGGGTGAACAGAGGTATATTTTCAACAAATGTACTTGCTTAAGGAGGCAGCGTGTACTTCATGTGTTTCAGTGAAGGGAAGGACTGAAGCCCTTGACTCAGTAACCCAGCTGTCAAACTGGCATACTATTTTTGTAGTTAGTACCCAATATGCAAGACACAAACTTTATACCAAATAGACACATAAGTAAACAGTTTTATAAATCAAGAATCTATCATACAAATTCGAATGAAATAAAGAGGTGGTGGGGTAGTCTAGTGGTTAAAGTGATCGCTCATCACACCAAAGATCCAGGTTCGATTCCCCACATGGGTACAATGTGTGAAGCCCATTTCTGGTGTCCTCCGCTGTGATATTGCTGGATTTTTTTGCATAAAGCAGTTAAAACCAAACTCACTCTTATAAAAACACTAGAAACAAATAGTGTTAGCAATTTAAAAAAAACCCTACTGAATACTCCTTAAAGAGGATTCATTTGAGTACAGCCTGATATGAGCGAGGAGCCTACTGTATGTAGGCAAGTATATCTGCTCTGTGCGTAGGCGTGTATATTTACTACAACTGAATGTGAGTCCTGAAAATGTCACTAGGTCAGTGCATGGACATTTAGCCATTTCAGACTCGTATAAAACTGTTTTCTCCCACTCACTCTCAAAATAGAAAACAAGGCTCCGGCTTCAAATAATCTCATCACTGTCGTCAAATTTTCAACAATCACTAAAGGAGTCCACATGTTTCATCGTCACACCCACATAAAAGTCAATATGGTATATTTTAATATTTTTCTAATCAATACTGATATGGGTGAGATGGAGGACGAAGGTGGATATGGGTGAGATCAGTGTGGGTGAGGTGGGTGAGATGAAGGACTGAGGTGGATGAGGGTGAGATGGCTGTGAGTAAGGTGGGTGAGATGGAGGACTGAGGTGGATGAGGGTGAGATGGCTGTGAGTAAGGTGGGTGAGATGAAGGACTGAGGTGGATGAGGGTGAGATGTCTGTGAGTAAGGTGGGTGAGATGAAGGACAGAGGTGGATGTGGGTGAGATGGCTGTGAGTAAGGTGGGTGAGCTGGAGGACTGAGGTGGATGAGGGTGAGATGGCTGTGAGTAAGGTGGGTGAGCTGGAGGACTGAGGTGGTTGTGGGTGAGATGGAGGAGTGAGGTAGTTGTGGGTGAGATGGCTGTGAGTAAGGTGGGCGAGATGGAGGACTGAGGTGGATGAGGGTGAGATGGCTGTGAGTAAGGTGGGTGAGATGGAGGACTGAGGTGGTTGTGGGTGAGATGGCTGTTAGTAAGGTGGGTGAGATGGCTGTGAGTAAGGAGGGTGAGATGGAGGACTGAGGTGGATGAGGGTGAGATGGCTGTGGGTAAGGTGGGTGAGATGGAGGACTGAGGTGGATGAGGGTGAGACGGCCGTAAGGTGGGTGAGATGAAGGACTGAGGTGGATGAGGGTGAGATGGCTGTGAGTAAGGTGGGTGAGATGGAGGACTGAGGTGTGTGAGGGTGAGATGGGTGTGAGTAAGGTGGGTGAGATGGAGACTGAGGTGGTTGAGGGTGAGATGGCCGTGAGTAAGGTGGGTGAGATGGAGGACTGAGGTGGATATGGGTGAGGTGGGTGTTGTAGAGGACTCAGATGGATGTGGGTGAGATGACTATGAGTAAAATGGGTGAAATGGATGTGAGTGAGATGGATGAGACGGAGATGGATATGTGTGAGATGGGTATGAGAGAGGTTGGTGAGGCAAAAAACAGAGATGAACAGGTAGAGGTGAATGAGATAAGGGAAGGTGGCCAGATGAAGTAAATAAAGAAGGTTGCTTGCACTGTCGAAAAACACACAGCTGCTATGACAAAGACAGAACATTGTTTATTTGTTAGACAACATTCACTTAACTAACATCAACCAGATTTCTACCCCACAAACCTTGACTGAATAATTTGATGTCTAGTATCTACAGACTTCTCTCCTCCATATTGTTCTTGCAGCAATTGGCATGCACAATCAGTTGGTCTGGATTTGGTCCAACATCATGTGACATTAACCCAAAGACACTCCCACGTAAACGGCTTCTGCATCTACAGACTCCTATTTCTGTCCGTAACATTCAGCAAATGCATCTCAACGCGTCATACAACAACAGCAGGGAGGACGGCAGTCTCAACATACAGCCAGGAACATCAACACATGCTAGAACACAGGAGAATTTACCATAATAAATCCACGCCAGAAAAAAAAAGAATTTTAAACCAAAGACGCCAGATGCTGGGGTTCATGTTAGGGGCCAGTCTTTTAGTTTCAGGATTTGGATTGGCATGGTGACTCATAAAGGTGGGTGAGTGAGTGAGTTTAGTTTTATGCTGCTTTTAGCAATATTCCAGCAATATCACGGCGGGGGACACCAGAAATGGGCCTCACACATTGTACCTATGTGGGGAATCAAACCTGGGAGTAATCGAGTAATAGGGGTGGTGGGGTAGCCTAGTGGTTAAAGCGTTCACTCGTCACGTGGAGTACCCGG
Source organism: Haliotis rubra (assembly GCF_003918875.1). Lineage (NCBI taxonomy): Eukaryota > Metazoa > Mollusca > Gastropoda > Lepetellida > Haliotidae > Haliotis > Haliotis rubra. The sequence goes on along the minus strand of NW_025765558.1, from coordinate 3,964,551 downwards.
GTTTGATTCCCCACATGGGCACAATGTGTGAAGCCCATTTCTGGTGCTCCCACTGACTACCTCAAACATAAAAGCAAAATCATCCAAAATCATCGTTTTCTTTCCTATATCTTTCCTTTTCCTTTCCAATACAACCTTGGTCATTTCTTGGTGAGTGAGTGAGAGAGGTTTTACTGATATTACCAAAAGAATCGCAGCTTGGAACACCAGGCATGGGCTTCACACATGGTAGCCATGTGGGTAATCAAACCCAGGACTTTGGACTGACGAGCAAACCCCCACCACCCCTTCATTGCTGGAGCATGTTGTTAAATCAACAGTACATCGCACAATGAAGAAACAATGATTTAGTTTTGTGGAATTTGTCTTATTGACAACAACAAAAGGCAAAGTTACCTTAAGATTGGTGTATACGGTAATTGATGCATGCTGGGAGTTCCTTTCATTGCGTCTGCTCACCGAGAAATATAGCATTTCAGGCAGAAAGGGCAATGGTGAACCAACAGTCTAGTGCTATCATACAAACAAGGGAAACACAACCCACCCACGTCTTCATTCATGTCAACAACAGCCGTATATGATTTTGTCTGTTTGATAAGTCTTCAACACAATGTAAGGTTTGAATGCGAGAAAGTGTGTGAATATGGTTTTACGCCGCTTTTAGCAATATTCCAGCAACATCACGGCGGGGGACACCAGAGATGGGCTTCACACATTGTACCCATGTAAAGAATCGAACCCGGGTCTTCAGCGTGACGAGCAAACACTTTAACCACTAGGCTACCCCATCACTCTATGCTTGCATGCCTACAGGGTAAACATATAAGGTAATCTGATGATGAGTGAGAAAAAATACAAAAACTACTAAAAACACCCAAAACAAGTAAATGAACTTGGTTGCAGTTGTCCCTCATACTATTCAATATAATGAAAGGTTACAATACTGAACTCACATTTAATTCACCTAATGGAGCCTGTCAGCGAGATATACATACTGGCTATGTTTGTCTTTAAGTGTGGACTCACGCCCTTCACAGCATGCTGCACTTTGACATGAGTATCTTCAGAGACAGTATACTGACTCAAGTCGACTAGTCTCTGGTTCATCCTCTTGAGGGGCGGTGGGGTAGCCTAGTGGTTAAAGCATTGGATCGTCATGCCCAGGACCCGGGTTCGATTCCCCACATGGGTACAATGTGTGAAGCCCATTTCTGGTGTCCCCCGCCGTGATGTTGCTGGAATATTGCTAAAAGCGGCGTAAAACCAAAACTCAGTCAGTCAGTCGATCATCCTCTTGATAAGGCCAGTTGCCATTATGGGTGCCCACAAGCACCATCTCTTAACACCTTTTGGTGTGCCGCTGTTAGGATTGGTCACATCTAGAACCAGATATTGCCCAAGGTAGGCTTTTGTTTGGGAGTGGATTCCATCAAGTTCAAGTGAACTTGAAGATTTCTGAAGTTATGGTGCAGACTGTCATCTTTTGTGTCGAAATTTTAGTTCTCTGGAAAATGTTTGTTTGTTGGATTTCATACCTCAGCAATAATTCACTTACAACATGGCAGCATATATACAGTCGGCTATCTATCGGATACTGAATGTGAGCGAGTGAGTGAGTGAGTTTGGTTTTACGCCACTTTTAGTAATATTCCAGCAATATCATGGCAGGGGGACACAAGAAATGGGAATGCCATTGAAAGTGGGATTAAACTCAAACAACTGACTGACTCAACAAGACCCCACCATCGACTACCCCCTCACTCACTCACCAAGAGTTCCTCCTTCCACCTGCCCACTTACTCAAACACCCACCCACCCATCCATTCCCTCAAAAACACACCACCCATTTGCCCGACCCTTCATGCACTCACTCAACCACTCACTCATTCACTGATTGGCTCACTCACTCACTCTCTCACCCATCTCACATTCATTTCATGTACTCATCTTCTAAGAAACCTGTGAAGGTCCCGGTTAGAATATTGGCCTTCAGTAACCCATGCTTGCCGTAAGAGGCGACTAATTGGATCAGGAGGTCAGGCTCGCTGAGGGACATGTCATCAGTTCCCAATTGCGCAGGTCGTTGCTCATGCTCTTGATCACTGGATTGCCAAGTCCAGACTCGTTTATTTACAGACCGTTGCCATATAGCTGGAATATTGCTGAGTGCGACGCAAATCTAAACTCACTCACTCATCTTCTAAGATCCTGACAATCTGACCTTATTCTGTGGTCCTGCATCTCCAAGAGTCTATCTTGCTTCCTGACATTACAAAGCCGCTGCTCATCGACAACTCTCGTTGCGAGATCAAAGTGAGAAATGTTTCCCCCCGACATCAGATCCTTTTTGTGTCTGCCTATACATATACTGAAAGACTTGAAATCTCGTATTTGACCTTTCTGTAATAGCGAAATAGCCACAAAAAATAGATATAATTTGGTCTGGGTGTCTGGGTTTGTGATAATCCAACACAACAACGTCTTCTTCCAGGTTCAAGATCTCCGATTTAGAAACTAGCCCCCGAAGAAACGCAGCTTGAATCGTGTCTCCATTTAAGAAACAACCTCTGATTCCCCTGAATACGTGAGGCTTGTCTCGAATATCTAGTATAAAAACTCAATGTAGAACCGTTAAATCCTGTTTAGAAACGATGGTGGGGTAGCCTACTGGTTAAAGCGTTCACTCATCACGCCGAAGACCCGCGTTCGATTCCCCACATGGGTACAATGTGTGAAACCCATTTCTGGTGTTCCCCGCCATGATATTGCTGGAATATTGCTAAAAGCGGCGTAAAACCAAACTCACTCACTCTTCAGGTTCAAATCTCATTCAATGTGTGATTGAGGCCAGAGACACATGTTTTATGACTTTAGTAAGTTGATTATGCTTCTACAGAGTGTTCCATTATACATATATGCCGTTCCCTCATATTTATCCATTTAACCTATAATATAAACAATGATAATGTGTGTACTTTTATCATGCTGAATTCCATAAACACATGTGCTGACATTAATACCTGGTCAATGGATCAGTTACCACTCGACATTCATTCTCAACTCCCTGGGGAGTATACAACCAAAGATGTATGTGTGGCATTAAAAGGCCAATAGTCCCCTCACATTACCACCTCCTCCCACCTGGTACACCTCCTCCCACCAGAGACCCGTGAAGATCTGGGTTAGAATTGATCTCCAGTAGCCCATGCTTGTCGTCACGGGATCGGGTTGTCAGGCTTGCTGACTTGGTTGACATGTTATTGCATCCCAGTTGCGTAGATCAATGCTCATGATATTGATCACTTGATTGTCCCGGTCCAGGCTCCATTTTTTACAGACCACCACCATATAGCTGGAATACTGCTGAGTGCGGCGTAAAACTAAACTCACTCACTCACCAGGTACCCTTAACTGGTCAAATGAGTGAGTGAGTGAGTGAGTATGGTTTTATGCCGCTTTAGCAATATTCCAGCAACATCACGGCGGGGGACACCAGAAATGGGCTTCACACATTGTACCCATGTGGGGAATCGAACCCAGATCTTCAGCGTGACGAGTGGATGCTTTCACCACTTGGCTACCCCACTTCCCCCCTTGCAGGTCAAACAGAGGTGTATTCTAACCATGAGTTACATAACCTTCGAAGTGGGAAAAATAAAACTATATCTACATATATTGTATCTGTACATATTCACATCCTTTCATTTCTCTGTCATAAAAAAATATATCCGTTAAATACTGTTAAGAATCTTCTATGTAAACGACAACATTGGTGACTTTGCAAACAAGTTTATTTACAAAGCTGGTCACATGACCCAGATCTATATACAGTCTGTGGGGGCTGCAGCTGCTGCTGCACCATAGCGATCATGCTCCAGCTACATGCTCTGTACTACGTTGTCCCTGCCCACGCACAATGACCTTGTCTCTGCGACAGGCTGGTGTCGGGCTTGTTTAGGCGAAGGAAACATAATCGGTGTGAAGGATGCAACTGCTGGGGGTATTAGATGTCAACTGTGCTGTGTTCACCAAGTATTTTGCTTACGCCGCAAATAAATCCATATTGTATAGCAGTGCAGAATGCAAGCTACTTTCTGCAAGGATCACCATCAGCATATACACCCCCTGAAGCTGCTATGCAATGTATTAAAGTACACATCCTTGTATCTAAATTTGTCAAGTTTGTGCATTGTTCGATACCTTTCACAGTGAGTGAGTTTAGTTTTATGTCACTTTTAGCAATATTCCAGCAATATAATTACCCTAGTCTGTGTCACAGTCTCTGAACCACATTATTTTCCCTACTGTCAAGCCCTCAATAAAGCAAGTCTACATTTCCTCAGGTCTGAATCTCTGGTGTCCCTGGGGCTCATTTTTAATTTAAATAGGCTTGTTTGTTACTATCAAAATCATATATACTAGTATTCAGAGACTAAGCATTTAAGTCTAATTTTACCCATGTGGGGAATCGAACCTGGGTCTTCGACTTGACGAGCCAACGCTTTAACCACTTGGCTACCCCACCGCCCCTTCACTCATCCAGCTAACACCTGGTGTCATCACTGATTTTTATGTTATTTATGCAAACATTTATGTGATTTTCACTGCTATTTCGCTCTGAATGCCAACTCATGTACGTTAAGGTGGATATTTGAGACTGGTTGCTCTGTAAGTTTTACATTAACTAGTATCTCTCATACCGACACTTTATACCTTAGACAATTAAGCATTATACTGTGTGCCTTATGGGCAACCAACTATAATGTAAATGTGCATATAATTTGTGTTCATGTGACAGTTACACTCATGTGGTCTATCATATGTTGACCTCATTAATTGTAATCTGGGTGTAACAGTATATCTGTATCTAGCCAGTAACACTGTCTAACAAGGTTTGCAGCTTTCATGAGTAACACTGTTTAACAGTGTCAGCATCTATCAGTGTCTGTAGAACAATGTTTGTATCTATCACTGTAACAATGCATAAGAATGCTTGTATCTATCACTGTAACAATGTATAACAATGTATCTATCACTGTAACAATGCATAAGAATGTTTGTATCTATCACTGTAACAATGCACAAGAATGTTTGTATCTATCACTGTAACAATGCATAACAATGTATCTATCACTGTAACAATGCATAAGAATGTTTGTATCTATCACTGTAACAATGCACAAGAATGTTTGTATCTATCACTGTAACAATGCATAACAATGTATCTATCACTGTAACAATGCATAACAATGTTTGTATCTATCACTGTAACAATGCATAAGAATGTTTGTATCTATCACTGTAACAATGCATAACAATGTTTGTATCTATCACTGTAACAATGCATAAGAATGTTTGTATCTATCACTGTAACAATGCATAACAATGTTTGTATCTATCACTGTAACAATGCATACCAATGTTTGTATCTATCACTGTAACAATGCACAAGAATGTTTGTATCTATCACTGTAACAATGCACAAGAATGTTTGTATCTATCACTGTAACAATGCACAAGAATGTTTGTATCTATCACTGTAACAATGTATAACAATGTATCTATCACTGTAGCAATGCATAAGAATGTTTGTATCTATAACTGTAACAATGCACAATAATGTTTGTATTTATAACTGTAACAATGCATACCGATGTTTGTATATATAACTGTAGCCATGCATAACAATGTTTGTACCTATCACTGTAACAATGCATAACAATGTTTGTATCTATCACTGTAACAATGCACAACAATGTTTGTATCTATCAATGTAACAATGCACAACAATGTTTGTATCTGTCGCTGTAACAACGCATAATGTTTGTATCTATAACAATGCATAATAATGTTTGTATCTATCACTGTAACAATGTTTGTATCTATCACTGTAACAATGCATAGCAATGTTTGTATTTATCACTGTAACAATGCACAAGAATGTTTGTATCTATCACTGTAACAATGCATAACAATGTCTCTTCATCTATCACCAGCAACCCACGAAGACCCAGCTTGGAATGGAATGTATCTGCACCAGTTCTCATTTCTTGCAATGGTTCTATTTATAACTGCAGCTGCATGCACTATCAAAGACTTGACTTCCCAAGGTTAAAGGCATGTTTCGTAGTGTCCTCATTTGCCCGTGTGTTTGGAAGAGAAGCATCCTTGTCTTTGTCTCAGGGCAACAAGTTCAGACGAAATGTCTGGAATACGTGCCGACATTACTCCATTATGACACAACATGTCAGGTCCCTACTTTGACTAGAAGGGGCGGTGGGGTAGCCTTGTGGTTAAAGCGTTACTCATCACGCTGGAGGCCCGGGTTCCATTCCCCCAATGGGTACAATGTGTGAAGCCCATTTCTGGTGTCCCCCGCCGTGATACTGCTGGAATAGTGGTAAAAGTGGCGTAAAACCAAACTTACTCACTCACTCACTTTGACTAGACTAACTCCTAATCTCTGAATATGTATAAGTTTGATAGATGGTTGGTTGTTGTTTAAGGCCGCACTCAGCAATATTCCACCTATGTCAGTGGTCTGTAAATAATCGAGTCGGGACCAGACAATACAGTGATCAACAGCATGAGCATCTTCATGGGTTAATGATTTTGATAGAAACAAAATAATTCCTTTTAAACTGAAAAGGAGCTCCAGTGATATGTCAGATTCCGAACCTGATGAAATCTAGTCTGCTAATGCAGTTCTGGGACTGAAACAAAATAATTCCTTTTAAACTGAAAAGGAGCTCCAGTGATATGTCAGATTCCGAACCTGATGAAATCTAGTCTGCTAATGCAGTTCTGGGACTGTGACATAAAATATACTTTGACTTGAACAATATGTTCCAGTGTTATTTAAGGAGAGCAATTGACATGCCTTTGCATGTGTTTGTGATGATTGCCACTGTGGAGGCAGGACACCTGCTATCATCACTATAAGGTAGTAATCCATATACACATGTTCATGATATAGTTGAAATCATACAATCATCTCTGTGTCGGTAGAAATGTCTTGTGGCTATGGAAACGGTTTTGTTGTTTTTATTAATCATGTTTGTGCTTGGTCCTGTTTAATACTCAGAAATAACATTTCATACTTTTGATCGCAAGTTATTTATTCATAATATTTGTACTGTTAGACCTGTTTAGTACCATGCAATAACATTTCATTATTTATTAATCATGTTCATGATTAGACCTGTTCAGTACTCATTAATAACACTTGAAAACAAGATAATAATCATAGCTGGTTTGACCCGACAAACTGGTGGTTGATAACATGAGTGTAATGAAGGTACAGTAACACATGTCCTGGTCACAAGACTTTCAACGATTTGTCTTGCTGTCATGTATTGAATTATTGTAATAATCAGCACCCGCGAAGATCCAGGTTAGAATTTATCAGCAACCCATGCTTGTCGTAAGAGGAAACTAATGGGATCGGCTGATCAGGCTCACTGACTTGGTTGACACAGGTCATCGTATCCCAATTCCATAGATTGTTCATGCTGTTGATCACTGGGTTGTCTGGCCCAGATTCGATCATTTACAGACCGCAGCCATATAGCTGGAATATTGCGGCGTCAAACTAAACTCACTCACTCACTAATAATCAGCATAAATATATATATATCTGGTATTCCTTAAATGTTTTTAGTGGTATATATGCATACTATAAATCTTTAAGTGAAAATGTATGCCCTTGTTGAATTTAAATGCAAGACATCTGCTGTAATGACCAAAAATTGTGCCAGATTTGAGAAGACCTATACAGAACAAAATGAATGTCTCAGAAAATCTTTCAATCTTGGCAAGTTATAATTTGTAAAAATATTTGCTTAAAAGACAAGAAATCATAACTGAACACATGTCCTTGAAAACTAGTCACGATTCCTTTCAGCTGCTTTCTACGTTCCCTTGAACTCAATCTGGTAAAGTCATCATCTCTGGTAATGTTGCATACACGCTGATAACATCAACTGTCACATCCATGCAGGGGGGCGTGCTGCAGAAGCTTTGGACTCAATGCCAGTCATGGTTTAAGGGCACCTACCAAGTGACAGGGCCGTACACTCTTGGCACCGAAATACAAGGTTGATAACCTCTTCCTGGAAATTCTTTGGGGAATATGCATGGCACATAAATTCTGTAGATGAGCCTACGGCCTGTGTGGCTGGTGCTGAAGCTGTCTTCTGTGGTGATGCTGGAACATTCTTATTCTGAAAACTTTGTGGTTTTCCGGGGTTTTTTCTATCTTGGTTACCGGCACAATCAGCTCTGTTCCAGCTATTGGACGGCAGCTTGGAAGTAGCTATGTTGAGCCAAAACGACTCAGTTGTTGGTAATGCGAGAATCAATCCATACAAATGCTTTAGTAATTATAATATGAGGTGAGGTGAGGTGAAATTGGGTTTAACGTTGTGCTTGAGAATATTTCGCTCATATGACGACGTGCATGCGTGTGTATGTGTAGGTGCGGCTGCTTGTACTAGCCCAGACTGAAGCTGGTTTTATAGTGCTAGCCCACTGAGATACCATACCGCAGTGAAGCATGAATACCCCACTCAGGCCCATTATACTGACTCCGAGCCGACCAGTCCTTGTTGTACCCATTAATGCTGAGTGCCAGACCCCTGAGGGACCAACAAGTACCATATTTTAATGTCTTTTGGTATGACACGGTCGGGGATCGAACCCACGACCTTCCGCTCTCTGGGCGGACGCTCTAACCACTACACCACGGAGGCGGTCTGTGAATGGTGAACGCTTTAACCACTGGATGCCTGAAATTACACATTGTACGTATCTGTAGATTCAAACCTTGGCCCTTGATGTGAATGGTGAACACTTTAACCACTGGACCACCACACCAGTGGGTCAACGACCCTTTGAAGGTCATGAGATTAGAGGGTTTACAAGAAATAACAAAACAACTGTCTTCAGGGTTTCTTTGAGTGGCATTTAGAAATTGGTGTATTGAACAAAAGGGATAGTTATCTGGATATACAACTTCTTAATTACAATATATTTCAGTGTGGATACAAACACCAATTTTTTTTGTACCACATGCTTAACAGTGTTAGGAGCTACACCGAAAATGTGCCCATTGTTCTCCAGGGCAGTCTCAAAACTAGTGTTGGGAATCGGTTGAAATCTCACAATTGATGATTGCTTCATTACCAACGAACAATAATCGAAAAAAAATTGGTTAGCATCATTTTTCAGATTTTCCTATCCAGGTTGTTATTGCAGATAGGTATAAGATGATGCAACTTGCTACTTTAAAGTAATTGACTAATATATCATGATCGTAAACTTTCTGGAGTCTTCAAGAAATATTCAGTCATGACTTTTCAGTTAGTGAAGTGAGTTTTCTAAGAATTAAACAAGTTTGCAGGCCCCGACAACTCCGAAGATATGTTCCATCGTCAAGTGTTTCAAAGACTAAAACAACAGTTCCAAAATCGTTTGTGATCGATTATGAGAAAATGTGATCGATTGCTTGGTCGTTCGGTCACTGCGACCAATCTTCGATTATTTCAATTAATCTGACCACCACTACTCAAAACCATGCCTCTAATTATACATGTATACACCTGAAAATCCCTCCCCATGAGATAACAGTTTTTGTGATCAGATTCAAACATATCAACAAATACATCGTTTCTGCTGTTTCAATCTGTTTTCAGTTAAACAATTATAGCAGCTATTTTGAAGTCAATGATACACAACTGCAATAAATGACCCTATGATACTTTGAGCTGGTCCCCATCAAGTCAAAGGCGTCGCCATCTGGCGAATCAGAAGGTGCACCTTTCATGGCATCGAGTGGAATAAAAGTGCTTATATGCAGTTCCATGTTATTGGGGAATCAATACATGGTTTCTAAATGAGTTTTGTTGGCCTGTAAACAACTAGCATTAGGAGTTGGATAAAAACTGTTGTGACGGCCGTAACAACACAAAACGATGCACTGATGCACTGATCACCATATATTATGTCAAATACGGTACATACTGATCCGGATCAAATAGTTTTATTAATTCTGCTTTTATCCAGGAGACAAAGACTCACAACTTGTGAGAGACATACAAAAATATGAAATGCTACAAATATTTGATCTTAAATAGGTAATATCAACATTACATCACTTTATAATATTGTGTCATCATTGTCATCAATTGTAAGTGTAAATACATGCCCCCATACGTCCATGCATACACACACCAGCGTACACACACATACAGCACACACCTGCATGCAAACACAGACACAAATACAGACAGACAGACACAGAGACACTCACAAAAACACACAGACATTACACAGACAGACGGGGCGGTGGGGTAGCCCAGTGGTTAAAGCTTGAACTCGTCACGCTAAAGATCCAGGTTCGATTCCCCACATGAGTACAATGTGTGAAGTCCATTTCTGGTGTCCCCCCGCCATGATATTGCTGGAATATTGCTAAAAGTGGCATAACACCACCCACTCACTCAGACCAATATCAACCAAACACAAGTATGAAATATTTGACAGTGGTTATATTTATGGGCTCAAAGGAACAACCTTAACATAGAGTTCCCTTTCATCAAGGATAATACAGATTGTATTTGGTATCCAAATAACTCCATCAGACTATATTTGCCACAACAATCCTCCACCCACACTACAGGCATGTGCGTACATAATACAGGATTGCAAGATGTCACACAGCAGGTAATTGCATATAGCATATTATTTCATCTCGACTGACGTGAACTGACAGCCTGCTGTGGTATACAGTTCGTACTCACTGGCTGGACTGACGTGTGAGTGGTAAACTTGCTGACGAACTGGATGTGACATATGGTCCCCATAATAACAATATTGACTAGTTTGTCTTCACAATCTCCAACTGCATGTTGGTATGATAAGAATTAATTCCAGATGTTAGCAACGCATTAATTAATGTATTTTGGTTACCAGCTTATATCGGGGGTAGCGAATTGTACTTAGTGCAGGAATGTCGTCAAACATTAAAAATGATAATATCTGGTTGTTGAAACAATATATGAATTATTTGCTGGGCATTTTAAAAGTTGATGAATAATAAACCAGCATATAAGAATCTATACCGGAATGTCACATCATAATATAACAAAGAAGTTGTTATCCGTAAAGTATCTTATCTTTTCTTAATATATGAAATAGCTTACCTTTTGGAAAGTAAATGTTATTTTTGAATATATGAATATGAATTTAAAGGTGTGTCCAGTTTCATGAAAAGTGACAACAGGACAAGAATCTGTATCGAAATGTCACACTAAAAAAGCTGTACCATTGCACTTCCAAACTTCTAAAATACCCACTTAAACTTTAAACATCCTCTTTAAAGAGCTCCAGTATCTCTTGACTAAACCCTTAACTGGTCAAATGAGTGAGTAAGTGACTGACTGAGTTTGGTTTTATGCCGCTTTTAGCAATATTCCAGCAACATCACGGCGGGGGACACCAGAAATGGGCTTCACACATTGTACCCATGTGGGGAATCGAACTCGGGTCTTCGGTGTGACGAGCCAACACTTTAATCACTAGGCTACCCCACCGCCCCCCTTAAACAACCTCTAAGAAGAACCTGAACATCTTCCCCAAAGAACACAAACATCTTCAAAATCTTCTGAAAAAGAGACCAACGAGCATATTTTAAGGCCAACTTGGCAAATCCCTTGAGAAGACTTTAGAACATTTATTAACATCATCGCAGAAGACCAGCAGACAAAAGCACACAACAGACTAAAGCTCATTAGAAGACCAGAGCACATTATCCAAGAAGACTAAAGTCTGTGAGTTGGGTTGTACACTGCTTTTAGCAATATTCCAGCAATATCAGGGCAGGGACACCAGAAATGGGCTTAACACATTGTACCCATGTGGGGATTCGAACCCGGGTCTTGAGCATGTCTGACAACCGAACTCTTCAACCACTGCGATACCCCACCAACCCACCATAAGAACTAAGAAGACTAAAGCACATTATCTGAGTGAGTGAGTGAGTGAGTTTAGTTTTATGCAGCACTCAGCAATATTCCAGCTATATGACGGTGGTCTGTAAATAATCGAGTCTGGACCAGACAATCCAGTGTTCAAACAGCATGATCATCAATTGGGATACGATGACATGTGTCAACCAAGTCAGCTAGTCTGACCACCTGACTCCGTTAGTCACCTCTTACGACAAGCATGGGTTACTGAAGATCAATTCTGACCCGGATCTTCACGGGTCCCATCAAATATGAAATGGTTAGGGTTATAAAAGTGTTCCTGCCATATTAGGCACCAAAGTATTAAAGAGATATGGTATTCAGGTCCTGTGCTCGAATTTGGACCAAATACCTTTTTCTCCAAGTTCAGATAACTAATTCTTAAAGCAAGCATGGGTTGCACATTATCTAAAAACAGATATTAAACAAGATTCAGGTTCTCATGAACAAAATGAAAACATAAACAGACTTGAAACGAAAGCAAATCATTAAATCTGACACAAGCTGAATTCAGGAATAACTAATGACAATTCCTCAACATCTAAACACTTAATAAAATATCTAAAAATAAAACAATGATATTGATATTCATGGATTCATGAAAGCATCATATTTGCAATGATTAACAAGTATTGTCGCACCTGTGCAGGTGAGAAGAATCCACCTTCAAATACTCCCACGTTGGAACATCTGGTAGTTCTTTCTGAGTGTCCGCATATTCAATAATGTCTAGATCGTATAAAGTGGTTTATTAATATTGAACTCAGTAAGCTGTGTCTGATTATAGTTGGTGTGTTACTGCGCACTTTGCGGCTGACATAAAAACACAAAACGTTCAATGTGAATCCACCACACCAAATAATAACTTTCAGCATTGAACATTTAATAAAAAATAAAATAATGTATAAAATACAAAACTAGTGTTTTACTGCACACTTTGACATAAAAATCCTCAAAACTTCACTATAAATCCACGACAAAAAATGATAACTTCAAGCATTGAAAATTTAATAAAAAATAAAATAATGTATAAAATACAAAACTAGTGTTTTACTGCACACTTTGACATAAAAAGCCCAAAAACTTCACTATAAATCCACAACAAAAAATGATAACTTTCAAGCACTGAAAATTTCAGTGAAATATAAACCTACAAAATATAAAACCAGTGATATTACAGTATGAATATTAAATTATCTGCATATAGTCAACACAAAATTAAACCTACTCAGTTCTAGGTGAAATGTAAGAAATGTGACTATCTATTGACATCTCCCATAACAATAAGTTACTATGAGGTTCTGATATTCCAAACAAATCAAGCAATACAATCGCATGTTTTCATAAGTTTTTCCTTTCTGTTTAACACCAGATACACAAACAAAGTCACTGCCCTTTGAAAATACGTGTTAAGGCCACACCAATTTCATTTTTTGTTTAACGGATTTTTGTCCTCAGAAAACCTAAAGGCAGGATGGGTGAGTATGGTTTTACGCCGCTTTTAGCAATATTCCAGCAATATCACGGCGGGGGACATCAGAAATGGGCTTCACACATTGTACCCATGTGGGGAATCGAACCTAAAGGCAGGAGGGAAAAAGAATAAAAATAAAAATCACCAGTCAAAGTAAAAGTATTTTACTTCTGGCAATTTATGAAGTATATACAGGGCAAAAAAAAACAATCTAAAAACATTTTCTTGCACATTTACATTTTTGGCCAATAAAAATATAAAAATGGTATTTTTTGAGTGGGGAAAATTATTTTAAAAATTTTGTTCTTATTCCTGAAAAAATACGACCGGCGGATCCGTAAACAAGAAATAAAATTGGTCTGGCCTAAAGAGTCTAAATGTGTTTTGTTAAAGACAGTTGACTGTTTAGAAAGTATGGACTCGGACAAGAATCAAACCACGATCGTGTCAACATGGAGTAGCCATGTAGTGTTTGCTGTCTGGCGTCCCAAACCGGTCGTCATCGATGGAATGTCCCAATTTGGGTCATTGTCAGGATCAGGGGAATGTCGTCCATTCTCTTCCCGCGGCATTGTTGTCATATGTGGATATTCTGGGAATATTTGCTTTCTAACGGGGAAACATTTGCAAGTCTCTGGAAATTTCCACACCGTCGTCCTATATTTTGGCAACGCCAACATGATCGTTGATGATGGAGGGTATGAAGTGTTTCTAATTTCGAAGGGCGGCGGGGTAGCCTAATGATTAAAGTGTTTGCTCATCACGCTGATGACACAGGTTCGATTCCCCACATGGGTACAATGTGTGAAGCTCATTTCTGGTGTCCTCTGCTCACTCACTCACTCTAACTCTAACTTGATGACCCTTCTCTGTGTAATTTTGACACATTTTTTCATCTTGGTATATCTTGACATAAAAAGTGTGATCAGTTTTTCAAATCTAGCAAACTAAAGATATAAATATATGCTCAGTCAAACAAATAAAGAAACTATCCAAAAAGATAATGGCGATAGGCACTGACAGAAAATTCTGCCTTTTTGCCAATCCCATAAGACCCTGTTATATGTAAATGTATGCAGATATCTCATCGAAGGAAATAGATATTGTTTAAACCAAAAAGATAGAACTCTTTTAACCTCCTGGCACCCATTTCTAGTGTATAAGAGGCAGGCGCTACCCTTTCTGTAGATTACCTTGACAACAACAGAGGAGAACTAAGGATGTATTGACACTAACGATCCTTGTCTTGGGTTTGTTCAGATAAATGACAAGTCTTTATCAATCAATTGATCTTGAAGGGCAAATAAGTACTTAGGAAAGTAGGATATGAGAATATGCAGTGTTAAACAGATGTAGTTTCTCGGTCAGTGGTCAAGGAGCTTAAGCAGTAGCACTGCGGGGGTGTTTCATCAGCAGCATCTGCCGAGGAATTAGTGTGGGTGGCTGAGTGAGTGAGAGTGTGGCTGATTGAGTGAATGAGTGGCTAAGTGAGTGGGTGAGTGAGTGTGTGAGTGTGTGAGTGGGAGGGTGAGTGGGAGGGTGATTGAGTGAGTGAGTGAGTGAGTTTAGTTTTACGCCGCACTCAGCAATATTAAAGCTATATGGCGGCAGTCTGTAAATAATCGAGTCTGTACCAGACAATCCAGTGACCAACAGCAAGAGCATCAATCTGCGCAATTGGGAACCGATGACATGTGGCAACCAAGTCAGCGAGCCTGACCACCCGATCCTGTTAGTTGCCTCAATCATGGGTTACTGAAGGCTCATTTTAACCCGGACCTTCACGGGTTATGAGTGAGTGAGTGAGTGAGTGAGTGAGTGAGTGAGTGAGTGAGTGAGTGAGTGAGTGAGTGAGTGAGTGAGTGAGTGAGTGAGTGAGTGTGATTTTACACCACTTTTACCAATGTCCCAGCAATATCACAGTTGGGGACACCTTAGAAATGGGCTTCACAATTTGTACCCATGTGGGGAATCGAACCCAGGTCTTCATCATGGCGTGCAAACGCTATAACCTCTAGGTTACCCTATTGCACAAGAACTAGGAAAGCTAATAACCTGCAGGAACTAACCTGTGAAAGTACGTCAACCGTATGAACATCCTTGTTTACGTGGCAGCTCCCAGCTGTCGTTACAATGTTGCGACACAAACAAATGACTTAGAGGGTAGGATCAATATATTGGTACATTCGAACGTAATGGTTTTGTATACAAACAGTTAAGATCTGTTTCAAATGCAGCATGTAAGTACATGTAAATATACGTCCTGTTTGATTAGGTGCAGGGTATGCACCAAATGGCGACCTATGACAATTGTTTATAGGACAAAACAAACAATCTACACATGGACCTTTACAATAGGGAACTCTGTCGATTTTTATACATAGCAGAGCTTCCATTCAGGCATTGAAAAAAGTTCGGTTATATTGATTTTTAGGTTGAAATGGAGTTAATGTTGCATTCAAAATTATTGGAATTATGTAGTGACATATATATGTACGTGTCTACGTGGCTACTGATGCCGGTTAATAGTGCTTGCACAATAAGATACAATGTACAATGTGGCATTATATTAGGAGTACTCCACTTGGAGGTGAGGTGAGGTGAAATTGGGTTTAACGTTGTGCTTGAGAATATTTCGCTCATATGACGACGTGCATGCGTGTGTATGTGTATGTGTGGCTGCTTGTACTAGCCCAGACTGAAGCTGGTTTTATAGTGCTAGCCCACTGAGATACCATGCCGCAGTGAAGCATGAATACCCCACTCAGACACATTATACTGACTCCGAGCCGACCAGTCCTTGTTGTACCCATTAATGCTGAGCGCCAGGCAGGGACCAACAAGTACCATATTGTAACGTCTTTTGGTATGACGCGGTCGGGGATTGAACCCGCGACCTTCCGCTCTCCGGGCGGACGCTCTAACTACTACACCACGGAGGCAGTCACTCCACTTGGAGGGGAGGTGGGGTAGCCTGGTGGTTAAAGCGTTTACTCGTCACACTAAAGAGCTGGGTTCGAGTGCCCACATGGGTACAATGTGTGAAGACCATTTCTGCTGTTCCTTGTTGTAATATTTGTGGAATATTGTTAAAAGTGGAATAAAAAAACACATTAACTCACTCCACTAGGACATTCCATTCAGACACTGGATATAATCAACTGAAGTCCTTGCATTATCTCCCTGATGGTCAGGGATCGAACCACACACCTCCTCCTCAGTGCATCCATGTTTTTTACAAAAAGAATAATTCATAAGAAAAATGTACTTCTAGGCCATTTTAGTAGTAATCAGGCGTTCACGAGTGAGTGAGTGGGTGGTAGGGTGAGTGAGTGAGTGAGTGGGTGGGTGGTAGGGTGAGCAAGTGGGTGGGTGAAAGAGTGAGTGAGTGAGTGAGTGAGTGGGTGGGTGGGTGGTAGGGTGAGCAAGTGAGTGAGTGGGTGGGTGAAAGAGTGAGTGAGTGAGTAGGTGGGTGAGCAAGTGGATGGACGTGGGTGGGGAATGAGTGAGTGAGTGGTGAGGTAGGGTGAGCAAGTGAGTGAGTGAGTGAGTGAAAGAGTGAGTGAGTGAGTGAGTGAGTGAGTGAGTGAGTGAGTGAGTGAGTGAGTGAGTGAGTGAGTGAGTGAGTGAGTGGCTTTGGTTATTGAGCAAGCTAAGATATTAACTCGACAGGCCACGTGGTCACACCTCTAACCACTGGGAAATCCGAGCCATTATTATTATCAAATAACAATGTAAATAGCTGTGACGTAAGCCAACATAAGATCCTTTATTGCCTTATCAAAAATACTAGTACTTTCGTCTTTTACAATCTGTACTCCATGTGTTCTTGCAAAATGATTGCCATCACACTTGTCTGGTTATGAAGCCGTGAGCCATCTTGTACTACATTATTCACCTTAATCACATTTGCAAATATTCTCAGAAAGCATGTCTTAAGTGCAATTCAAGTACCCAGTATGTTCCATGATCCTAGAATGCGAACATCAAACCTCAGTGAATGTCCCCTGGAAACTTTACGGCTCATTAAACAAGTTCAAACAGGGAGGGGAGCAAAGCTTTCAGCTGGTTTGAGTTGATAGGAAGTGGATCACATGACCTCAGGAGAGGTCACATCATTGTGAATGAATGTGGGCCCTCCTGCATGCCAGACGAGGTCAGGGGCGGAGAGTCGCTGGGTACACAGGGACTCACAGTGTGGAGTCTCCCCCAGAGTCAGACATGTCAGGGTTCCTATAAGGTTATGTGGGTCAGGCAACTTGGAGGGTAACCGGGGACACACAGGGAGGGAGACCACCCCCACCCCCAGGGTCAGACATGTCAGGGTTCCTATAAGGTTATGTGGGTCAGGCAACTTGGAGGGTAACCGGGGACACACAGGGAGGGAGACCATCCCCACCCCCCAGGGTCAGACATGTCAGGGTTCCTATAAGGTTATGTGGGTCAGGCAACTTGGAGGGTAACCGGGGACACACAGTGAGGGAGACTATCCCCACCCCCCAGGGTCAGACATGTATAAGGGTTCCTTTAACCGGGGACACACAGGACTATCCCCACCCCCTGTGGGTCAGTTCCTTTAAGGTTATGTGGGTCAGGCAACTTGGAGGGGAGTTTGAGGGTACTTGGGGACACACAGTGGGGAGACCCCCAGGGTCAGGAATATCAGGGTACCTACAAGGTTACCGGCAGCTTTGAGGGAGTCGGGGTGGGGACACACAGTGGGAAGGTCCCCTGGGGTCAGGCATGTCAGGGATATGTGGCTAAGACAACTTGAAGGTAGTCAGGGTGAAGTAGGGACACACAGTTGAGGAGGTCCCCTGGGGTCAGGCATGTCAAGGTTTCCCACTAGGATTATGTGGGTCCTAATACTGTGAGAGAACTATTTCAGGAAAAGGGATGGGACAAGGGTTAGGATATGGGACAAACTATTTTTGAGCTGAAGATATGGAGATTGGTCAAGACTTACAACTAATCCTAAAATCATGGGGTGGGGCGAGATTTACATACATTAAAGTCCCAAACTAGAAAGATGTATAATGTACCCAATCTCGTATGTATATCTACTGTATTGCCTCTTTCTGTAAGGGAATGTTTTCACAATACATACATCTTATCTTATGTTTGCTTTTCGTGTTTGCAGTTATATTTACCCCCCCAAAATAACTCGTCTGTACTCCATGGGTAACTATACAATAAAATTCTCATGATTTTTCACAACGTTACCGTTAATAAAAATATTTCTGGAAAGGAACAAATAATTCTCCTTATATGAGGTGCTTCAAAGGGTATGATAATGGTGGGTAGAGCAGAAAGGATAAGAATCATAAAAGCGGATTGTTGTACAAAATATATCCTGTTGGGCCCTTAAGAAAGACCAGGGACAGTTGTTGAACAGGATGTGCTTTGACCCACTTTGTGAGATTTCTCAGGAATTTGGGGTTGGGTGAATGGACGGAGGCTGAATGGGTCGAGTTTAAAATGATTTATAAATCTGTCTTGGGGAATGAGTAAGTGTTTAGTTGGAGGGGGTAAATATTGTGGGAGTGTGAGGTAAGGGGAATGGGGTTTAATAGGGGGAATAAATGTATGTGGTGTGTGGTATGCATGCATGAATGCATGCATGCATGCGTGCGTGCGTGCGAGAGTGAGTGAGTGAGTGAGTGAGTGAGTGAGTGAGTGAGTGAGTGAGTGAGTGAGTGAGTGAGTGAGTGAGTGAGTGAGCGAGCGAGCGCATACATAAGTGGTGCAAGGTATGTGTGTGTGTGTGTGGTTAGGTGGGGGGTGGGAATAGTATATGAACGAGAAAGTGTGTGAGCTTGTATTACGAAGTGATTATTTTTTTTATGTCGCCTTTAGCAATATTTCAGCAATATCACGGCGGGGGATACCAGAAATGGGCCTCACACATTGTACCCATGTAGGGAATCGAACCTGGGTCTTTGGCGTGACAAGGAAACACTTTAGCCACTTGGCTACCCACAGTCCTTGTGTGGACCATGTGTTCATGTGTCTGAATGTGTGAATGTCTGTGTGTATCTGTGTCATTCTCTGTCTGTGTGTGGACACAGATGTAGGGTATAATGGTGAACAGAATGCTCTTCAAACTAAGGGTGGGTGAATCAACCTTCAATAACAAAGGGGTTGTCATGTTACAGCCAGTCACCAACGCTTTAGGTTTTGGTTTAATATACCAATTACCTGACAGGCAAAATATGATCAATGATTAAAACACTTGATCATTTCTTCTAAAAAAAAGGAATTCAGTTGAGTAGATACCGAGTTATATATAACCAGGCAGTACTGGCCCAAACCGGCCTCCTCTTGTTGTGGCAAACTTTGATAACAGACAACAGACATATTGCGTAACAAACAAGTGTTTGAACACGCCAGGACTGCTAAGTCACAAAGTACAGTCACTTTGTTCAGACTTGTCCAGACACGTTGACATTCCATCAGCCAGGCGCTATGTACACAAACCTACAAATGGCATGGAAAGTTTTTCTCAACAGCCATACTCCCAGAACCTACTTCCTGCTGTACATCCGATGACCTTTAGACGCTTTCATTCACAGTTCTCTAGCTGTAAAACAGCCAGTCATTGTGAACGGGTAGATCAGAATATCAAATAGCCTTCAGCCCATTAGACCTTGGCTAGAGAAATAGAGGATAGGCTGAAGATTCTGAAATGTCCTACCGAAGTGGCTACTGAAATAATAATGGTGATTTTTTTAAACACCTTCTAGCTTAAAAAACCCAATGTGTCTGTAGACCAATACAACCATCCAAAATGTCTTCAGACGGATGGATGGCCAGTTGGTGGTTGGTTGATTAATTGTTTAATGCTGCACTCAGCAATATTCCAGCTATATGGCGGCGGTCTGTAAATAATCGAGTCTGGACCAGACAATCCAGTGATCAACAACATGAGCACTGATCTACGCATTTGGGATATGGTGACATGTGTCAACCAAGTCAGTGAGTCTGACCACCCGATCCCGTTAGTCGCCTCTTACGACAAGCATGGGTTGCTGAAGACCAATATATTTTAACCCGGACCTTCACGGGTTCCTTATTTGGGAGGATATTTTTAACTTTATCAAGTCTCGATATATCTCACCTTGAAGACACCAGCATAAAATTCTATTTATCATCCAAAATTATTGTTCACCACTTGACAATATTATACATAAAAGTACCACCCCATGTTAAACCAGTATAAACAGGAATATTCAAATATAAACATAACTCTGTCAATAGTGCACAAGCATGGCTCTAAATATCTCACCGACACAAAAAACATCAAAATTTTACATTTATATTTTAAATTGGTTATAATAAAGTGAAAAGACCTCTTTTGCTTTTACCAAAGGAAAACATTTACCTTTGTTCTCAACAAAGCCAGTTATTTAGATGAAAATACACGGCCTTCTGAATGACCTTCTGAATGACCTTCTGAATGACCTTCAGAATAGCTTGGATCGAATCAGTCTCTCTGACAGTGTTTATTGACGGAAGTATTCAAGACACAAACAAATGGACAAATTCCTCCCATGGGATGTCTGATTTCTGTGGACTTTTTGACAGGAGATTTCGTTTTTTCTAAGGCATTTGTCAACACTCAGTGGATTTTGACACCGTGTGGCCTACTTTGGTGGAATTCTTCATTCCGTCCCACAAACTGTGAATGAAAGGGACTTAAACAAGTGTCTGTATTGAACTGTTTGTCTATTGTCTGTTGATGTTGTTTTATCCTCTCAAAACAACACACATTTACCTGACCATGGTTGTTTTAACTGTTGTTTAATCTGTCTACTTTCCAGCAAATTTCACTTTGGTCATTGATGACAGTGGGATGCTGGAGTTGAAACAGGTCTTGGAATGTGATGTTAACATTTAGAAGGACAGAGGAGAAGCGGATGGACAAAACTGTGCTGATAAATGTTAGAGCAGATAAAAATGTGATGCAAGGACCTAGAATAAAACTGGAGAATGGGCTGACAATAAATAAAACTGGATGCTTGGGCTGACAATGAATAAAAATGGGGTGCAAGGGCCGAAAATAGGAAAAATGGTATGCTAGAGGTGAGAATGGATAAAAATGGGATGCTAGGGGTGAGAATGGATAAAATGGTATGCTAGAGGTGAGAATGGATAAAACTGGGATGCTAGGGGTGAGAATGGATAAAATTGAGATGCTAGGGGTGAGAATGGATAATAATGGGATGCTAGGGGTGAGAATGGATAAAAATGGGATGCAAGGGCCGAAAATGGATAAAAATTAGATGCTCGGGGTGAGAATGGATAAAAATGAGATGCTAGGGGTGAGAATGGATAAAAATGAGATGCTAGGGGTGAGAACCAATAAAAAGGGATGATAGGGGTGAAAACGGGGAAAATGGGGTGCAAGGGGTAGGATTGGGAAAAAATTAGTTGCTATGGCTGAGAATGGATGAAAAGAAGATAAGGCTTAGAATATGTAAAAATAAGGTGCTAAGCCTTAGAATGGATAAGAATGACACATGATGACTGAGAATGGATAAATGGATAAATATGATACACTATGGCTGAGAATGGGTAAAAATGGGGTGCTCAGGCTGAGAATGTAAAATGAAATGCTGTGTCTGAGAATGGAGACAAATGAGATGTTTGGTCTGAGAATGGATAAATACGGGATTCTAGAGCGTCAGAGTGGACAACAATGGGACGCAGGAGTTTATCAAAAACTTTTATCAGAATAAAGAAAAAACAGAAAATCATAAAATTTATTTTAGAACAACATGGCAATGACTGTATAAAGGCACCACCATACCTAGCTCCCCTTACATCTGTTTTCCCCACTCCCCAGTATATTCAACAGCCCTGGTTCCACACCCAATGACACACACAATATACCCTCCCAGCCTGGTGTTGTTGATAGACAATCCCTGCCAAAAGTAGCCACAGGGTGGACTGGACCAGTTGTGATTCAGGAAAACAACAACTCTGCAATCCCATTGGTTGGAAGTAGGACAAGTGGACAGCCAGGGCTGGGAGATAAAACATGTATACTGCTGGGAAGAAAGTGACAATATCGAGTAGAGGTGATGTACAGCAATACTGCCCTAAGCAATATGGAAGTAATTGTGACGAATAATCAATGACTAAAGAAATAACTGAATGTGTAAATTAATGAAGAATATGAGAACACTTTAAGTAAAATGCAAATATTATGGATGACAACTTCTTATATATGTCACAACTAAGTGGCAAGGAATAGCCCAGAAACGTTCTGACATACAATAAAGAAGAAGTTGTCATCCATAATATTTGCGTTTTACTTGAACATTAACTTCTAAATGCCTCTTAAGAACCTCAATATATGAACAGATGAGAAGGTGATGGATTGGAGATATGGGTGGATGGAGAGATGGATAAATGATAGATTGATGTATGGTGAAGAGAAAAATGGACTGACTGACTGACTGACTGACTGAGTTTGGTTTTACGCTTTTAGCAATATTCCAGCAACATCACGGCTGGGGACACCAGAAATGGGCTTCACACATTGTACCCATGTGGGGATTCGAACCCGGGTCTTCTGCGTGACGAGCCAACGCTTTAACCATTAGGCTACCCCACCGCCCCGCGAGAAAAATGGATGAATGAATGGATGGATACATGGGTGGGTAATAGATTGATGGATGGGTGAAGAAATGAATCAATGATTTATTGGATGGAGAGATGATGAAAGAATAGATATGGATAAATAGACAGAAGAATGGATTGAATGGAAGATGTAGTTAAATCGACAGAAAGATGAATAGATTTATGAATGGCTTGAGATGGAGGGATATCAACAAGCATGCATGCAACACTCCACAATACTCCAGCTGTGTAAATAATCAAATCTAGATCAGACAATACAGTGATAGATATTATGAGCACCAATCAATGCCATGAAGTAATATGGCCGTTATCGACCACGTCACTGAGTCTGAATACCCAATCCATTCTCATAGAAACCAAGGAACCAATTCCAGAATCCCAAAGGGTCCTTTACCCTGAGCTCCATGATGTTATCAGATCGCATTGCAAATGATTATTGTTTTATTACCCATATAGGAAGGAGGACACAGGGTAGGATTTCTCCTGTAAGTCCCTAAGGAAGTTACACCCTTTGGTGAACGTTGATTGGCTGTTCCAGAAAATAAAACAGCCAATCAACACGTAGGGATATGGGGATTTCCCACAACGTGGATTTCCTTGAGAAGCTGTTTTTGTCATTTTAGCGTTTTTTTATATTGAACACTGATATGGGTAAAAAAACAATAACCAACTCATGATTGGGAATGACAGATTATCTTTCCCTTGTTATATTAATTATGTAATTCTCTTGCCAAGGCTCGAGAATTATGTAATTATTAAAACTCAGGAAAGATAATCTGTCATTCCCTGTCCCTCATTAATTATTGTCTAAATACATTATATAAGGTGAGGTGAGGTGAAATTGGGTTTAACGTCGTGATTGAGAATATTTCGCTCATATGACGACGAGCATGCGTGTGTATGTGTATGTGCGGCTGCTTGTACTAGCCCAGACTGAAGCTGGTTTTAAAGTGCTAGCCCACTGAGATACCATGCCGCAGTGAAGCATGAATACCCCACTCACGCACATTATACTGATTCCAAGTCGACCAGTCCTTGTTTTACCCATTAATGCCGAGCGCCAGGCAGGGACCAACAAGTACCATATTTTAACGTCTTTTGGTATGACGCGGTCGGGGATCGAACCCGCGACCTTCCGCTCTCCAGACGGATGCTCTAACCACTACACCACGGAGGCGGTCCCATTATATAAGTATTTACAACTGCACCATAGTTGTTCTACACCATGTTCCCACGACAATATCCCCAACATGGCCTATATTGTGCTGCAGATTACTGCTGGCCTTCAGACACTGATAATTACATAACATCTTGGCCTCAGCATGACCCAACCTTGATACAGTTTAGCGAATGTAAACACTCGATCAGATCGCCATTATGATAATGACATTGAAAACACAGTTTATGACATTAGTTACAAAAGGGATTAGGGGATTTAACCTTAATATTAAAGCAAGTGCAATAGAAAAAAAACAATACAGAGAATATGACCTTGGTATGATAAAACATATGCTTGCGACTGTGTTCGCAGCTTGTCCTCTGAGAGTTTCTAAGGATTTGGTCCCGCCCACACAAAAACACATGTGGTGTCTCCTCAAGCAAGTGACTGTTTGCAATGTGCCACTGTTCAAACAGCCGTAAGTGGGTACCTGGTGGGATGAAAAGGAAATGACTCATAACCTACTTGAACCTCACAGGCAACATGGGCTGCATACTCCTAAGGGAGATGAGAATGCAAATGGAGTGATCCTATGACTATGTTAATGAAAATGTAGTAATGTGTGCAATAGGGTGAGTGAGTGAGTGATGAAAATGTAGTAGTGATGAGTGAGTGCGTGCGTGCGTGAGTAAGTGAGTGAGTGAGTGAGTTTACTTTTACAGCCCTTTTAGCAATATTTCAGCAATATCATGATAGCGGACACTAGAAATGGGCTACACATGTTGTCCCCATGTGGGAATTTTGTGTGATTAACAACTAGGCTACCCATGCATTGTATCCAAGCGAATACGTTAACCACAAAGATTCCTTACTTACTTTCATTAACTGACTGAACAGTGAAGTTCATCATGTGGCAGACTCAAGTGAGTGAGTGAGTGAGTGAGTTTAGTTTAGTTTCACGCCACAATCAACAATATTCCAGCTATATGGCGGCGGTTTGTAAATAATCGAGTCTGGACCAAACAATCCAGTGATCAACAGCATGAGCATCGACCTGTACAATTGGAAACCGATGACATGTGTCAACCAAGCCAGCGAGCCTGACCACCCAATCCCGTTAGTCGCCTCTTACGACAAGCATGGGTTACTGAACGTTCATTCCAACCCGGGCCTTCACAGACTCAAGGCATTAAGGGATACTGTTTGTCTGACAACACCTCCTAGCAGTCAATTATATATAATTCACTCTGACCATCCCAAATAAAGAAGTATATAATTCTGAACCCAAAATGACAGAAATTGGTACAAAGGTAGAGGAAGATTAAAAATGGAGATAAATACTGCCAACAAGTCCTTGAATAAAAAACAAATATGAAGGCCTTGACACAGCTGTGGATAGTTTTCATAAATAACTGACCATAAATAACAGACTTTGGAGCACCAACAAATCAGCACCGACACAACAGATGTGCTGACTATTCTCTTCCCATCAAACTGACAGCCATTTATGTGCATCCATCCCACAGTATCTGCAGACTTTATTTAACAGAGCATGATTTTTACTAATTGAAATTACATCAAGTTATTTGGTGGCATAGTTAATTATGCTGTGTCAGTATTACTTGAATACAGACATCAACATTGAAATAGCATACAGCACAAAGATTGCTTCTCCATGAGGAAAATGGTTTGGGGTGTAGACTTAAATGGGATTGAATATTTACAATTTTAAATTAAATGCAGTAATGGTTCAGGGTTCTTTGATTATACTTGAAAAGCAACTATCATTTCATTAGGTGGAGTGAGTGAGTGAGTTTGCCTTGAAAAACACTTCAAACAGCTTTTTCAGTAATATTACAACTTGTCTGCTTGTTGCAAGCTGTTTCACAGTCCCTGAACCACATTATTTTCCCTTCTGCCCAGCCTACTCTGCAATGCAAAAGACTGACAAATGGGCAAGGAATAGTCCAGAAATGCTTTGTACACAATAAAGAAGAAGCTGACATCCATAATATTAGTCTTATAATGCAAATGAAGTCGAGATTTCCACATTTTATTATCTGAATCTACAATCTCACAGGTGCTCCTTTTCAATTTATAAGAATTTTTTTATCTTTCCAAAAGTATATGTATTCAGAGACTAAGCATTAGACTAAGTTGATTGAGGACGAGTGAGTGAGTGAGTTTAGTTTTATGCCGCACTCAGAAATATTCCAGCTATATGGCGGCGGTCTGTAAATAATGGAGTCTGGACCAGACAATCCAGTGATCAACAGCAATTGGAACCGATGACATGTGTCAACCAAGTCAGCGAGCCTGACCACCCGATCCCGTTAATTAGCCTCTTACGACAAGCATGGGTTGCTGAAGATCAATATTCTAACCCGGGTTAATTAACGGGTTGAATGAGGAGGAAAGAAGAATGGCTGGTCTCAGATGTTCACCACTTCAGTGAAACCCAGGAGCATGGTGAGGTGAGGTGAGGTGAGGTGAGGTGAGGTGAAATTGGGTTTTACGTCGCGGCTTGAGAATGCATGGCGACGCGTGTAATTACCTGGGCTGCTTGTACCAGCCCAGACTTAAGCTGGTTTTATAGTGCTAGCCCACTGTTCACCATTCCTCAGTGTCCATGGAGCCACACACATTATACTGACTGAGCTGACCAGTTTGTTGTACCCATTAATCGGCGCCAGGCAGGGACCAACAAGTACCATAGCATCTTTTGGTATGACGCGGTCGGGGATCGAACCAGACCTTGGGCTCTCGGCGGACACTGTAACCACTACACCACGGAGGCGGTCCCAGGAGCATGGTACGGTGGTGACAAACTTAGCACTAATTACCTGGGATTTGAACCTATATCACAGCCATATCACTGTCCATGGAGCCACACATCAATAACATCTGTAGAAGGGCGTACTACCACGTTCGCAACATCGGCATGATTCGATTATACCTGAACGTCAAGGCAACAGTATCTCTTATTCAGGGCCCCGTTTCACAAAGCTCTTGTAAGCCTAAGATCTATGCATGTATGTTTCTGATGAGGACTTGACTGACTGAGTTTGGTTTTCGCATTCATACCTCCTATACAGAAATGGGCTTAACATATGCATGTATGTTTCTGATGAGGTCTAACTCTGAACACCAAATTGTCTTAGATGGCTGCATGACCCCTTCTGTGAAGCAGGTGTTAGCGATCTACAACTTTATACATAAATACATGTTACATAAATCTAGACATTCCATATTTTTCTGAACTATATCCATGATAATTTTGCAAATAAATCCGATAAGAAAATAATTACTAAGGAATTGTCAGCGATGATAACAGCGAGATCACGACATGGAATAAGCTCAGTTTTTCAATTTCAGATAATACCAACTGTGCTGTTTCAGCATCAAATTACCTTTCACATTAACGCTTTCGACGCTGTTCATAATTTATGATAGAGCCTGGCTGTATCATCTGGCATATATATATAATGGAGGTATCTGTCTGTAAATTTGTTGAATATGTATGGAACGTTTAATTAAGGACTAAATAGTGTATCAATGAAGCTTTGGTCGTGAACACTACAAAAAGATGTGATATTTTGACTGAAATGGTTAACACCACAACAGGTGGTTGTAAAACTCATGTAATGACAGCTACTCAAGGTCGCCGACAGGTGTTTTCTGACAGACTAACTGGTTAAGCTAGTGATCATCTCTTAAACTGCCATGACACAGTTAAAGGTCAAGGTTATCATGGCTGGGCAAGATCTGAAAGGCATCAGTTAGTCCGGATAATGTCTGAAAGGCATCAGCCAGGCCGGATAATGTCTGAAAGGCATCAGTCAGGACGGATAATGTCTGAAAGGCATCAGTCAGGCTGGATAATGTCTGAAAGGCATCAGTCAGGCCGGATAATGTCTGAAAGGCATCAGTCAGGCTGGATAATGTCTGAAAGTCATCAGTCAGGCCCGATAATGTCTGAAAGGCATCAGTCAGGCTGGATAATGTCTGAAAGGCATCAGTCAGGCTGGATAATGTCTGAAAGTCATCAGTCAGGCCGGATAATGTCTGAAAGTCATCAGTCAGGCTGGATAATGTCTGAAAGGCATCAGTTAGGCTGGATAATGTCTGAAAGGCATCAGTCAGGCCGGATAATGTCTGAAAGGCATCAGTCAGGCTGGATAATGTCTGAAAGGCATCAGTCAGGCGGATAATGTCTGAAAGGCATCAGTTAGGCGGATAATGTCTGAAAGGCATCAGTCGGATAATGTCTGAAAGGCATCAGTCAGGCGGATAATGTCTGAAAGGCATCAGTCAGGCCGGATAATGTCTGAAAGGCATCAGTCAGGCCGGATAATGTCTGAAAGGCATCAGTCAGGCGGATAATGTCTGAAAGGCATCAGTCAGGCCGGATAATGTCTGAAAGGCATCAGTCAGGCGGATAATGTCTGAAAGGCATCAATGATCTGAAAGGCATCAGTCAGGCCGGATAATGTCTGAAAGGCATCAGTCAGGCCGGATAATGTCTGAAAGGCATCAGTCAGGCCGGATAATGTCTGAAAGGCATCAGTCAGGCGGATAATGTCTGAAAGGCATCAGTTAGGCCGGATAATGTCTGAAAGGCATCAGTTAGGCTGGATAATGTCTGAAAGGCATCAGTTAGGCCGGATAATGTCTGAAAGGCATCAGTTAGGCTGGATAATGTCTGAAAGGCATCAGTCAGGCTGGATAATGTCTGAAAGGCATCAGTCAGGCTGGATAATGTCTGAAAGGCATCAGTCAGGCGGATAATGTCTGAAAGGCATCAGTCAGGCTGGATAATGTCTGAAAGGCATCAGTCAGGCTGGATAATGTCTGAAAGGCATCAGTCAGGCTGGGATAATGTCTGAAAGGCATCAGTCAGGCCGGAAAATGTCTGAAAGGCATCAGTCAGGCTGGATAATGTCTGAAAGGCATCAGTCAGGCCGGATAATGTCTGAAAGGCATCAGTTAGGACGGATAATGTCTGAATGGCATCAGTTAGGCAGGATAGGGTCTGAAAGTCATCAGTTAGGCAGCACAAGGTCTGAATGGCATCAGTTAGGCAGGATAGAGTCTGAAAGTCATCAGTTAGGCAGCACAAGGTCTGAATGGCATCAGTTAGGCAGTTTTTTATCACAATAGTCACATTATAAAAAGCCTAAAATATTTTCAGAAGATGAATTTTAGATACCATATTTAAGCAATGAATATCAAAATGCTCTCTCATAACCTGCTCAAATATCCTCTTACTCCAGTCCAAAGAACAAATAACCCAGCCCCGTCATTGCAAGCAAAATCAGTGTAAAAGTGCACAAAGTAGTTCACTGCACTTGTATCATCGGACAAGGTCATGGTCACATTTTTTGGCTCCTACCCACCAGACGAGACCCAGCAACAAACAACCATGAAGCATGCTGTGTGACACATGTTGTTTGTGATAATGTTGCCGTGAGACATGCTACGTAATAGAAGAATGATGGTGTTTGCGAAGTCAAGTTGTCAACATCCATCTGTTGCAGCCGTTATGACCAATGAGCGATGTACAGGTCTACCATTACAAGTCAGTATCAATGGACAAGATGCGTTCTGTTATTGATCAACATGTACTTTATGGAGTTTCAGGGCATACCTGTCACAAAATTTGTTTGTTGTTTACCTCAGGAATATTCTATCCATAAATCTGTAAATAAATGAGTCTGGACCAAACAATTGATGGACATTATGAGCACGTATCCAGTCAGTTGGGATACGAGAACATCTACACGTACTTCATGGAGTTCTGGGCAGTGAGTGAGTTTAGTTTTACGCCGCACTCAACAATATTACAATATATGGCGGCGGTCTGTAAATAATCGAGTCTGGACAAGACAATCCAGTGATCAAAAGCATGAGCATCCATCTACGCAATTGGGAACCGATGACATGTGTCAACCAAGTCAGCGAGCCTGACCACCCGATCCTGTTAGTCACCTCTTACGACAAGCATAAGTTTCTGAAGACCAATTCTAACCCGGATCTTCACAGGTCTCCATAAAAGGAGCTGCAATTCCCAACATAGTTTAATCCCTTTGAAACCTGTGATTGTGGATTCAAATCCGAGTTTTCCCAGTCATGTTTCTAGATCAGTAAGATGGGACCCGTTTCACAAAGCGATTGTAGCGCTAAGGTGATCGTAACTCCCATACGTTAACTCCTAACTCCCATACGACGACAGTCGTAGCGCTATAATCGCTTTGTGAAACAGGGCCATGGTACTTCGTGCATGTCACTGAAATGGTACATGTCTGTGACAACCATAATATTAGGTGTTTCCTACTACTCAAAGCTGACACAGTGTGATACAAATGGAATATTGTTAAAAGCATTGGTTTTTTAACAAACTTTTTCTTATATTTTTCCCTTCCTACCTCATTTACTCAGCACCAAAATTACATACACTGTTGTGAAAGTGAGTGAGTTTAGTTTTACGCCACTTTTAGCAATATTCCAGCAATATCACAGCAGGGGACACCAGAAATGGGCTTCACACATTGTACCCATGTGGGGAATAGAACTGGGGTCTTAGTTGTGATGAGCGAATGCTTTAACCACTAGGCTACCCCACCACTCCTATGAAAGTGAGTGTGTTGAGTGTGTACATGAGTGTGTTGGTAGAAGGCTGCTTTGGGAGGAACGTTGATATGTCTGGTTATATCATTTAAAGAGACAGATCTATATTTTGGTCACTGATTCTAGATGAATGGTTATTTTTTTCTTCTTAAATTATGAGCAGAATTTTTTAACATTTTTCACAGCAGCATCTTTTTCATGGTATTAAATGTATCATTGTTCTGCAAACAAAAATTTGCAAAGTATTTTCTGGCATAATTTAAAAACTTAATTACATTTGTAATATGTTCCCATTCCATGCACGTTAGACTATACCGCAGCAACAGACTGACTGACTGACTGACTGAGTTTAGTTTTATGCCGCTTTCAGCAATATTCCAGCAACATCACGGCGGGGGACACCAGAAATGGGCTTCACACATTGTACCCCTTTGGGGATTTGCACCCGTGTCTTCGGTGTGACGAGACAATGCTTTAACCACTGGGTTAACCCACTGCCAAACAGCAGCAACAGAACAATAAAGATCTGTGAATCCTCACAACAAAAAGCTACACAACTCAGATCTAGAATGCTATCAATCATTCCAAAGCAATATTAAACAATATTGCTAAAAAAATACTTATATGATGATGTACTTTCGTAGTACATGAATATCTCAACAAACTGCATAAAAGACAAAATAATCAACAACAAATGCAGCCGGAATAGTAAATTCATTTATCGAGAACAAATAATCCATTCTCAATTTCCTGTTGATAAATTTGACTCATATATATTTACCATTCAAAATAACATTTCTTGGGAAATGCTAACGGTGGACTAAATACACAGTCACGGACATGGGGGGTCATATCAAAACATAAAGAGGATATTTTTGTTCTTGGATACAGTTAGTGATGAGAAGAATAGTAAATAAAAAGTACATCATTATTATTGTCATCTAATCAGTTGGTACAGGTTTTGTACTTAAGAATGTATTAAATGTATATTCTTTTCTATCTAAAAAATCCAACATTGATTGAGTTTGATACGGTCCCTTATTTCATGATGTTCCTGGGGAATCTGAGAGGAAGACTCTTCACACTGACAATGTGGAGGGAAATAAGGAAGTTATCACATGACCTCACGGTACACACCGATAACACTGTATTATTCAAGGTTTCATACAAACATCAGCGCTTCTATTTACATGTTGTCAAGTGTCTGATAACATTTAATTTCTGAAGAAATAAATGAATCCCCAAAAACAGAATTTATTCTGTTAAATTTCTCAAGTTTTCCAAAAATTGGAATACATATTTATTCACTTAAACAAATATCTGCATGAAACATCTGTATAGTAATAAGCAAAAGGAAAGAATTGCAAGGGACTTTCCCTAAAAAGTTTGACACCAATTTTCTTCCTATATGACATATGTTTAAGGAAGCACTCAACCTTCATTATACAGGTAAAGGTGATTTTCTGGTGCTATCTCTGTGAAAACAGGGGCGGTGGGGTAGCCTAGTGGATAAAGCATTCGCCCATCACGCAGAAGACCCAGGTTCAATTCCCCACAAGGGTACAATGTGTGAAGCCCATTTCTGGTGCCCCCACCGTGATATTGCTGGAATATTGCTTAAAGCAGCGTAAAACCTAAACTCACTCACTCACTCTGTGAAAACAATGGCAAAAGTAGGAATCAATATCCTGGCTTACATATATCATGGCTTACATAAAATTATATGTTTGATGAATAGGTGAGGTGAGGTGAGGTGAGGTGAGGTGAAATTGGGTTTAACGTCGTGCTTGAGAATATTGTGCTCATATGACGACGTGCATGCATGTGTATGTGTATGTGCGGCTGCTTGTACTAGCCCAGACTTAAGCTGTTTATAGTGCTAGCCCACTGAGATACCATACCGCAGTGAAGCATGAATACCCCACTCAGACACATTATACTGACTCCGAGCCGACCAGTCCTTGTTGTACCCATTAATGCCGAGAGCCAGGCAGGGACCAACAAGTACCATATTTTAACGTCTTTTGGTATGACGCGGTCAGGGATCGAACCCGCGACCTTCCACTCTCTGGGTGGACGCTCTAACCACTACACCACGGAGGAGGTCAATGATGAATAGGTGAATATTTAGTAATAGTAAATTACTGGTAACAAACATGCTATGAAGGATGTGCATGAAGGATCTGTTTAGACCATGGAAAAGACATTTTGTCTTGAGGCACTGCAATTTGCTGTGCAAAGATTCTTCCCTATGGTACACAACAAACCTATGATTGGGAATGAAATTTGGCTCACCTATACCTTATCTACATGGGTCGATCAAAAAGTATGACTAACTGTATTCTTGATGTCCAATGTTTGAAGAGCTTCCATTTTATTTTGAAGGAATCTTTAGCAAAGTCATATCCAAAATTTCATGTGGGTAATGTGGTTAATGAGATATTAGTCATCACAACACATTGGGGTATAATATTTCTAACAAAACTGCAGAAAATGAAAAATGATCTGTCATTTGGTACCTCTTGGATAATGGTATGCCCTCAGAATATATCATATAAAATATGTTCAGTATAGTATTGGATGACTTCCCGTCATAATCAACAGTCAAAGATTTGGATTGCTTAATTTATATTTAGTCGAGGGCGTTTTTTTAAGGATACCCCCATTTCAATCTTCCTAAAACATTGTGTCCAGATATTTAAGCTGGGACTGTTTACAATATATTGTGAGCTGACACTTGTGTGACCATTCAGTATTTAGTTTGAACCCATGGCATCATGTATGAATAAGTGGAACAATAGAATAAGCTATGTCCTTATGATTACGTCATCTGAAAGAGGATGGGTAGTGTCTCCAAAACAAGCTCTTTCAGTCAACATGAAGGGAGGAGTCACTTTAACAAGCAATTGAGCGAGTGAGCAACTGACTGACTGAGTTTAGTTTTATGCCGCTTTTAGCAATATTCTAGTAATATAATGCCGGGGGACACCAGAAATGGGCTTCACACATTGTACCCATGTGGGGAATAGAACCCAAGTCTTTGGCATGACAAGCAAACGCCCCCAAATTAATCTTACTCACATGCTCAGACCACAGGAACATTGACTTCAGGTCATACAGAAAATAATTCAGGTCATATAGCACAGACGTATATATTTCCATGTCCATTAGA
This sequence comes from Haliotis rubra, assembly GCF_003918875.1. NCBI lineage: Eukaryota > Metazoa > Mollusca > Gastropoda > Lepetellida > Haliotidae > Haliotis > Haliotis rubra. The sequence continues at coordinate 3,930,448 of NW_025765558.1, read as the reverse complement.
ACACAAGGGTATTTATTTGAGGTCAGATAGAACAAAGGGATACATTCTCAAGCAATATAAAAAACAGGGTCATTTATGATTGGTTAAATAGACAACATAAACATTTACTTCAGGTCTATCAGTATGCACAGACAAACAGGATGCTTCAGTCATATAGAACACAAGGACATTTACTTCAGGTCATATAGTACACAAGGACATTTACTTCAGGTCATGTAGATCTCAAGGACATTTACTTCAGATCATATAGAACACAAGGACATCTGCTTCAGGTCATTAAGAACACAAGGACATTTGCTTCAGGTCATATAGAACTCAAGGACATTTGTTTCAGGTCATGTAGAACACAAGGACATTTGCTTAAGGTCATATAGAACACAAGGACATTTACTTCAGGTCATATAGAACACAAGGACATTTACTTCAGGTCATATAAAACACAAGGACATTTACTTCAGGTCATATAGTACACAAGGACATTTACTTCAGGTCATATAGAATGCAAGGACATCTGCTTCAGGTCATTAAGAACACAAGGACATTTGCTTCAGGTCATATAGAACTCAAGGACATTTGTTTCAGGTCATATAGAACACAAGGACATTTGCTTAAGGTCATATAGAACTCAAGGACATTTGCTTCAGGCCATATAGAACACAAAGGACATTTACTTCAGGTCATATAGAACACAAGGACATTTACTTCAGGTCATATAGAACACAAGGACATTTACTTCAGGTCATATAGAACACAAGGACATTACTTCAGGTCATGTAGAACACAAGGACATTTGCTTCAGGTCATATAGAACTCAAGGACATTTGCTTCGAGCCATATGGAAAACAGGGTCATTATGAGAGATCAACCAAGACACAAGGACATTTATTTTAGGTCAAATGGAACAAGGGGTCATTCAGGTTCATATAGAAAACAGGAACATTTACTTCAGGTCAAACAGGATGCACAGATATTTGCTTCAGGTCATACAGAACACAAGGACATTTGCTTCAGGTCAGAACCCAGGAGTAAACTTGGCCTTGTTTGGACAGAGGTAAACATAACAAATAATACAGGTACTAATAACATACCTAATTCTTAATTTCCTGATTAAACTATAAATAGGTTTTCAGTGATGAGGAAATTACTCACTGAACTTCCTGTTTCACAGAATGGATTTAAAACCAAAGGAGAAGCATTGTATTCCCCAGACACCCAATGATATCAGGTCTGGTGTGGGAGGAAGCATATAAACAATCTCTATAAATAATCCAGTTATGGTCAAATGTACATGTAATGACATCAGTTGAGGAAGAGTTCCTGTGTACAACAGAAGCAGGAACATGAAATGATGCTTGTTGGACAACTGATTATATCTGATAACGTTTCAATGTTTGAACCTGATATTTGCATGTCGTGTTCAAGTTCCATATTCTGAGTGTGTTTACTGAGTGTGTTTACTGAGTGAGTGAGTGAGTGAGTGAGTGAGTGAGTGAGTGAGTGAGTGAGTGAGTGAGTGAGTGAGTGAGTGAGTGAGTGAGTGAGTGAGTGAGTGAGTGAGGCGGCCGGGTGGGGCATAACACTGCTTTTATCAGTATTTCATTTAGATCAGTGCATATCAACTTAAATAAAAAATCCACACAAATTATTTCATTTATCCATGACAACATTCTGACAACACTGAAGGCATGAATCCACATCTGAAGCAGTGACAGACACCAACCCTCACTCACACACAAAGAAGAGGCTTAATCAGATCCATCAGCTGGCAAGGTGATGGGTTCTATATTCTGGCATCCTGAAGAATCATACTTGCAGACAGCCTGCCAAATGGTCCACATACTTATTCCATGTAGGAATCAAACCCAGGTCTTTGGCATGATGAGAGAACACTCTACCCACCTGGCTACACTACTGCCCTCTTCTTTGGAGGAGGACCCATGAATTACAGGCTAGAATTGGTCTTCAGTAACCCATACTTGTCGTAAGAGGCGACTAACGGGATAGGGTGGTCAGGCTCACTGACTTGGTTGACACATGTCATCACATCCCAATTGTGTAGATCAATGCTCATTTGTTGATCACTGGATTGTCTGGTCCAGACTTTTACAGACCACTGCCATACAGCTGGAATATTGTTGACTGCGGCGTAAAACTAAACTCACTCACTCACTCACTCAGTCAGTCTTTGGAGGAGAGGTCTTATTTTTCCACTGCTTTGTTGAAGCCTCTGAACTATAGTGATGAACTCAAGACTTATCATCTAAGGTTGCAAAAAGCTCATCTAAACAGCTGGAGGTGCAATAAAATTAAATAAATTCTCCCAAAGACAATGAATCTTGAGAATTTTCTGAGAACTAACACTGACTGACTGACTGAGTTTGGTTTTACGCCGCTTTTAGCAATATTCCAGCAACATCACGGCCGGGGACACCAGAAATGGGCTTCACACATTGTACCCATGTGGGGATTCGAACCCGGGTCTTCGGCGTGACGAGCCAACGCTTTAACCACTAGGCTACCCCCCCTGAGAACTAACAAGCAGTTAAACGAGCTCAGACTTTCAATATCCATTTTATAACTAAACATATGATATTTACAACATTAAACATAATCTTCTTACAGCTTATGTATGTTAAATGCTAATGCATAAGGGAACTGTTGGGTAGTCCAATGGTTAAAGTGTTTGCTTGTCACACTTAAGACATGGAATGATTCCCCACATGGGTACAGTGTGTGAAGCCCATTTCTGGTGTCCCCCACCATGATATTTCTGGAATATTGCTAAAAGCGGCGTAAAACTATACTCACTCCACTAATGCATAAACCTGTATTCCTGGACTAGTCTGTCCACGATACAAGCATGTCATGTCGATCTGACACAAGGTAATGTTATCTTGTGTCAACACAAAGCATGACAAAACAGAATTATAATCCTCCACTCAACTTACCAGGTTATAATGTTACTGATAAATACCTCATTGCACCAACGCTTCCATAGAGTAAAATATTTGAGAACATCAAAAAACTGCCTTTTTATGAGATTAACTTTGGTAGCTTGAGGAAAATATGGCAATATGATGTAATAATCTGATTTAAACCAGGAAGTAAAGAAACAAGAGACCAAAAACATTTGTTATACACATATGCCCAGAAGGTAACTGGATAGTTTGTCCAGGAAGTGCAAAATATTGGACACAAAATAAAGCAATTTATTCTGTAATATTGACATGCACACAAACTGCTCACACAGAGTGTGTTTCAAGTCGATCTGACATTGTGATATTTTTTATTTCAGTATGATTCTATTCTATTTATTGTCTAAAGGTGAGCTCAGCTATATTCCAGCTATATGGTGGTGTTCTGTGAATAAACAAGAATCCAGAGATCAATATCATGAGCATCGAACTATGCAAATGGGATACAATGCAATGTGTCAACCAAGTCAGCGAGCCTGACCACCCGATCCCGTTAGTGGCCTCTTATGACAAGCATGGGTTACTGAAGACAATTCTAACCCAGATTTTCATGGGTTCTATATGGTGCTAACCCATATTGCAAAATCCAAGGATAATTATCAAATATACTATTTTAGTAGGGGCCTTGAAAAAAAATGTGAATGCTTGCTTCGCAGATTGTACAGGAACACAAAACTATTACAGTGATTCGAACATTGTAAAGTATGTCATGTGACTAACATGAGATGTATAAGAAACGTGACTCGATGACCTCACGTGTCACATGACATGAGACAAGCTGATAAAAGTTTATCCAGTTGCTGGCCAGGAGGTATAATGAATATTTATAAGATTACTCTTGATGGTGACATTCCACTTTGGGTTGAGAGGTGTTTGGGTCAGGTTGTTGATTGTAGTTTATTAGATTCCTTTTTCAATATTATTCCAGGATGGGTTAACGGGTTTAAGGACACAGCTATCAATTGGTCAAGGTTATGTCTTACTTTTCATGTTGAACATGTGAGTGAGTGAGTGAGTGGGTGGGTGAGTGAGTGAGTGAGTGAGTGAGTGAGTGAGTGAGTGAGTGAGTGAGTGAGTGAGTGAGTGAGTGAGTGAGTGAGTGAGTGAGTGAGTGAGTGAGTGAGTGAGTGAGTGAGAGTGGGTGGGTGGGTGGGTGGGTGGGTGGGTGGGTGGGTGGGTGGGTGGAGTGAGTGAGTGAGTGAGTGAGTGGGTGAGTGAGTGAGTGAGTGAGTGAGTGAGTGAGTGAGTGGGAATGTGGCTTGGAGGGTAAGAAAGCGGATATGTGGGTGGGAGTATGTGAAATAGTTTCCAAATAATGTAACCTTGAGTTATGAATGCCTCTGTACTGTGCTAACATATCATTCCCCATAGCTGGGCATACTCAAAACCGTTAATCCTCGATATGTTTAAGAAGTCATAAGTACGACAAACAAGTTTTTTCCACCCCTGTGAACTCAGAGTGTGATTAATACTAGTAGTTTCCATATTTTGCTGGCCAGTCAGACCAGCTATGCCGGAAAGTTACGGGCAAGCAGGCCAGTGGCTATTTTGCACACTGGTGTGTGTGTGCGTGCGTGGGTGTAGAGAAAGAATGGGTATGTGACTGGTCAGGTGAGTGAGTGAGTGTATGAATATGAGGGTTGGAGTGTTTTTCTGTAGTTAGATACATGTATGTAAATGAGCCAGAGGATGGGATTGATGCTGATGAATCCAGCCACCTAACCATAATCTTCAGTAAATATGTTGGTCCAAAGCAGTTACAGCAGAAGACACCAAAAATTGCTTTTAAGAATGAGTTTCATATGAGAAAAAACAACTGGGCATCCGGTGAAAGACCTTGACTGAGTTGGGTACTAACAGCTGACAATGCAGTTTCTTATCAGTGCTAATAGTTCATGACCCAGCAAAAAAAAAACGATATTGGAAAACTTTAAGAATTTATCCAAAATTGAGTTCTTAGACAGCCTGATCACCCTTGCCCTTAGTCAAAATTAAATCTTTTGTGTACCCCACTCTGAAATGGGGTTGAAAGTCACTTTGCTTGTACTTAGCTATGTGTGTGTGTGTGTGTGTGTGTGTGCATGTGCATTTGTGTGTTTAAACTTGTCTTGGCCAATGCTCATCTTATATTGCCAGCCAACCCAGAATCCATGCTATTGTTTTTGCATAGACACCCCCCTCTTAGGCACAATATACTCATTCCAAGGCAACTAACAGGATCGGTGGTCAGGCTTGCTGGCTTGGTTGACACATCGTCGGGTTCCCAATTGCGCAGATCGATGCTCATGCTGTTGATCACCGGATTGTCTGGTCCAGACCCGATTATTCACAGGCCGCCGCCATATAGCTGGAATATTGCTGAGTGCAGCGTAAAACTAAACTCACTCACTCACTCAAAGTCAATCACTGTTTGTCTTATCCTTTAAAGCCGGATACAAGGCAGGGTAACCACTTGTAAGATTTTTTAACATGTTTTGGTGTGACTCAGCCGGGGATCAAACCGCCCACCTTCTGCTCTCCAGACAGACACATCATGTACCAAACCATGAAGGTCATCTAAAAGTACCCAACAAGGGTGTAAAACTTTCCACTCCAGGACTGCACAATAGCCTTTTCAAAGATCACCTTCTTTCTCAAAAACACAAATTAAACAAATGTACACTTGAGATCCAATTCAAAGTCTACAAGAGGGTGTGCTGTGTTGTCAGAAGACCCACAGCTTCAGGATGTAGTCTGTGACCTTTGCCGGTGACCTCCCTGGTAAATGGGCTACCCATCCCAGAAAGGGTAAACAAGCCAGGAATGCTTTCATTCATCGCTGTACATGTGGGAGGATCGGGTAGAGGTCGCCACTAGAGGGCGTGACTTCACGAGATGGTACAAGGGTCAGTTTGTGACATCATTCTGACCTACAAGTCGTGTGATCAAACAAACACATCTCAAGGAACACCTACAAAATAAGTCCTTGAAGACTTTTCATGGATATATTTTCCTTGTCTTCTGTATAGCACTGCCTTAAAAAATATACCTGAAAATGTCACATTGAAACATTTTGTTTTATATCTTCATAATATTACTATAACTTAATTTGATTTCTTAGGAATGTTGATTTGGAAATTTCAGAGGTCTTTAAAAACATGTTCATTAAACTTTTTAAACATTTAATAAAAAAAGAGACAAGGCATATTTCATCTATGAATCTTGACACCACGTGATAACTGAAACAGCAAGAATTTATGCAGCATTTGATATTTTCCAGATGACTATAAATGATCTTTACACAGTTCAGGATCTGATCTCAGTTCTTCATCAAACAAGCATTCTGACATTAACCAATGTCGTGTATATGTATCCCTATAAGCAGCAGTTATAGTCAGACAGACAGACAGACAGACAGACAGACAGACAGACAGACAGACAGACAGACTCATTGTACCTATGTGGGGAATTGAACCTGGCTCTTTGGCATGAGGAGCGAACATTTTCACCAAAAGGTATACCACCACCCCTGAACTCTTATGAAAGTTAGGTGCACTTTTAGAGTTCAAATGAGCATGGAAACTGATGTGATGACAATGTTTCAAGAGAGATGTGTTTTGACTGGCCACTTTTGGTCACATGACTGAAAGCAACCAATCATATTTCAGAGCTAGCAAGTACATGATAACACCATTATTGTACCACAAATATCAACATCAATATCAACAATAAGCTAAACAATAGATGTTTATGTTAGGAAAGGGAAGAAAAATTCAATGACAGTGAGTGAGTGAGTGAGTGAGTGAGTGAGTGAGTGAGTGAATAATGCGTGCATGCTACTTTGAACAGCATTACAATTACGCCAAAGCGTCCTTGAACGACAAGCTATTACTCAACTTCAGATCCAGTAGGTCATTTAAAGAGACTAAGCAGCTGCAATCTTTGAAATATTAAGAAGCCTCCCTGTAGGTTAGATACCTCATATTGAAATTTAAAATTGAGCACATTTAAAGAGCCTTAGCTACTTTGATGTTAACTTCCCTTTAAACCTCTTTTTACAGTTTGAACAAAATACACATAAAAGGATATTTAATACAGGTTTTCAGGCAAAAACAGTATTCCAAAATTTTCAAAATTAATGTATGTCTAAATTAAGGTAGGATAACCAATGAAAAAAAGCAATAGTTCTAACTTTTAAGCTGAAGTTGTAAATTTATTTTTGACTTCACAGAATTATGTAATTACACAAGTAACAAGAAAAAAAATCAACCAGTGTTGTCACATGTCAAAGGGCAATTTATAGATCATTACAAGCACCCTTGTAAATAGATAACAGATTCTTTGCCACGTGAGTAGTGGTCACATGGCCATTGATTTACAGTGTATGACATAGCATGTACTTTCAACCTTGTAACAGTGTGTACGACATGGTGCGACATCCCAAAGAGTATTATCATTACGTACGTACCACCCGACGACAAACACTAGCCGTCTTCCCTGACATCATTATCACGTGGGAGATACCCGTGTCAGCAGTCAGCCAAATAACACCTGTTTATTGAAGTTTGATTTGACCGAGACAATTTCACCCCTTGAAACATGTTCAGATACATAAAATTCATGTTGAACTAAATATTACGAAATATTATTTCACTTTATTTTTAAAAGTATAAAAATAACAATAATAATTTGGGATTGATTATAAATGTCAAAGACTTCAGACATATATACCTTTTATGTCAAATGGATTTAAAAATATGTAAATTAAGTTTTTAATTTTCATTTCGAAGAATATCAGCTCTTGTCCCGTTACTCTAGATTTGCTTCTCTTGTGACATACAAAATAATATTTTGTCGTAATTTAACTTTCAATACTAAAATTAAAAACTAAACCAACACTTACGTTTAAGTAAGATTTTACATACAACCTGAAACATTCAATAGGAATGAAACATAAGGAAAGCACATATTACATAATATGACGACAACAAAATTCCACTACTTTCTTTTATGAGATTATGTAACACTACGACTAATGATACTATGAATTCATGTCAATAGATCTTCTTTAAATGTTCGATATACCTTGTAAAGAATAAGCCTAGTTAATATCCGAGACTTCTCATGTGAGGATTACAAATCCTATGTATTGCATTGAAATGAAAATATGCATTACACCTACTTACTGGTCATGACGATAAGTACGCTGTATACATAAATGTCACGTCCCGACAGAAAAGAAAAGCATTTCATGACATTTCATCATGTTTTTATATAGTAACATGACTTATTTCCTAAATCAAAGTCTAGTCACAAGCCAGAAAATGATGAAATACGAAACCTATGACCTTTGTTTTAAGTAGAATACTTATGTAAACATATGCAAGCAGGGAAGTAGCATTACGGCACACCACACTTAAGAATATTCGAAATGTAGTTTTAAAAGCACAGGCTCTCATTATTTCATGTGCAATAAACTGCCGTATATGACCATAGATAAGCTGAATTTTGAGGACCAAAAAAAGCAGTCTGTAGAAGGGGGTTGACCTATCTACAGGTTACTGTTTCATCAAGCTTTTTTTCTAGTGGTAAGAAAATAGCATTATATTTTCTTCATGTGAACAAAACAAGAGAAAATGACTTTGTGAGTGAATACGTCTAAGTTATACCATAAAAAATATAACATAAAAATATCTGTAAAAATAACTGATCCCAAATTGAATTGAATTTTTAAGTAAGTGAAAACCCTCAGATTTTAAGATAATGTTTGAATTGTCAACAGCTAAATGCACTTTTAAAATGTCTTTTTCAATCAGATCACTCCGTTATCAACTAACAAATACTCCCACAAAAAATACTTTTAAGACTTTGAAAAACACATTTTGTAAAAGGAAATTAATTTACTTCAGTGTTTACAATGTATGGACTGTTAGATTTCAACATTATGAGGATATAAAGAACAATTAATATATTTCCGTGTTTACTATGTACATACTTTTAGGTATGGAAAATAACAGGATATATATCCATACATACATGTGTATCCTGCATCTGATCTTTATTAAATACAGGCAGGTGGTATAAATATAGAATGTATCACATGCTTCCATGCATCGAATCTCCATTATTACCTAGGCTCCCTGTGAAGAGTAAGTTAAAATTGGACTTAAGCCACCCACGCTTAACATCACAATAAAGATGCAAGAATTGGACCAAGTACTCAGGCTTGCTGATTCTGTTGATATGTTGTCGGATCCCAATCAAATGCTCATGATGTCAATCACTGAACTGTCTGGTCCAATCGTGATAATTTACAGGTCATCATTATAGAGTAGTCTATATATGCTGCATGAGGTGTTAAACAACAAGATGCAATCAGTGAAAACTTGACAGCTGTAGGCCCTGACATTTAAAACCTCTTTGAAAAAGGTGAACACTGAGGTCACAATCCTTTGAATATATTATCAAGCTGACGACTTATATTTATATTGGGACATGCTGTTAGCATGTTTCCAAAGCTTATTGTTTCTATGACCAAATGCCTGAGTGAGTGAGTGAGTGAGTGAGTGAGTGAGTGAGTGAGAGTGAGTGAGTGAGTGAGTGAGTGAGTGAGTGAGTGAGTGAGTGAGTGAGTGAGTGAGTGAGTTAGTTAGCTTTTAGCAATATTCCAGCAACATTACGGCAGGGAACACCCGAAATGGGCTTCTTCCATTGTACCCATGTTGGGAATCGAACCCAGGTCTTCAGCAAGCCGAGCGAACACTTTAACGACTAGGCTACCCCACCGACCCTTAAACGAACAACAAAAATGCCCCAATGGTGTGGTGGAGATATTTCATGCAACATAAACTGTCGCATCAATCAAATCTGTTCACTAACATAAACAGAGACATATACAAAACAAACATTGTTATCCTTGACATTCACGGTCCATTGTCAGGATGGCAACAAGCCATGGATTCCTCTGAGAGAAGTCCAAGGAAACGGTCCTTTGGTATGAATCAAATTTACCAAACATACTGTTGTTTTGTTTTGGACATGTTGGAATACCACCAACAGGATTCCATTAGCCAGACAAAACAGACAGAATCAGATAATGCAGTTTTGGAAAGGTGAGAACTGTTTTTAAAATCAATAAGGTCAAAGGTTCATCCTGGAGGTGAAGGTTAAGATTGTTCTGTGATTAATGATACAAGATCAGGTTTTCAAGACAACATATTTTCACTTCAGGAGAAAATAATAAAACAAAATATTCTATTATGTACAAATCTATGGGACATTAAACAAAAATGTAAGATTTGGGGATGTAAACAAATTCAGAATGGACTGTGATAAGCAAATGTCTTCAGAAAGAAAACAAATGAGTCAGATCTGTAATTTTGTATGCCATTTTGACTTTCAGTCAGGTGAACTAAAAATTGGAATTCCAGAGACAGGACCATCAATATGACACAACTAAGAATACTATGGGGTGGTGGGGTAGCCTCAGTGGTTAAAGCGTTTGCTTGTCATGACGAAGATCCGGGTTTGATACCCCACAAGGGTACAATGTGTGTAGCCCATTTCTGGTGTCCCCCGCTGTGATATTGCTGGAATATTGCTAAAAGTGGTGTAAAACCAAACTCACTCACTCCCTCCCTAGGAATTCTACACATCCAAGTTCAATTCAATGCTTCATTAAACATTATACATTCCACAAATCGTTTAAGGAGAAATCTTTTTCTATCTATGTGACAGGTTAACTTAATTGCAAAGTTCAGTATGCCGAGGATCATGGCTACATTATCTGCACTGATTGTATGTAACACATGGCAATGTTGGTAAACAAAAACGTGACTTGACATTGCACAATATATGTCAGTTATCAGCCAAGAGGAAATCAGTATCATCTGACCTAGTGCTATCAGTGTATAAATACAGATTTATGCTGGTGTAAAACCATGTTTTTACATACCAGGAAGATTGTCAATATCAACACCACAATGAAATGTACAGGTATAAATAGACATAGAGAAGGGTCATTTATCATAGGGGTGTGGAAATAGTCTTATGACTGTCATATTTATTGACACCCATTTCTATGTAACTCCATTTTATTACTCTTTTCCCATCCCAACCCTTTCCACACACACACATATACTCTCTTCCCCACCCCATCCCATCCCTTTACACACACACACACCCGAACCCTTCACACACACACACACACACACACACACTCTCTCTCTCTCTTCCCCACCCCAACCCTTTCCACACACACATATACTCCCTTCCCCACCCTAACCCTTTCCACACACACACACACACTCCCTTCCCCACCCCAACCCTTTCCACACACACACACACACACATACAACTCCCTTCCCCACCCAAACCCTTTCTCACACACACACACACACACACACACACACACTCCCTCCCTTCCCACACCCCAACCCTTTCCACACACACATATACACCCTCCCTTTCCCTAATCCCACCCCTTTCCACACACACACACACACACATATACTCCCTTCCCACCCCAACCCTTTCCACACACACACACACACGATACTCCCTTCCCCATCCCAACCCTTTCACACACACACACACACATACTCCCTTCCCCTTTCCCCACCCCAACCCTTTCCACACACACACACACCCTTCCCCACCCCAACCCTTTCCACACACACACACACATACTCCCTTCCCCACCCCAACCCTTTCCACACACACACACACATATACTCCCTTCCCCACCCTAACCCTTTCCCACACACACACACACATACTCCCTTCCCCACCCCAACCCTTTCCACACACACACACTCCCTTCCCCACCCCAACCCTTTCCACACACACACACATATACTCCCACCGATTTTCATGATCCCCCACTCAGTAATTAATAACCAAAACTTCTTATTTATAATCTTTTAACAAAAAATGTAACTGTGTCATTTGAATTCATACACCACATCCATAAGTGTCATACATGTTGGTGATGTCCCCTCACCTATTTTGCTGTGTCATGCTTTATTGAACCTGCCCCTCATAATATCCCTTGCTACCACCCCCACTTCCCAGCCCCTTCTCACAAATGGCCCGATCCTGAATATAAGACACTCATTGTTCTCACGAAAGATAACAAGGTTGTAGATATTGACATACATCATTATCTAGCTGATGTATCACCGAGGGCGTGTTGATAAGGTAATGGTGGATGCAGCCTTTCGCATGACAATAAACAGTTTAACAAGTACATAGATCATCAGAGGTAGAAAACCCGTGTGACTGGCCTCTCAAAGATAAAGTGACAAGGTCTCAAGATAGCCCAGAATTTTGAAAATCACAAACATGAAAATAGAGAAAGCTGAAACGCCTTTGTTACAGTGTGGGAATCGACCATCCTCGTAACACACACGAATCTGAGCGAAACATTGGGTTATTGTACGAGACTTGAAATAATCAGATTAAGAGCTAACTGGCATTCCCACATCATGACTGACTGACTGAGTTTAGTTTTACGCCGCTTTTAGCAATATTCCAGCAATATCACGGCGGGGGACACCAGAAATGGGCTTAACACATTGTGCCCATGTGGGGAATCGAACCCGGGTCTTCGGCGTGACGCCCACATCATGATAAGAAGGTGCAAATATATAGATATATAAACATTATTCTACAAACAGTAGTCAACTAGTTTTTAAATAAAATATGAAAACATGGTCTGTTATTACCCTGTGTATTCTGTTATTCCTGTATTTTTTAATATACTCATGGAAACAAATAAGGGAACACATGAAAATACAAGTGTTTCTTTATTTATTTCCAGAATTTCACCCACTCTGCAATACATACCTTGTGAAGAAACCTAGAAAAAGATAAAGGAACACTTGTATGTTCCCTTATTAGTTTCCATGAGTATATAATACCTAGGGGCCCATTTTACAAAGCAATCGTAGCGCTACGACTGTCGTAAGTCTACGTTACAGTATTGAACTTACGATCACCTTAGCACTACCATCGCTTTGTGAAACGGGGCCTTAGGGCCTTTTTGGGCCATAGCTTGTGCTGAGTCTTGAGTCATTGACAAAACACTAGAATAATTTTTTACATACCGTAATCGACCAGTTTTTAAACAAAATATGAAGATTAAATATATGCTCTGTTATTTCCTAGTCTAAATACATGCTCTGTTATTTCAATTTATATGGGTTTATTTGTTTATATCAAAATTAAATATATTCAGGGACTAAGCGTTAGTCTATAGCTTGTACAGAGTTTTGTATCATTAACAATAGAATTATTATTCGATGAACATTTATATTTTTGTAAGCATCAACGTTTTAAAAGTATTGGAAAGAACTGAATTAAATTTAAAAATTTAAAAATACAAGTAGTACAGTAAGATAAGTATTATATCAGAATGTGTGAAAAAATATCATCTTAAAGCCAAGACTTAGATAAAAGCATCATTTTCTGCAGATTTTGATGTTACTATAAGGAACATTATCTGCTGAGCTAACAAGACCAAAATGAATTTTACTCTGGTTTTGAACCTGTGACTAACATCACAGAATATTTTTCATATATAAGTTTCTTTGCTATTGTATATTAAAAGTAAGTGAGCTGAGTTTAATGTCTGAGTTTAAGGCTTTCAATAAGATTTCTATTTATTTCAATCTGTTTTAATATGGTTGGAAATCCCAGAGTGATGCAGGTTTCTCAGTTATAGTGGTGACAACATCGAAACCGAATTCGAACAAACCAACATTCAAACCCATGAGAGCAGGCAAAAAACCCACACGCATGATATATACCAAAAGAAAATGGAATAAAAAAATCTCAAAAATTTAATTTCCGAAAATAACTGTCACATGAATCCACCTCTCGTGATATCTTCCATGTGACTAATTCTCATGAGGCAAATACAGGAAATAGATAACAGACAGCAGGACTGTGTAACACTCCTTGAAAACAATCCAGACGTTGACCAATCCCTTCTCCTTTTTTTCTGTCCCTGAAGTTATGGAGCAAGACCAGGAAATGAAGAACTTCTACCATATTGTACTCCGAGCAAGGTTTGGCCCATTTCTGGTGCCCCCAGCCATGGTACAGATACTATGTTCCTAAAAACAGCATAAAACCATACTCACTGTATTTAAGAGAATGGTCCATGCAAATTTAAGCAAATACAAGAAAATAATGTGTTTCATTGATAGTTAACTCTTAAAAAGGTTTGCAAAAGATGTTTTGTATAATTATTCCTTTTTTAATTTTTCAATTGTTTTGTTGAGGTTTGGAAAATCAGTTAAATGCTGTTGATATTCATTTAAATAACACTTCCCAATATAATTTGTATATAATATGGTAAAAATATTTTGTTAAACATTTTTTTAATATATAATTTTGAAAATGTAGGAGGCTCACCTGAAACACAAAAAACTAATCAATGGCTTTTAATCCATGGCTACGACAGGTGAAACCAGCACGCATGCACAAGTGAAACCACACAGACACGCACAAGTGAAACCACAGACACAGTCACACATGCACATGCACATGCACACGCACATGCACATGCACATGCACACGTACTGCTGTCAGTGATATCAGGTTACAATAGGTGAAACCACACACACCATTTAGTACACACGTACCAAATAGTTTCCTCTTTGTTCATAGCATCCAGTGTATAGTCAACTGAGCGTGGAACAATTGGGTTTTTTCCAGTGTCACTGTATGAACCATATTCGTTCATAAACCACAGTCATACTACATTATACTGTTCATGTTTGGGCAGTACGTTTTTCAAACTCTGCTTGGATTTGGCGTTAGGAGAGGAGCCAAACAATCTGTTTGACATAAGAATTTACAAACACTACGACTGGCTGGTCAAGAGACATCACAAATAAATAATTAACAAATACAGTTTGCTCTACCACCATGTATAGTGTAATAAAGCACACTTTTGCCCTGAACTATTATAGTTAAAGCATGAGAACACTGATAAAGTACTGTCTGCACCTTTGATCTTTCACCAAAGCATCTTAGAATAAAAATAAATAATATATAATATGTTGTGGTCTAACAGTAGCAATTTTAATAATATATACAAGAGCAATACATATGCATTAATAAACCAATTTTATCCTCACGGCATCATTAATGGCATGGTATGATAATTACACTCAGTAAGTGGAATTCCGACTCCCACAAAACTATGCTAATAACAGTGTTTATTCCCACTGAGAGGTGGATGGGGAAATACGAGCTTCATGTATCAACTCTCATTTCTCTCAATCAGGAAGTAAAAAGAGTCGATTTATGTTGGACTTATATTTCATTCAATACACGGAAGCTCATATGACATATGGTCGGTGGTTCTGTCAATGAAACTAATTAATAGCTTAACAATGCATGTGGACTTTGTATACTAGTAGAAACATTATCATAGGTTGACAAAAATTCTTTCATTGATTCTTGAGCATTCTCAACATATAATTAAATTTCTCTTATATTTGATAAGTATCATCCTTCAAGTAAAGTATACTGTTACCTAGATACATTTTAGTGGTCAAAGACATCTAATAATATTTTATCTTATTTTAAATATATTAACATGAATTTATCTATGCATTTTTTCCCTCCCTCCTTCCTTCCTTTCATCCATCCCCCATTCAATCATCCAACCATTAAATCACCCATCCATTCAGTCAGCCATCCAACCATCCTCCCTCCCTCCCTCTCTCTGCCCATTCAGTCATCTACCCGTCAAAGGTCCGGGTGAGAATGAACCTTCAGTAACCCATACCTGATTGTTTTTTTAACAGATAAACAATAGGTGTCATTCCCTACCTTGACATCAGGACTTTTTATTGTCAATTTACATTACTGTAAAGATCCGGGTTAGAATTGGTCTTCAGTAACCCATGCTTGTCGTAAGAGGCGACTAACGGGTTCGGGTGGTCAGGCTCGCTGACTTGGTTGACACATGTCATCAGTTCCCCATTACGCAGATCGATGCTCATGCTGTTCATCACTGGATTGTCTGGTCCAGACTTGATTATTTACAGACTGCTGCCATATAGCTGGAATATTGTTGAGTGGGGCGTAAAACTAAACTCACTCACTCACCCATCCAATCATCCATCCATCTACATTTTATTTCTATATTTTGTTTTACAGAAACCATTGACTTCAATAGATTGGCTTCAGCTATCTGCACACTTTGTTCAGCTTTATTCTGTGTACACATCCAGCCATAACCATTTCCCTTAGACTGACTGACTGAGTATGGTTTTACGCCGCTTGTAGCAATATTCCAGCAACCTCACGGCGGGGGACACCAGAAATGGGCTTCACACATTGTACCCATGTGGGGATTCGAACCCGGGTCTTCGGCGTGACGAGCCAACGCTTTAACCACTAGGCTACCCCACTGCTCCATTGCCCTTAGAGGTACTTACATAAGCAAGTTTCACTTCTTCATGGACCCTGATTTCTTCTGAATAAAAATGTTTTAATCACACCTAACATGTAAAATTGACCTACAATGGCAGTCAGTGTTGTTTTCAACACATTATTGACTAGGCAGTTTCAAATCAATTCATTAATTACCCGACAATGCAAGTGGTAATCCCCACTGATTCTTATTGTCCCATTAATCTCTAATCAACATTAAGTTGACAGGGAATCCATCTTTGTATGAGCTGTTGTCAGTGCAATAAGGTAATAAACATTCAAGCACTGAATAAGAGATAATACAACATTGAGCAGTAAATTCCAACAGAAAATACAGATTGTAAACATCAAGGTCATTATGTAATTTTTGTGTGTGTCTCATACACTTGTATTGTTTGTGTAACAATGCATGAAATGGGGTAACGGATTCAATAATGGCAGTTTGTCAACTTGAATACATTTCTAACGGGATCAGGTGATCAGGCTTGCTGCCTTGGTTGACACATGTCATCGGTTCCCCATTGCGCAGATCGATGCTCATGCTGTTGATCACTGGATTGTCTGGTCCAGACTCGATTATTTACAGACCGCTGCCATATAGCTGGAATAATGCTGAGTGTGGCGTAAAACTAAACTCACTCACTCACTGTCACACTGAAAGAGTAGGTGTGTATGCTTTGGAGATAAACCTACTGCAATTTAAGGTTGTCTAGCTGTGGATTTGATACTTCTGAGCAAGTCTTCTTCGAGTTATCGAGTCTTGTTAAACCCGTGAAGATCTGGGTTAGAATTGATCTTCTTCCATTCTTGTCCTAGGAGGCATTTAACAGGATGGGTGGTCAGGCTCGCTGACTTGGTTGACATGTGTCATCGTATCCCAATTACATAGATCGATGCTCCAGCTGTTGATCACTGGATTGTCTGGTCCAGATTTGATTATTTACAGACAGCTGCCATACAGCTGGAATATTGCTGGGTGTTAAACAACAACCAAACCAAACCAGGATCTTGTTAAACGCTGCACTCAAAAGTATTCTTGCTATATGACGTCAATCTGTAAATAAACAAGTGTGGACCAGACATTCCACTGACAGCATCAGCATCAATCTGGGATATGATGACACGTGTCAACCAAGCCAGCGAGCCTGACCACCCGATCCTGTAAGTCGCCTCTTACGACAAGCATGGGTTACTGAAGACCAATTCTAACCCGGATCTTTACAGTAATGTAAATTGACAATAAAAATTTTAATGCTAAAGTCCTGATGTCAAGGTAGGGAATGACACCTATTGTTTATCTGTTAAAAACAACCAGGTACATGTTTACAGTGAACTAAGCCTGTTGACAGAGACACACCTAGGACGGAATACAAACACACAATACGATGATAATCTCCTAACAAGACTCAGAGCACTGCTACAAACAACAGCAAGCATGATATACGATTTATGAAATCATAAACTTGCACTATAAATACATTCTTAAAGCTGAAAAGCTACCAGATTTGGCTAGTTATAGTAACAGACTACCTTTTAACCTCTTATTACCATAATCGTCTCGAAGGTTGTATATATCATATTGTCGGTCATAAGGATTTGAACAAGGCCACAATTTTTTTTTCGGTTCAGATGTCTAGTTTGGACCTGGTAAATATAATCATATTTTGAAGTTACATATTCAGTGTCAAGATGTGCCTCCATATATCACTTTCGATGCTTGAATATATTTATACAAATTTGCATTGCATATGTAAATACTAGCAAAGGTAGATTGGTGAGTTGAAGTTTAACATCATATCAGCAATAATATTAGCCTTTGTCAAGCATGTTACATATTTTGTATTCCTAATACAATTATATTACATTTACTATATGGAAATAATTGAGGGTAGGAAGAGTTAATCATACAATGTCATCCATTAAATACTAGATTTAAAACATAATTTACACAAAAAAGGTATGAATTTATATTTAAGGGAATTGCTCTATCTATTGCATAGTGTCAAAAAATTTGAAGTCCTCTTTGTCTGTAAAAATACCCATAAATATGAATTTATTGTTTGAGTGAACTGTCCTATTTATCATATTGTGCCAAATGATTTGAAGCCCTCTTTACCTGCAGAAACACCCATAAATATGATTTATCGTTTGAGTGAGTGACCTTTTATATCACATAGTGTACAATGATTTTACAGCCTTGTTTACATGTGGAAACATGGTGTGCGGACAAAAAACCCTGTGGACAAAACCCCCCTGGGACAAAACCCCCTAGGACAAAAGCCCCCTAGGACAAAAAAAACCACCATGTAGGACAAAAAAACCAAAGCTCCAAATGAATAATGAAAATTGTTTATCAGTCAAATATTTATTCATCTGATCTGAGCACTAGTTTGCCTCTCAACACAACATCTACAAATCAGGAAATTCCAATCGAAACTATTTGGGAAAAAAATTGCTGAAAAAGCATACACAGATGAATGGAGCTTAAAGTGGGTATTGTTGGGTGTCTTCATTTGCCATGTCTATTTGATTGTGATGTCATACTTATCTGATTGTGATGTCATGTTTATTGGATTGTGATGTCATATTTATCTGATTGTGATGTCATGTCTATTTGATTGTGATGTCATGTTTATTGGATTATGATGTCATATTTATCTGATTGTGATGTCATGTCTATTTGATTGTGATGTCATGCTTATCTGATTGTGATGTCATGTTTATTGGATTATGATGTCATATTTATCTGATTGTGATGTCATGTCTATTTGATTGTGGTGTCATGTTTATTGGATTATGATGTCATATTTATCTGATTGTGATGCCATGTCTATTTGATTGTGATGTCATGCTTATCTGATTGTGATGTCATGTTTATTGGATTATGATGTCATATTTATCTGATTGTGATGTCATGTCTATTTGATTGTGATGTCATGCTTATCTGATTGTGATGTCATGTTTATTGGATTATGATGTCATATTTATCTGATTGTGATGTCATGTCTATTTGATTGTGATGTCATGTTTATTGGATTATGATGTCATATTTATCTGATTGTGATGCCATGTCTATTTGATTGTGATGTCATGCTTATCTGATTGTGATGTCATGTTTATTGGATTATGATGTCATATTTATCTGATTGTGATGTCATGTCTATTTGATTGTGATGTCATGCTTATCTGATTGTGATGTCATGTTTATTGGATTATGATGTCATATTTATCTTATTGTGATGTCATGTGTATTTGATTGTGATGTCATGTTTATTGGATTATGATGTCATATTTATCTGATTGTGATGCCATGTCTATTTGATTGTGATGTCATGCTTATCTGATTGTGATGTCATGTTTATTGGATTATGATGTCATATTTATCTGATTGTGATGTCATGTTTATCAGATTGGTTTGTAACTTTGATAACACTGATTATTATTTGATAAACATATTTCATTTTGAGGAAAGGATATTTCTGAAGGTGGCAATTTTCTCAATCATTTCAAGACTGGCAGTTTATTCCCCCATTTAACTTATACAAGGTATGCAGGGCTCAATTTGCTGCACGGAGTTGCTTCCCTTGGCTACCAGGATCTGCTTTTTTCAGTTTGATTCAAGATTCAATCAGTTAGGATCAACGGTTTCTCAGCACCAAGTTTCATCTGATATGAGTTTAAGACCTGCCTTACTGGTGTCTTTTGATCAGATCAAGCTGACACTTTTAATATTGCTGCAATAACTCACTCAACCAACTCTCTACAACTGAACATTTGTTGCAGAAAAAGTAACAAGAAAAAGAGTGAGTGAGTGAGTGAGGAACTATGGGATGCAGGTATCAGACATTTACCAGGTAATTTGATGAAACTACTAGTACAGATAAAGTAATTAACAAACCTAGAAACATAATCCAGCCAATCAGAATTCAAACCTAGGTACCTAAGGGACATAACTCAGCACTGCACCTTTGACCACATTAGGACCCCCCTTCCCCAAGACTACAGATAAAACACCATGTCTCTGCTGCTTCCTGATTCCACAAACCCACAATTGTTTGTTTTTAAAAATACACAAATTCAATATACCTCACAGTGTTTAAAAAAATTACATTTCAAGCATTTAAGCATTTGTAACTAATTGTTGTTTTAAATGTCAAAATATATTTATGGTGAAGAGTTTTTATTTGGTACAAGTGACAGTACAAATTTTGGTCATGTGTAAAGGTAATATATGTTTTTATTCCATGACTAAAATACTGATTCCATACTTCATGATGTTAATTTGTATATACTTGTCACAAGAGATCATATACACCAATCCTTTTACATGAATATTCATAAGGGTTACCAATAAAATACCTAACCTGTCATACAGACCTCTGAAACAAATATATCCAAACAGCCAGTGCAATTCTATCTTTGGTAAGTCCAGATTATAGCAGTGTCGGGCTGAAGTGAAGAAAGTTTCTTGATCCCGTTTATATTTTAATGGGACTTTTTTCAATAGGTAATATTATCTTTCTTCATTTACATTTATAAAAGAAATGTTTCAAAAAAATATTGACATCATATATTCACTTAAAGACTATTACCAAGTGATATAAATTTAAAATAAACTTCATATAAAATACGTTTTCAAACATTCTTTTTGTCAATACACTACTTCCCCCTCTCTTGGTTGGAGATGAAATCAAATATAATATAAGTATGGGGATAGCCTTACAATGACAAAGATTTTCATATGGCAGTGTTAAAAATAAAACTATTCAAACAACAGTATGTGGCCGCCGGCATATTAATGATCTGCTCTGTTAACTTCCGCGTAGGGTGGCATATATTCCTCACTTCAGCACCCAATAATACAGGTGCACTTAATTGACGTTTTTTAATTTACGTCTGTTGGGATGACTTTGTGTTTTGAGGTAACAAATTAAACACGTTTGCTTTTAAGAAAAATGTTTTCCGTGACAATACACAGGTCGTCCTGCTCTTGGAGCGTTTAGGAGACGTATCTGTTTTGACTTGCAGAAAACCTCCTCCTTTATATTATGAAACATTAAACGACTGTCTCAGTTATAAAATTCCTTTCCGCCACGTAACAAAGACGCCGAGTCACAAACTGGGCGCATTTCCACGTCGTTGGGAGACGAGTTCCTGTCTGTCACACAACGTAGACATGGGAGGGCTGGGCGATCCCGCAGTTTAACATCAGCACCAGTTGAAACTTAATGTGCCATACATTTACCCTCACTTCGTTGCAAGTTGTTTATCTACAAATCACACGCCCCACCTATGTAGGCTGTTGCCACGTTGTAGAGTCTGCCACGCCAACGATGGTATTTGTATACATTTTTCGTTACACAACAAAATATGTATGTTATGTAAACAAAACAAAAACAGTATCGTGACAGGCTTTTTCCCACCTGATTAGCTATGTGTATTTGTGAATTTATAAGAAATGTCCCATAACAATACCACAGGATTTGTCATATAATTAGTGACATTAACTAAAAACTCTTCCCAGGGGGAACTCACTCACTCACTCAAGTCCAGCAAATAACTCACGAGACGAGTTTGCACTATACCAAGGTGATTTATATCAACTATCACTCACTCATGCCATCACACCCACTCAGAGACACACACACACATTAGCACACCCACGCGTTGAAATACATTATTTTGACAACCAATTTAATTATTTTCTAAAAGTTTATATTTCTCTTCATAACCACATCTGGTCTCCTGTAACACAAACGCCCACGGACTCATTCACTCCTGAAATGAATTATTGTGATAACTAGTTTCACTGTTTTAAATGTTTCCATTTTACTTCCAAGTAAGGTATCTTCACAACATGACACGTGGTCTACCGTACCACAAACACCCACTCACTAACTCATGGAAATGAATTATTCTGATAACTAGTATCAGTGTTCCAGATGTTTCCATTTTACTTCCGAGTAAGGTATCATCACAGCATGACAATCGGTCTACTGTGACACATAACACTCTACTTCCAAAACTGACCACCAACACCATCAGAATACACGCAACGTCACCGCATGTACGTTTCCGCCATCGATCACTGACAAGCCCTCGCAGGCCTGCTACAACATAAATATTTATCTACCACAAACTATCCTTCGCTTCTCACGGCCGTGACCAGGTCAGCTTGGTGTATATCCGACACAGCTTATCTGAATACAAAACGAACAATCACACGTTGCTATTTCTGCTGAAAATAAATCAATCAATGGCAATAAAAAGTAACAATTGTTTTTAATGTGTGTAATGTGATATGCTGGTACAAAATGTACTTCGTCAGGCTTAAACAAGCCTCCGAGGCAATAACTGTTAGACTGAATAAAATATTCCAAAAGTATCTACATGTTATATCAACAGATGGTCCCTTAAAAACTTACTTGCCCTCTTGTTGACTTGCCCATTATAGAGATACAGTGAGTGAGTTTTCTAAGGCCGCTTTGAGCAATATTCCAGCAATATCACCTCGGCGGACACCAGAAATGGGCTTCATACATTGTACCCATGTGGGGAATCGAACCTGGGCCTTTGTCTTGACGAGCGAACTTTTTAACCGCTGGGCTACCCCATCGCCCCATGGATCGAGTTAACATACGCCCGTGGGCTGTCATTCAGGAATACTGGAGCAAGGCTACTTGCTCTTCTTTGTAACTCAAAAATTTAGTATCATTAATTTTTATTAACAAAATGTACAAAATCATACTGTTTTTATTATTACAAAAACATGCCATACACACACAAAAATACACATATGGTGTATGCAATAGAGAAGAAATAACCCATTAATTCATTCGCCTCCTTAGAAACGGTAACTGCGTTTATAACGAACTGATGGATATAACGAACAAATCTTTTACTATAGCGGTCGGCACTAAAAGACTTGTTCGTTACATCCATCAGTACCCGGCCACTAAATTTAGCTGTATATTTTAGTCGAAATACGTATAACGAACCACGGTTATAACGAACTAAGAATAGTGGTCCCATTGAGTTCGATATAACCGTGGTTTACTGTATTAAGAATATTTACGCATTATTGCGTCAAGCCAGAGTACCACATATCATAACACGTCACAGCTTGGATTGTTCTAAATGTATACAATGTCATACATAACCATCGATTCTTTTTGCTTTCTATAGTAAGAGACTATCAAACTAGGGAGTGAATATGGCTTTATATAGCTAATACCTAATATTAAATTTATATACCAGAAGATTAGGAGTTGGCGTGACGTGTTATTTGCATGAATAATAAATAGATGATATTATATGAGTGCCCATGTCATACTATGTTTATGACACGAGTGCCTAAATATTGGTATTTCCCGAGCGAGAGCGAGGGATATACCGATATTTAGGCACGAGTGTCGTCAACATTGTATGATATAGGCACGGATATGATATTCTGTTAATACCGAAGTCGTCAATTGATGAAAATAACCCAAATCTACTTTCAAACATAGCTGTCTACCCAACGTCGGCTCATGTAGAACGCAACGTCACAGAAGAAACGTGACCCCATAGCATTGTTCATGACACAAGAGATATTTTGTTCAGGGCATCGTATGAAAAATATGAACCCCGATATGTTCGCCCTCGTAGGTAATAAAGCATAATGTAATCCGGATACAGTTTAAGTAATACTGAACCAACCAACCGAAACTATCTTCCATGATCAAATGTGATCGATCTCTGAAGAAGTCAACATGACAGTTATATACCAGTATTGAATAGAGTTTACGGAACTGACTCCAAATTCGTGTCATTGATGTTATTCTGATTCAGAACTCTGTCCCATGACCGGCCGTATGGTTGGTATATGACTAACTTCGTGATGTACCAGTCAAGACGTTCTGTAGCAAAAGCATTATCTCGTTCAAGTCGTGACGGTTCTCTATGTTTAGTAATCAGATACGCAGTTCACATGACTGAAAACCTGACATAACTGTACGCACAGGTAATCTTTCGCAATCCCCTAACATTTTTACGTCATGTTTATTTACAACGCAGTTGTTTACAAATATACGTATGTGAGCGACTGATGTAAAAATACATCCGTGTTCTAACTGCTGTAAGCATCTTGTCCCTTCGGTCTTAATTCCAATTATGATTTCATTATTTCCATTTGTAAATAGATACAAGCAGAGCAGTAGTGTTGACTTTCAAATTTCTGTTTCATATTAACTAGGTTTGAACAACAAATCCATATTTGCAACCGGGATCTCAATTGCAACCCAGAAAGGAAACACGCCGATTCACGGAATTAAGCTCTCATTCAAGGAAGTACATCGGCTGACTGACCAATCAGATTCAAACAAACTGTCAACGGTGAAACCCCGGGATGGCGGGAGCGGGTGTTAGGGGGAGCGGCTTTGTAATACCTAGATACCATTGTAAACAAAGCAGGATGTATACAAACATTTCGTTGTCAATATTATGGTTGAGTGCCTCGCGGGACTCACGCTCAGTGACGGGTATGAATGATTCAAAATCACCCTGGGGCTACACCTTTCGCTGATAAGTGAACTATTCATTTTACCCGCCTGAACAGATTTAACATATCGTGATAAGAGGTGAAGGAGCGGCGTTTCTTGCCCATGGAAATGTCAGACACGCAGTGTAAACCTAGCTACACAATTCCTGAAATAGCTAAACAAAGATTAAGACTGACGTATGCTGTGTGTAACGTCTCCAGTAGATGTACGTGGCACGTCAATCAGGGCAGTTGTTCTTGGAAGCATATTGTAGCAGACCTTTCCTCACATCGCTTTGTTGTCTTCCGTCAACATCTGTTAGGAAATATTCTCGGTATTTTGTTTAAGATACAGAAAGTAGAAAGTCTTAAACTTAAATATCTTAATAAGTGAATCTGCTGTAATTGTCTTTTATATAATTGTCAGGAATAGAAAGTTATGTCAATGTGTCTCCATAGACGACGAAAGTCTTAAAATAATGTAAAATATTGTGTGTGAACGTCTCTCTCTCTCTCTGTCTCTCTCTGTCTCTAGACCCCCAAATGTTAATTCAAAGTGAGTTAGTGAGTGAGGTTGAACTGTACTTTGGTTTTTCTGATAACAGCTCAATTTAGGAATGCCAAACAAGACGCTCGAAGAAGGACGCGAGCCTATAGAAGAAACATACTGAACCGATATAGAAAAGGATAATGGGTAAAGGAATTTGTACGTCCCCCAATATGCATTTCTTTGTTTGTGTACTGCTCTTTGAGTCCCCAATACCCTCCAAACAGTCCCCCCAATACCCTCCAAAAGTCCCCCAAATATCGAGAACCAAAAAGGGGCTCGCAGCCTCACGTATGGATGACTTCTGCAGAGAGTATCTTCCCTCTGAGAAGGGCGGTGGGGTAGCCAAGTGGTCAAAGCGTTGGTTCGTCACGCCGAAGACCCGGGTTCGATTCCCCAAATGGACACAATGTGTGGAGCCCATTTCTGGTGTTCCCCGCCGTGATATTGCTGGAATATTGCTAAAAGCGGCGTAAAACAATACTCACTCCCTCCGAGAAGAAATTCAACAATTAATTCATCAGTCCATATACGCAAAAGACGCGTGCTCTTACAGGTGTTTTATTATCTGCCAAATATATATGTATATAACATATCACAGAAACTGTCCCCTTTCCTATGAGAATGTTCGATAAAAATATTTTTATCCATTTCAAACATGGTTCACGAACAGGAACATCGTCAGACGACAGGAACATCGTCAGACGACAAGAATATTATTCTCAATTGTCCCATATCGTGACCTGAAACATAAATTAAGTCCCAGATACCGCTTCATAGAACAACCATTTTTCCATGTCCACCTCCCGTGACGGATGGAACTATGCCTCTGCCTTGGCGGTGACCTAGTGCCCCAGTGAATCGATCGTTACCCTCGGGCAAAAGGCGGGAACATGGGGTCTTTCAGTTCGCGGAAGGACCATAGACTGGTCCTGTCTCTAGTTAGCGCTGCCACTTGAGAAAGATTTGAACAAACCATACAGACTCTGATTTTCTAGAAAACGTACACACCGTTGTCAACGAGTGTATCAAACATGCACCCATAAGAATAAACGAATTTGGTTTTCCGATGAAGCATGGTGTTGCCAAGGTAACAAACATTTCATCA
The DNA here is from genome assembly GCF_003918875.1 of Haliotis rubra. NCBI lineage: Eukaryota > Metazoa > Mollusca > Gastropoda > Lepetellida > Haliotidae > Haliotis > Haliotis rubra. Next base: position 3,903,869 of record NW_025765558.1, on the reverse strand, counting down.
TCTTAATTCAAATCGATAAATGTGTAGGTTTATAAAGATTTGGATATTGATCACATAAACCCACAGAAACGCAACTTACGTATGGCCTAATCCATTAAACGGATCTACTTGGAATATAAATAAATTGCATCACCCTTTCCGCGAAGGGAGGTTTTGCCAGTCATCGTGATTTGAATCAGTCAGTCAGTATGAATAAGGTATCTTACATTTCCCCTCACGACAGAACGTATGTACCCTTTCACATTAGCAATAAATTATTAATAACATGCAAAATACCACGTGGTCGTGCTTCATTACGAAGACTGTTTGAACCGGACACAGCTCCACGTGGTGCTGAGGTTCATTGTTGCACGCGCAGACTTGTTTCTGTTTACAAAATAACCGAATCCCAAACAAGCCAAATAGACATACACTTTCATAACTGGTAAGTCCATGGACACAAACGTATATTACAAGTCAAAAACGTTAATATTACGATTTATTTGGAATTTTAGTTTGTTGCGGATAAATGATATTTACAAACAATGTGTACGTGTGGAATATTGTTTCGTAGAGAATAGGAGATATGTGTGATTTTCTTAGAGGTCCTCTGATTAAGGAATGTGAATTCTTTTGGGGTGAGTGCTAACTGTCTCGACCTGACACAGTCACCTCGCTAGCGATTCACCCACTCGCCCTGTTCAGCCAGACACAAAAATCCCCCACAGGGCAGACATACCACGAAACTTGACAAGAGTCACGCGGTACGCGCGTCTCGATCAGGCATGCTATCGTTGTAGGGAGTCGGAGGGATCCCGAATCTCCAAGCCAGTCATACCCCTTGACGTTATTATCAAACATATCGATTTAGGCACACATAGTAACGTTAGCAGTGTGCTCGTATTCCATTAGTGAGTTCTATCGATTGTCTCTGTTGGCGCGGTTTCAGCTTGCCATTCATGGCCAAATACCAACCAACAAGTCCGGGGGTGATGGGTTGTGAAATAAAATATGTTTTGCTTCCTAGTCGACTCATTTGAGAATTTATTATAAATAATATTCAAACATACTCATATTGGGTTGTAGCGTCCCGATTTCGTTGATAATTTCAATACTGTCAACATAAACAAATGATAAACATGTTGTTTATTGGTATACACATTCCAGTGGGTTCCCGAACACACCATAATAGACTCGACCATGACTGCTGTGAATCGAAACCATGTGACCTGAACGTAGCCCGCGCTGGCAAGCTGCCAGCTTTATTATCATAGTGGACGAGCCCATTTCCTGGGGATCAGACTCAAACATGAAAGCATGTTTTATATTGTGAAAAATCAGTTTTAAAAGGGTTCCTTGTCAAAATATGCTAAAGTCTCATGTAAAATGTATCGAATAAGATAGGTGTGTTCAAATTTAACAATCTTGTAATTTCGAATGTAAACAAACGCGCGAGTCACGTGTTGTTATCCCGGTAAATAGTGGATTCGCCCGTAAACCAGACAGACGTCAATTGAAACTTTGCCAACGGTCGTCTATTGGCCCAGTTTGTGAGTAGCGGTTGTAAAAGCACGACTAGCGACGAGCACACACCAGAACCACGCTGACTTTCAGAGCGACAACATCACAACTCGTTTGTTGATATTTACATCTGAGAGTGCTCTTCAACGTCTATGGCCATGTATCCCAACGCTACGAGAGGTTATATGCCATTCGTCACTCCAGCTAACAAGCGTAGTACGAAGCATTCAAAACACTGCAAACACTCTTCGTCAATGAAGTCCAAGGCGGGAGGACCCGACACGAAGACATACCGAGTGACTCTTCGCGACAGAAATGGCTTTACCTACACTTACATTATCCAGGCTGATGGAACTAAGTCCCTGCCAGTGTTGTGTGAATCCAAAGTCACAGGACCCAACGGTTTCTCCAGTTCCTTACCCAACCTGGCGGAAGCTGCTCTAACAGGCAAACGTCTTCAGATGCCCAAAGAAGAAGCCAAAGAGGAAGGTTCAAAGAATGGATTTTTTACCTCCCTGATTCAGTACATTCGGGGAAGGACAAAATCGAGCTCCTCAAAATCGAAATCAAAACGGAAGCCGAAACCGATGGTTCAAAGAAAACGCCAGAGGACCATCTCAACCATGTCCAACCTGGACCCTATTCAGGAGTCTCCCGAGGAGGACAGCGAAGAAGACGCTGAGTCGTACAGTCACGATTCCGTGTCCACAAGCAGCGACACAAGCAGTCTAGAAGAGCCCGAACCATGAGACGCGAGATCCATGTAAAAGGGAAACGCTTCAACCGCAGCGACTGTGTCCCGTGGGACAACATCGCCGACAAGCACCATCGCCTGCTACATGTCATACAGGGCGTGTACGTCATGACCGCGAGGGGAAGAGAAAACGTGATGTGACTAGGTCTGTTCCTTGCCATAAGGAATGCCTGTGAGCTGACAGAGTGAACAATTCTATGGACAGTACACAATGTGATATTGAACTGACTGTTTACGCTTCACTTCTGAAGTTTGTACGCTATTGCGTTAACAGGACTGACTAAACGGTCGAGAGCACGTGAATCGCTTCGGACTCGGTCTCTCAGCGCGAGCCATCGCATACCGAGACGGTTCAGGGGAGGGTTGCCTGGGAGACAATGCTGAACTATTTGGAGGGAAGGAGACCCTCAAACGACTTTTATAGCCTCCTGCTTTTCACACCAAAGACTTTATCTGTGCTGCCGCCCGAATCTGGGTTAACGAACTTTAAAAGATGTGCTTTTTACCTGGACTTTTATAAGACTATGCAAATTATGTAAAACGATGTGAAAACGGAAATATATCAGTGTGCTTCCTTATAAAGGATCAGTTATTTTAAGGACTTTTTGTCCACCCAGGTTGGTCCGTGAAAGTATTGTCTATTGTAGTTATTGATAGTTCTGTATCTTTAATTATTCTAACTGTTCTGTATCCCCTAGCCAGTATTCCTAGCGTGTTTCATCCGAGATGAACGACACCTATTCCAATTTGCCTTTAAATGCTAATTTATTCCTAAGTTAAACTTTCTTGTGAAATATCAACGTGCCTGTATATTTATTTATCTGCCAGAGAAATAATTTATTTTGTTACCAATAAGCAATGCATTGTATTCAGAATACAAAGTTATCAGTGTGTTTGTGTTTGTAAACATGGAGAGAGCGCAAGATGGCAACGTGGCTGAGTGAAAGTGTGTGTGGGCGGGGCGCGCATGGAGTGTCTGACCATACATTGTAATACATTTGAAATGCATTACAGTCTTGTTTCAAATTCATTGTTCCATTGTTAAGTTGCCTTCATGGTCAAGTGACAATTGTTGTGTGTAATATTTACGGGTATGAAAGAAGGCGTGGGTGTTAATTTGACAAAGTCAATATTCCATATTGTTCCAAATAACTGGGTCAGACTTCTACAAATGTTTACCATATTCTGCCATGTTATCCTGACTGAAATACTTTGGTTCTTCTAAAATGTTTTCAAAACGGATTTTTAGGTGGTGATTGATAACATTCCCAGTCTAATCAGTTGCGAAAGCAACCGACGTGTCCAGTCCTGTCGCTATTGTTCCAAAATCGCCCATTGAAAATTTTCCATCACGGCAGACTAAATTTAGCTGGGCCACGGGATCGATTGTGCCTACGTCAATTTGGCGGCAGGTTTGCACTGCGTTGATTGGTTGATACACCAGTCAATGACCAATCGCAGCGTTCTTCCCGTACACGGCCAGGCAATGAGTACGACAACAAACATGTGTAGAATTCTGACCCAGTGAGAATGGCGGATTGCCAGCGTTCCTATGTTGTACAGCTACCAAGCTACTCTGAGCATTATCAATGCACAACCAATGCAAATGTGTTATATTTTGTCATGAAATTGTTATTTTTTGTGCAATGTTTGACTTTCATAAAAGAGATTTGTACGAAAAAAAGACAATGACCAAAAATAAATTTATGAAACTCATAAAAAAATACTTGTTTTTGTTGACAACTTGTGATGTCTTATGGACAACCTTATCTCATCGGAGATGGATTATGAATGTTTTAAAATACATCTGAAGTTTTTAAAAAGAAAGTTGTTTATAAATCTACCTAATGTTTTTGTTCTTCAGATGTATTTTGAAATATAACATTGGTATCAACAACTGTTGACTTTACAAGTAACCATCAACTCGGATCACATATAAATATAGCAAGCAACACCCATCTTAAGTACAGATTCCCCAACAGCCAGACCAATGTTAAATGACCCACACTTTCAACTGACTAATTGGAAAATAACAATTTTAACACCTGTTGACCAATTAGCAATTTATATTCCAAGACAACATGTCCCAGTAATCTTTTCATGAATAAATTTGTCAGTTCACGAACAAATTTATTCATGAAAAGACAGGCCACCAATCCGTGTAATATTCTGATAACAAATACTTTATACAAATACGTTAAATTATTATCTTCAAAAGGTTGGAACTTCCGTGGGTTTGTTAATCCACAAACTGTTGGAAATCTCGCTTCCCTTTCAGTGTATCACGTGACAGGGTGGTTTTCAGTCTTGATTAGATGCGGCTTTCCCACAACTTATTAATACCAATGGACACTTCCTGTATAGGTTCCCCTAAGTAAGTCCAACTATGTATGGTATTATGAAAACACTGGGACGTCCTCATCACTTTCGTTGTGACTGAACATCTCATGGCTTCTCAAATCCCTGGTTAGACAAATTGTAAACACTGCGTCCTTGTAAAAAGAAACAAAAATCGATACACACTGAACGGTAATTAAATCCGATACTTGCAGGTTGTAAGGCGTACATAGGCTGAAATGTCATTGAAAACGGATATCCAGCTCTCAGTATGTTTTCTGTTTTGCTTTCTAATCCCATCCTTAAAGGGGGGTGAGGTTTGGACAAACAGCCCAGCCAGTCTGATCTAAGTCAACAATCACCATTGCGTCTGCCTGCCACTATATTTGCATACAGTTGTAATGGTTTCAACACGATAATAATAACACGAATCACAGAGATACAACGTCTCAAAACGACTGACTGACTGACTGAGTTTGGTTTTACGCCGCTTTTAGCAATATTCCAGCAACATCACGGCGGTGGACACCAGAAATGGGCTTCACACATTGTACCCATGTGGGGATTCGAACCCGGGTCTTCGGCGTGACGAGCCAAAGCTTTAACCATTAGGCTACCCCACCGCCCCCTCAAAACACGAACTGTCGATAATGGATCGTTGCTCATAATATCAATCACTGGATTGTCTGGTCCAGACTTGATTATTTACAGATAGCTGATTGGGGTGTAAACAAATACCCACGTTGATAATAGCCACAGCCTTTGACCAATGGAGCATAGGCTTTTTTCTTGAATATTACAATCTCGCAGCTTATGTCACATGCCGGACGGTTTTAAATTTTTTTGGATTTGTTTCAAAAAGGAAACGTTGATAAATATCTTGTTGCACATATTTCCTTGTAGAACGCGGTAATAAGACATCAGTCTCATTTACCAGCACGTAACGTCTGAGCTGTCAAGACAATAGGCCAGTCAAAACATGAGGTGGCGTAGATGCTATTTAAAAAACAGACCAAAAAAACAACAACAACAACAAATATGTGTTAGACGCAGAGGGCGGTAGGGTAGCCTTGTGGTTTAAGCAGTCGCTCGTCCAGATGAAGATTGAGTGAGTGAGTGAATGAGGTTTTACGCCGCTTTTAGCAATATTCTAGCAATATCAGTGCGGGGGACACCAGAAATGGGCTTCACACATTGTGCCAATGTAGGTAATCGAACCTCGGTCTTCGGCGTGACGAGCGAACGCTTAACCACTAGGCTACGCCACCGCCCTCGTCACGCTGAAGACCTGGGTTCGATTACTCACATGAGTTCAATGTGAGAAACCCTTTTCCAGTGTCCGGGATATTGCTGGAATATTGCCCCAAAGCGGCGTAAAACAACACGCACTCACTAACCCAGTTACACAGTGCTGATGATTTCATGCGTAGGTATACGGTTCAAGTGTGTGTAAACAATCTGTACATGTCTCTCGGTGATGTATGCATGTAGTGTAAACACAGGGCGCGTTACAACGTACAAGGTCCGCGCATGTTCTTGGAAATATAGGACGTTAGTCATTGTCACAGGATCAGCAAGCCGTTGGTATCAGAAATGAAAAGTAGGTCAAAGCTCATCAGTGATGCGTTTGTTTGTCACGTGGCACCGTGACGCATCTGCATGTTTGTTTGTTGTTTAACGCCACATTTACCAGTAGCATAGGTCCATGAGTGAGTGAGAATAGTTTTACGCCGATTTTAGCAATATTCCAGCAATATCACGGCGGGGAACACCAGAAATGGGCTTCATATATTGTAACCATGTGGGGAATCGAACCCGGGTCTTCGGCGTGACGAGCGAACCTATAACCACAAGGCTACCCCACCAGGAACATGAAAGCTACCTACAAGTGATCGACTTTGAAGTAGACAAACCAGTGGTTAATGTTATGAGCACCGTTCCATGTTTCTGGGGCACGCTGACATGCTCTGGTTTAAACATATTTTATTGTCCAAAAGACAACAGGATTAGACATGCTCTAAACAAAATGCCATATAACCCGACGAGCATATGTTGCTGGGGACCTATTTCAATCGAGCTGTCGGTCTGGCGATCTGTAAAACATCGAATCTGGGTCACACATTCCCGTGGTTGATATCATGAGCATCGATCCACGCATTTGGGATACGACTTGCATCAGCCAGGTCAGTGAGAATACTCATACGATCCCACCAGACCCTCTTATGACAAGCGACCCGTCATGACCCGTGAAGATCAAGCGACCCGTGAAGATCCGGGGCAGAATAGGTCTGCAGCAACCCATGCTTGCCACAAAAGGTGACTATGCTTGTCGTAAGAGGCGACTAACGGGATCGGGTGGTCAGGCTCGCTGACTTGGTTGACACATGTCATATGTCCCAATTGCGCAGATCGTACTCATGCTGTTGATCACTGGATTGTCTGGTCCAGACTCGATTATTTACAGACCGCCGCCATCTAGCTGGAATATTGCTGAGTGCGGCGTAAAACTAACCTCACTCACTCTTATGACAAGCATGAGCAGCTAAACATCAAATCTGACCCGGATCTTCTCCATCAGCTTTGCAAAAATACACAGAAGAAAATGATCGTCCTGGAGAGATCTCCCTCCCCTCCCTACACCATGTCCTTGAAACTTCTCGATCAAATACACCACACTGTGCTTCGGCAATTCAACGATATTAATCAAATACATTAATTATTTTAATCATCTGGTCTTGCTCTGTTTCTCATCAAAGCACACAGACACAACATTCTTAATTGTTTTGAAATTGTAAGCATTCTTAAATCATGAACGGACACGACTACAACGACTACAACGACAACAACTACACTGACTTGGAGGTTGTGACCAACTTTCATCCGCGAAACGCCTACTTTCAAGACATACTAACATACACTACAGTCATTGATTATCACGTGAACGGTGGCATCCAAACATCTTGGCACAACGTCGGGTAGCCCGGATGAAACAAACCCTGATCTATTCCTAGTGTTGTTTTCATCCAGGTACATAGTAAACAAACACAGTAAGAAAGTTTTTAAGTATGTTTAAGCAAAGCGTTGAACTCTGACAAAAAGAAAGCGTCTCGCCTCGAATACACTACAGCGCAGTAAGAGTAACTGCTCATCCCCAAGTGTTTATGAAGTATCACTACCGACCTCGCTTGTCGAGATAATTTCCTGAACCCGTGGCGGGAAACTTCATCGCTGTTGGCCGTAGTGTGACCTCTCTGACCTTGCACGTGACCCTTGATAAACTGACCACAACGGAGTGTTTGTAAACACATTCCATGACTAGATGCGTGTGAAAATGGAAAGGGTTCGATTTCAGAGATTGTTAAGCGTCTTAATATGCAGTACTGGTATATGCGAATGAAGGTACATGGATCTTTAAGTTATTATTCATTATACATTGAATAACAGTATATTACTTAGACTAACGGTTAGTCTCTGAATACATATAATTTTGATAGTAGCAAATAAACCCATTAAAATTGAAAAGAAGCCCCAGTGAGACCAGAGATTCATAGACTTGCATCATTTAGGGCTTTAGCATTTCAGGGAGAGCTAAGCATTGGGGAAAATAACATGGTTCAGGGACTGTGAGACAGATTATATATACTTGACAAAATAAGTTAGGGATATTGGTATTTTTATGATTGATATTTTATCAATGTGTCAATGAATAAATACATCATTATTCATAATTTCAAAATGTACATATATCCCTAACTATTCTTGTCCAGTATATTACTACTAGACACGTCAACGAGGCCACATGTGTGTATAGCGGATGAGATGAATCTGTGCTAATGACAACAATTACTGTAGTGAATCTGAGGACGTGAGTTTAAAATTAGCTAGGCACGTGGTAATGTTTTTTCTGGACAACCCTAAAATAGATATAACGGAAATTAATGTAATTTGCTCGTGTGTGTTTACAGTCGACCAAAACATTGCTACGTCATCGGAGTGAAATCACGAGCTCTCCGCTCATGCGTGTTTATCTATTTATAGCCACAACTAATAGTACTATCTCGACAACACATCTTGATGCTTTGACCAGCAAACAACCTCAGGTGCGCCGGACGTTATTGTCACGTGACTCAGATTTTCAGCTTACACAAAATCTTGATTAGAAAAACTTGACAACCCATCTTGAGAGTATTGAGCACACATTATGAGACCCACCGTCTACTCCACAGCCCTTTGTGCAATTTTTTGTGTTTCCAGTTTTTGACAGCATGTGTGAGTGTGTGTGCGTGCATTTGTTTTTTGCGGGGTGGTGGTGTGAGCTTTCCAAACATTTCCAATGAGAATTTCAATAATTACTAATTCGGAAAAGTCATAACTGATGCTTTATTAACCATACTTGCAGTATAGCTTGTTCAAGCTTGACAACTTGGTACAAGACGTCCCTCTACAACCGCGTTCTATAACAAACCTCACTCACTCAAGCAACGTTGCACCAATCAGCAGCCAGATTCATTAAAAAGAGCCTTAAAGTACACGACTGTCAATAAAGCCAAATCACGCCATGTCTCGAGTCTTTTCATTTCTGCCGTCCGTACGCCTAATCCAATTTGGCGTTGTCATTCGCCTTCAGCAGTCAATACCACATATAACATGATTACTTAGGACGGCGGCGCACCCTTTCTTCTTACATATGTAAGATACAATTTAGCGAGCAGAGTGGCTGGGCAGATTGTACTTCAAAGCCAAAGTACATTGGTAGTACTATTGGTATCCTTATTGATTAAGCGCTGAGGGCGTATGTTGTGGTCGTCAATGATCACGTCCTTCGTAGCAAAGGTGACTGCGATGGTTGTCAACAGTGTGACCTGGTCACTGGAACGATATTTATCAAAGGCACTCGCATTGACGTATTTTCAAGTGACCATTGATCCACCATTCAGTGAGTGAGTGAGTATGGTTTTACGCCGCCTTTAGCAATATTCCAGCAATAACACGGCGGGGGACACCAGAAATGGGCTTCATACATTGTACCCATGTGGTGAAGCGAACCCGGGCCTTCGGTGCGACGAGCGGACGCTTTAACCACTAAGCTACCCCACGTCCTAAAACGTCATGGATACAGGTGGGTTAACAGGGGTTAAACGTTACATTCAAGACTATTGCACTGCAACATTGCACTGTTCATTAACGCGTAATTACATACGTGTGTATAGGCGGGGTTGGGAGTGGCAGTAGCGGGATGGGTGCGGCAGTAGGTGGATGGGTGTATGCTTCATGAAATAGTCCGGAATAATATCGGCCTTACTGTGCAAGCCCAATGAGTGAGTGGGTGAGTGAGTGAGTGAATGAGTTTAGTTTTACACCGCTTTTAGCAATATTCCAGCAATATCACGGCAATATCAGAAATGGGCTTCACACATTGTACCCAGGTGGGGAATCGAAACTGGGTCTTTGGTGACGAGCGAACGCTTTAACCATAAGGCCACCCAACCCCCACTAGGTTAGGTACAATACGTGTCAAGCAACAATATATACATATTTGAATTGGCGTAACAATCACATACAATTGCACCACAAATATGTCAAATGATCCACCGTCTGAATTCAAATGTACATTTTTGAAAATTCGACAAAGCGCCCCTTCTGCTTGGAGTTTGACCTTGGTTCCCTTTGATATCAGCAACCCGTTCCACTATCATTCAGTGCAGAACATCGAACAAAAGTCCTTTTAGCGGACATTCATCAATGGACTTTCAAGAGAAATTCGTTCAGCATGCACCTAAAATGCACCCACGTTATTCTGAGCACTTTGTAAGCACCTGTTGTCGACGTAAGGCACCTTAGCAGACGACAATACCAAGAGACATTCGTCAACATGCACCAAAAATGTACCCGTGTCAAAGAGGGGGGACTTTGTAAGCACCTGCTGTAGAAGTCAAGCACCCGGGCAGACGACATAATACTGATGGTGGCTCTTCAGGCTGCGGGATGGCATGTGCACACTAGAATCGTCTGAGCCTGACGAGATGAATTTGAACAGGTTCACTCAATGACTGCCGTTTCGTACCGCACAGGATGCAGGAGGTCCCGATGGAGGGCGGTGTGGAGTTTGTGGGGTGTGGAGGGCGGGTGTTTGAGTACAGGGGTACTCAGTGTGCGAAATAGTTTCCGATTTTTGCTAGCCAGTCGGGCTATCTATGCCTGAAAGTTACTAGCCCACAAAATAATTCACTAGTTCGAAATTTGAATGTAGACACCGGTTTCATCATTAAGCTGCTAATAGGAACATTTTTATCAGGCTATAATCTTGTATGATTTAAAAGTGTATTTTGACTTAACAAGTCGGAAGAATGATATATTTACTAAATGTCCCAATGAAAATTCATTAGCCAGTCGGGCCAGTGACTGGAGATTTACTAGAACGACTGGATTTTTACTAGCCACGGGCTAGCGGGTCAGTGGCCAATACGCATACTGCAAGGGTACTAACCCGCATTTGCACGGGTACGGAACGGAATGGAGTAACGGGTCTTCAGTATGACAACTTTCGCTTTCAACCACTAAATATGCAAACTTTATTACATGAACCAGAGATCTATTATGAACTAAGGGTATCACTGCCAGTATTTCGAACGCCAATACTTCCAAGAATTCCACACACGCTACACATTTACTGTCCCGAATGTTTTATAAGAAAATCAATTTTTGTCTAGACTCTAGGAATACTCGCTATCAGAAGCGCGGAAAATTCCCAAGCAAGCTGACCTGGTCCGTGATAATGGAAAAGTCCCATGCACTTCTAGGACCTGGAGAAGCGCCACCTAGTGCTAGTCGGTGAACCTAATGCAGGTGCACGCTCGCGAGTTCGAACGTTGCACGTTATGCAGTCCGTCGCTTAATAATTCATGGCATGCAGGAGTATCGATCTGTTCAGGGCTTCTGTGCTGGGATTGCATCACCGTCATCACAAATGCCCCGCTGTCGTTAGAATCTTCCACGAAAACATGCTATCCCGGAATCTACACTGTCTGGCCATTGCTGAAAACTCAAAATTGGTTAAACCGACACTTGCAGCCAGAAGAGTGAGTGAATATGGTTTTACGCCGCGTTTAGCAATATTCCAGCTATATCACAGCGGGGGACACCAGAAATGGGCTTCACTCATTGTACCCATGTGGGGAATCGAACCCGGGTCTTTGGCGTGACTAGCGAACGCTTTAACCACTAGGCTACCCCATCGCCCCCTTTCATCTAGAAGAGAACCAATACACGACATGTGTCTGTTCAAAGCCACCATGGGTTAGACAGGAAGGGGTATAAGAGCAGATATTCAATAGCTAGAATGTGATGTCCAGCTATATCTACACGGTCAGTTAATAGTCCAGCTGATGTAATGGTTGATAACATGAGCAATCATGAGCAACGATGTAATCTTATTGGATAAGACATTCTTCTCCGAGATATTCTTGGAGTCCATCATGCCTTATGCTTCAAGAGTAGAAGAAGTGAAGTAGATTGTGTTTGTAACGCCACATTTCGCAATATTCCTGTGATATAACGGCATATGTAAGACACACCAGAGATGGTCACCATTAGCAACTGGATACAACGATACACAATCAACAATGACATCTAGCCCGACTACCTGATCAATCAGGTTGGGTTTTTGGCAAAACAGGATTTTCATTAAAACGCCGTAGTTTCTTCAAAGGATGAGATGAAATAGCAATAGTAATATTTGAAGCAGTAGATGTGGTATAGACGTAGTAGTAGTAGTAAGCGTTGTAGTTGTAGTAGTATCAACATCAGCAGCAGTAGTTGTGGTGGCAGCATAGTAGTAGTAAATGTTGCAGTAGTTGTAGTTGTGGTAGTAGTAGTTGTAGTAGTAGTAGTAGTAGTAGTAGTAGTAGTAGTAGTAGTAGTAGTAGTAGTAGTTGCAGCAGTAGGGGGAGAAGGAGCAGTGGGAATATGTACAGTTATATTCTTTTTGTCAACATGGAAGCTTTGATACAATCCTATTACTCAATAAACATATAAATCTATTTCAGTTCCGTGTTGTAAGGCCATGTACATTTATGGCGCCATCATCCGTGTTTATTTCCACGCTATAAAGCTGCTTCTGTAACACGCGGTCGATAGCCGAGCGTCCACATGCCGCCGAGTGGAAAGGTGTGGACGTGCACCAACTGTGCCACACTCTGCTGACCTCAGAACGTACCTGGATTGCACCTGTATTATCGATCACCTGTAGCTTCAACTGTCTTCCCAATCACTACGACTTGTGATCAGTCTCGCGGAACACCCAAGGGCGACGTGTCATGTGACAGACTACGCATGCCCTTCACGCACGCGATTATGACGTAGGGGATTAATGGACGGGTGTGTTATTCTTCTTATCGTGTATATCAGTGTTGGAAAACAGTATACATGCAACCACAGATATGTTTACATTCTTGAAACAGAAATAAATAAAACAACATACCACAAGGTCGTATGTAGTTTGTTTTCTGACTAATGGCCTGAGCGTCTTTTCCACTCCTACTACTCTCACATGAGTGAGTGAGTATGGTTTTACGCCGCTTTTAGTAATTTTCCAGCAAGATCACGGCGGGGGATACAAGAAATGCGCTTCAAACATTGTACCCATGTTGGGAATCGAACCTGGGTCTTCGGCGTGGCGAGCAAAACTCTCACAGGACGCAGTTGTAGTTTGGTCAAATTGTTCTTTTAACGACAGTGTACCAGTGAAAGAGTGAGTGAGTTGGGTTTTACGCCGTTTTTAGCAATATTCCAGCAATATCACGGCGGGGGACACCAGAAATGAGTTTCACACATTGCCCCTCTAACAATACGCTTATCTAGACTTGACTCTGTAAAGGATGGAAATTCTATATACCCATGGGATTAGCATTCGGTACAGCCTTGGAGCAAGGCTAGTGAACACAAACCAGTAGATCCGGGTCTTCGGCGTGACGAGTCACAGCGAATTGCGTGCCAAACATGTCCTTCCGGTTCCAGACCAGACGTAACAAACCACCCTGCAATTGATCAGTTATCCACGATGTTGGAACGATAACACACCATACCTTTCAATCTTAATAACGTTACTGGGTATTGGAGAAATAGTCAGGTCTAGTCAAAAACAAATGGTGCATTTCTCACCGACCATGCTGGGAAACACGAAGCAGCGACCGTTGATTGAACCCTTAGTTCCTAAAATATACTGAGGGAAACAAATAAGGGAACACCACTTCATGGCAATGTTCCTTTATTTATTCTCAGATTTCCTCCCACAGCGCTATCCAAAGCTGGTGATGAAAACCGGAAAATATTAAAGGAACGCTTGAATTTTCCTGTGTTCCTTTATTTGTTTCGCTCAGTATATATAATTTTGATAGAAACAAACAGCTCCATTTAAATCGAAAATGAGCCCCAGTGAGATAGGAGATTCAGAACCTAAGGAAAAAATCTACAGTTGATTCATTTTGGGGCGAGACGACTGAAGGGAAAATAAATGGTTCAAGGACTTTCGAACCTCAGGCTGTTGGGCGTATTGGATGACGGGAAAATATCATGTCGACAGACACTTTGGAAAAACGGTAATACGTTGTGTTGAATTACAGACGTTCCGTGTCCTTTAGTAATGGTAAACAGACCTATTGGATTTAATGGAATCCACAGATCAAAGATGGCCGACAAAGCATATTTTGTCATCAACACAACATGGAATCAATGTGGAACAGAAACCTATGATCGGATCCAGTAATTAATGATCCACCTTCATTATATCAAGATCTTGTGGCGTGTCATATTAGCCGGTTAATAACATTCTACTGAGAATAGGTTGACGCCAATATGATGATGATTAATTCTGCTTCCAATCGGGTGTCGTCTGCCGTGTCGTGTGCTACTATTACCCACACAACTACGAGCTGTGTTAGCATGTCACGCGACATCTATCCGTATGTTGAACATTTTAATGATACTAATGAGTATTTATAAAGCGCTTTATTATATAGGTAGTATTTTTCCTGTACCATGATTGGTCAAAAGACCGTCACATGATTGACTACAAAACACGATATTGACTTGAGTTTTCTGATAAATTACGATATTGACTTGGGTTACTAAAAATAGACAAGGAATCCCGTACGAAGGGGCTTCCCCCCGCTTTTCAGCCAATCAGATCACTCGGATAGATGGCACAGTGTTTGCATTAAAAGTTTATGTTAAAACCCGTTTCTCTTTCATTATATAATAAAACAATTATAGACTCTTGTAGAGGTCGATATCGGTTTTTATTGACCTGAGAAAAACAATATCGACCTCTACAAGAGTCTATAATTGTATAGTATCCATCCGCAAGGAGCATGCTCGAAGCGCATAAAATGAGAGAAAAGACACAGGTAGTGAAATAATAGTATGAAAAGAAAGGAGAAAATGTCTATGAATTAAAGTTCATGAATGATATAGGGTGAAATAAAGTATATGAATAATGGCCTGAAAATAGTTGCGTCTTGAGTTTTGATTTGAATACAGGTAATGATGATGACAGTTTGATGTCCAGAGGAAGTTTGTTCCATAGTCGAGGAGCTGCGTGGCTAAAAGACTAATCTGGTAAGATTATACTTTGGTGTGTTCAGAAGCTTCAGATTTTGAGATCGAAGAATCTTTATAGACACATACACATACGAAGAACCAACCTGTTTTGCCAAGTAGTGGAGAAGGAAATGCTGAGGTAAACTGTATCCATTTTTAATGTTTATTGTTCAGGTTCAAGGTAAGGTGGTCAACGTGGTGAAAAGAGGTCAGGTGAAAGTGGCGTGCATATATGTGTGTGCGTGTGCGTGTGGGTGTGCAACTGCTTGTAGAAGCCAGAACTAATGCCGGTTTGTAGCCATAGCGCACTGTTATCACAGATTAACATTTGTACCCCAGCTGACACGGTATCCTAATTCCAGCAGGACCCGGGGAGATGTGGGTGAGAACTAATCTTCAGTAACCCATGCTTGTCGTAAGAGGCGATTAACGGGATCGGGTGGTCAGGCTCGCTGTCTTGGTTGACACATGTGATGCATCCCAATTGCGTAGATCGATGCTCGTGCTATTGATCATTGGATTGTCGATTATTTACAGACCGCCGCCATATGGAAAGAATATTGCTTAGTGTGGCGTTAAACAACAAACCAACCAAAAAGTCCAACAAATCTGTTTTATCCCGTTCATGCCGTGCGTAAGGCAGGGCAACAACAAGCAACATAATTCAACGTCTTTCAGTCGGACGCAGCTGGGGATCGAACCGCTAACTTTCCGCTCTTCAGACACGCCCACCCAAAGAGACGGTAGTTCTTTAAAAAAATTAAAAACCCAATCCAAGATAAAAAAAATTCGTAGGATGAGTGTATGGTGAAGAGTCTTAAGCCGCCATTTCCTTAAGATTTCATCAGCCAAATTGCTGGACCTATTTCAGAACGGTCACAAGATCTGCTTCCAGCTCGACATTTCTCTTCCACACTCACGTGAAAGGATTCCTTAATATAGAACAAGTTAATACTTCGGCAGTGTTGTGACGATGTGCGTAGGTGTACGACCTTCCAGCCGAGGCTGCTTCCAGGACAGAAACCTTGGAAACGACAGCAGGCACGTGATAATAGAGAACATGTTGAGTCCTTCAAAGCAGCTATTGCCTTGCGCAGCTACTGAAGATTATCGGGTTAAAATTATCTTGACTGAAGGAATGTGTTAGGTTGACCTGTGCAGATATAGCTTTCGTTTCAGTTTACAGAAAAGGTTTTGTAGATGTTACGAAACAGTAAATGACCATTGTAGTTTTTATATTATTCAGCAACGTCATTTTTAGAGTCTTAACACTTGAGTATTTTATAGCACTATAACCTATGTCATAATATATGAGACAAAATATACAAAGTTCTATTAATGTCGCTCTATTCAGACAATAAACAGGATTGGTAAACTGCTTTAGGTCAATAGACCAATACATGCTATCAGTTTGCTTAACAACATAAACACAGCATTGTTCCAATTCCGAAACGAGGCTATGGTGGAGAATGGTTCCTTGTTGCGGGTTGGAATCGGTCTTCGGGGAGCTGTGCTTGCACCCCCATGAAGATCCGGGTTAGATGTGGTCTTCAGGGAGCTGTGCTTCCACCCCATGAAGATCCGGGTTAGAAATGGTGTTTATCAACCTACGCTTGCACCCCAATGAAGATCCGGGGTAGAAGTGGTCTTCAGGGAGCTGTGCTTCCATCCCCATGAAGATCCGGGTTAGAAGTGGTGTTTATCAACCTACGCTTGCACCCCAGTGAAGATCTGGGTTAGAAGTGATCCTCAGGGAGCTGTGCTTGCACCCCTATCAAAATACGGTTTAGAAGTGATCATCAGGGGGCTGTGCTTGCACCCCCATGAAGATCCGGGTTAGAAGTGGTGTTTATCAACCTACGCTTGCACCCCAGTGAAGATCCGGGTTAAACGTGGTCTTCAGCTACCAATATACTTGCACCCCAATGAAGATCTGGGTTAGAAGTGGTGTTTAGCAACACATGCTTGTACCCTAATGACGATCAGGGCCCCGTTTCACAAAGCTCTCGTAAGCCCAAGATCTCGTAACTTTTCTCGTAGCAATCGTACCTCATATACTGGGCCTAGATTTTCGAAGCTCTCGTAGCGCTAAGATAGTCGTAAGTTACTGTTAATGTATGGCACTTACGACTATCTTAGCGCTAAGAGAGCTTCGAAAATCTAGGCCCAGTAGCATAGACTTACGACAGTCGTAGCGCTACGATAGCTTTGTGGGTTAGAAGTGGTCTTCTCTTCAGAGGCAATTAACGGGATCGGGTGTTCAGGCTCACTGATGTGATAGTAATAGCATAGCATGTCATCATATCCACACTACGTGCATCGATGGTCAAGATGTCAATCACCAAGATGTTTGGTCTTGTCTCGATTATTTACAGACTGCCGTCACATAGCTGGAACATTGCTAAGAGTGGCGTTCAATAACAAACAAACAAAAACATCATAACAGAACGGTGATCACCACTCAGGACAATAAGGGATGTTCTGCTTGCCACCTGTTTAAGGGCAGGATGCGCCCTAGCATTACCTTTGCTTGTGTACAGGTGAGAATTCCGGAACAAAACACATGTGAAAGGAAGGAACACGTGTGTACCCTGCGTAGACAAATTATATGAGGTACCAGCCCAATACAGACAGGGGTTCGGGTTTCATGAAGCGAGTATTCGGGAGTGAGGGAGTGAGTGAGTTTAGTTTTACGCCGCTTTTAGCAACAGTCATTCCAGCACTACTGACGAGCAATCCACTGGGCTACCACACCGCCCCCTGGACTAAGTAGTGTGGTAATATATCACATTTGGTACGCAGATTCAACAGTTTATGAAAATAAACCATTAGTTTTTGCAAGATGTTCCTATATTAATTCTACATATTTCCATCATGTAATATATTTTTGTACTTTAACCTCAAATCACACACCTTCTGAGCGTTTGGGGTATGTGGTCAGAAGTATGCAGGATACAAGGAGAGAAATGTGACGCAGTGTGAAAGAAATTACATGGTTTTCGGAATCGGGGGCGAGTTTTGGGGTGGTAGGGAGGGGGGTCTGGGGTTAGTGGGAGCAGAGACATTATTCCTGTATGGTCTCTGGTGGGAGAGGGTGGGCACTCTCATAACGTCTTGTCATACTCACAATTACATTACTTCAGTGTCTGCCAGACAGACGGCCGCAATAATGGGCAACAACATTACAGGTGAACAACCTCTAAATTGAGATTGATGGTAACAAGTTGTTTCACTAACCAACTCAAGCAGAACGAGGCAAAAGCTCGTGCCTTAGTTCACACGTCTGCCCCGGGATCCCACCAGGTCAGAAGAAGGCCACTAGGGCATGCGGCCGCCATCTTGTACCCTAAGCTGTATCAACAATAAGTTCTGTTTATGAGTATCTACAAACGCCCTGTCTCCTTCGCTCCATCCCGATCCTCCTTGCGAAGACCCCCAGCTCGCTCGCGTTGGCGGAAAAGCATGGGGGTAATCGATACCGCGGCTTCAGCTTCCCGCCAAATTCCTACTACGTAGCGAAACATAGTAAAACATCTGCTCGTAACCTGCGCGTGGCGCTTGACATGGAGAAGAGCAGACGGCATGTTGGGATCATATTCCCGCCATTATGCTAATGAGGAGACGATGTGCATTGGAGGAGCATACCTCGAGAGGATTGACCTTTTATCTTTGAAACCATCCAGAGAGTAGAGTCGTATATGTTTCTAGGGTATTTAGGGGGAGTTTTGGCCTTTGATGGGGAATATGTTCCAGAATTTGAATAATTCGAACTCGGATGGACGCTACAAAGCTCCATGTATCCGATTTCCGTTGAAGACTTTGATTCTGAAATCAGAGACATCCCAAATCCATTAACACCATGCTGCATCAGCGATTGTCTTTTCCGTACGATTAACCAAATCTTTGTGTTAATGAAAATTTAATGAACCAGATTGATGTCAGCGAACCCATTACTGGTTGTCAGCTTGAACATGCACGCATGCACCTATGTGTTAGGGAGGCAAGTAGGAGAGAGAAAGAGGTATTGGGGGAGGATAGACTAACGCTTAGTCTCCGAATGTATATAATTTTGATAGCAACAAATAAACCCATTTAATTTGAAAAGTAGCTCCAGTGAGATGGGATGCCGAGCCTGGGGAAATCTAGACTTGCTTCTAGGGCTTTAGAATTGCAGGGAGGGCAAGGCAGTAGGGAAAATAATGTGGTTCAGTTGCCTCTTACGAGAAGTGGTGAGCACTGCTGGCAATGTTGTGCGCTGAAATACACGCAGGGCATGGTCAGAGGAAACCCCCCTTAATATCAGTCCACGCTGCAAACACAGAAGGTTGCTTTACGTTGTACCAATTGCTAGCACCAATTGCCCAGTGGTTAAAGTTCTGGACTGTCAACTGCGGACCGGGTTCAGTTCCCCGTTGGTTGTAATGGTTTTAAATGTGTAATAATTCAATGTTCACAATTCCCCAAGCTTTAAGAGTACCTGTCAGGCTGAGTAGATTAATATATATATTTTAATAAATATATATGCGTGTTTGCGTATGCAAGCGGCTTAATAAGGATCATTCTATGAACGAAGCCAGGATTATTAAAGCAACCTTCAAATCCCCGGTTTACAAGGGTGGTCATAGAATGAGGTGAGAAATTACTGGGTGATATATCCCATAACTGAATAAAGGATCATGATGAATAAACGAGTACACTAACTGCTCTCCTGGACGGGAGACACGTACTTCTAGATTTAGTTCAACGAGCGACTGAGAGAGAGGTTAAGCGTCGCCTGCAGCACTATTTAAGCTCAACCCAACCGACAGTACTCTAACCTGGTTCACCAATAGTACAACGCCTAAGGGATACGGGTCAACTCGTGTCTGTCACAGTCCCTGAATTATATTCCCTTCCCTTCATTATTATTTTCCCTTCCGCTATATATCCACAAATGATGTTTCAACAGCCTCTGAATCTCGCTTGGTATCCTTTAGAGCTGCTTGTTTCCACTAAATTTACATATTATTAGAGGCGAATTATCAGTCCAGTCAACGAAAGTTCAAAGGTCGCTTCATTTTTTCTGAGTTTGCTTTTGTTTTTGTTCCTTGTTTTTGTTTTATTTGATTATGTATTTATATACTCTTAAAAAGGTAGGGGAACTTCATTTTTAATTTACGGTTGAAAACGTTTCGGAGATATAACGGAGTCAATCAATGTTGACATGATAATAATGAATGTTTTGAGGGAGCATCACCACTTGCACTTCCTTATGACCATAGTTGTTTGTACAGTAATCGCTCTTGAAAGATGATAAGTGTATGACGTGAAATTTGCATGTATACGATTTTCATTTAAAAAAAAACAAAAAAAACCCAAAAAAAAAAAAAAACGGCTAGAAACAAACACTAACAACTGTGTGATGCAAGATGATTGTCAAAATTAATGGTCTACAGTGATTCTTGAAAACCGTCAAAATCAAGAATGACACCCCGTACATGTGGCGTGGATTTTAAAGCATCGGACTTCACTACCACTCTTTTCTGAGATATTCCTGTTAGAAACAACATTTTCTGTATTGTTTACAAACCATGACAACAACAACAACATCACTGCTACGTCTGTGCCAGATCTTCTTCCTCCCTATTACCTTCCACACACGGTGTGTTGTTGGTAAGTGTAACACGGCCACTGTCACTGCTTTACTGGACATACAGCTGATTACAAGCCTTCCTGCTAATTGGGCTCTCGGCCAGGTCGCGTCCCCGACTTGACCAGCAGTCTATTCGTGGCCATGACTCATACTCAAGGTCGTACGAAAAGCAACAACGTAGTATTGCTATTACCGCCACCACACGTGACCCGTCACGTAAACCCCATAAACACACGACCTCGCGTCTATGACGTCACACACTGACCAAAGCTTATTACGCAACGTCATTTCGTCAGTGAAAAACGCCAGTCATTGATTACGTAACGTCATTTCCCAGCCAATCACATACGACAATGATGCGTAATTCAAGTACATAGGTACCTGCGCAAGTTGGTCTGGCTTTTAACGATTATGAAATCGAAGGTTATTTGGGATCGGTCTCTACAGTAAATACAAGCTGTAGCTAATAATACTTGGGAACACAAAGCCCTTATTACTTCCGAAGTAGATTGTATCTTGACAACTATGTTATGGAGTAATTTGATCTGTTGAACACAGCGACTGCGTAAACAGAAAACCCTGACTTCCCAGCCCTCTTTGCATGACTTTGACATTCAAAAGGATGATTCTTGTACAGGATTCACAATAGAATCAAATTAACCTACCACATGTAAGGGTACGCAGATACGCAGCAGAACAATAATCGGTCAGTAGGAGTGAGTGAGTATGTTATAAAGCCGCTCTTTTTAAATTGTTAGGCTTACATTATTAACACCTGAAATGATCAAAGCACTTTGTAGAGTATATAACCAATGTCTTTTTCGAACAAAATCCAGCGTGTGAGTGAGTGAGTGAGCGTAAATGGTTTTAACGGATACACGTGTGATTCTTTAACGCATCGGACTGTGGGTTAGCCTAGTGGTTAAAGCGTTCCCTCGTGACGCCGAAGATCCAGGTTCGATTCCCCACATGGGTACAATGTGTGAAGTCCAATGCTGGTGTCCCCCGCCGTGATATTGCTGGAATATTGCTTAAGGCAGCGTAAATCCAAACTCACACACTAATCGAGTCTGGACCAGTTGATCCAGTAATCAACAAGATGAACAACGATCTACGCAATTGATATACAATGGCATGTGTCAACCAAGTCAACGAGCCTGACCACCCGATCCTGTTAGTCGCGTCTTACGACAAGCATGGGTTACTGAAGATCAATTCTAACCCGGATCTTCACGGCTGGCACCTGAGATCAAGAGATTCCCGCGAGATGTTAATCTCTACACAAGGAATCTGCATCAACAATGACTGCAGACCATGGTGACATTACCAGTCTCTCTTTTACTGAAGTTGTTTTGGAACTGTTTACAGTCGAGACACTTTAAGAAAAACTGGGAAGAATTATTTTGGATGCATCTCACCCTCATGGCTTCCAACCATATCTAGGATGGTTTAAAAATTTAAAAGCCTCAGCTATTTATAACCCCCATCAACACGTCTTGACGTCAGAGATCTTGGAATATACTCCGGAGTTATTTATATCTATTCGAATGCGGGACAGTTACAAATCCATACACGCCAAACTCATATTCCCGCCTTGAAAAAAAAACAGGCTAAAAATATCTTTCAATCGCATTTAGACTGACTGACTGCCTGAGTTTGGTTTTACGCCGCTTTTAGCAATATTCCAGCAACATCACGGCGGGGACACCAGAAATGGGCTTCACATATTGTACCCATGTGGGGATTCGAATCCGGGTCTTCGGCGTGTCGAGCCAACGCTTTAACCACTAGGCTACCCCATCGCCCCCAATCGCATTTAGAAATGATACACAGAAAGGGGAAATTTATGGATGTCAACATACATTTTGTAAGGAACACGACGTTTCTGAGTTTAAGATCTTATTATGATATCAAGTCATCGGGACATAAACTGAATCGAAAGTCGGGAATTTAATTGACACATTCTAGTCAATAACCATGAGGTGTTATTAAACAATACCTCAAACCTAAATTTCCGGAACTGTGGACACATTCAGACAAACGTTACTACCTCGAAATATTATAAAAACTACTGAGCTACTTTCGTAAAAGACTGAACTACTTTCTGGTATACATCTGAGATTCCTACGCCACGTTATCGAACGTAGTCCATGTTTACACACATGCTGTACCTACGAAGTCACTTCTGACCGTCTCTGTCGACACGTGGGTTCTCGACAGAAGACATAAAGCAACCGTGAGTGTTCCTCGCCCTATAATGGCAGACAGAGTGCTCATAATGTTGTACAACTCCCAGGTGTGACCAGATCGTATATCTCCTGTACAACAGCCAGTGAAGGGGGGAGGAGCCGGAGAAGGGGCGTAGGAGTAAAAATGATTGGGGGCACTAGTTACACAAGATTACACGAATGAGTGTTCTGTGCCAGTAGTGTTCCCTCACTGCAGTCCCACAAAACCACCTTCACGAGGCTTTCTGTTTCACTAAATGAAATCGGCTTAAACCATTTTCGTATAAAACATAAATGTCTGATACTGACTGACTGAGTATGGGTTTACGCCGCTTTTAGCAATATTCCAGCAATATCACGACGGGGGACACCAGAAATGGGCTTCACACATTGTACCCATGTGGGGATTCGAATCCGGGTCTTCGGCGTGTCGAGCCAACGCTTTAACCACTAGGCTACCCCACCGCCCCCAATCGCATTTAGAAATGATACACAGAAAGGGGTAAATTTATGGCTGTCAACATACATTTTGTAAGGAACACGACGTTTCTGAGTTTAAGATCTTATTATGATATCAAGTCATCGGGACATAAACTGAATCGAAAGTCGGGAATTTAATTGACACATTCTAGTCAATAACCATGACTGACTGACTGAGTTTGGTTTTACGCCGCTTTAGCAATATTCCAGCAACATCCGACGGGGACATGAAATTCTAGACTTGGGATTCGGGCTTTCTTGGCCAACGCTTTAACCACTAGACTACCCCACCGCCCCAAATGTCTGATAAAAGAGCTACAGTGTACTTTAAGCGCTGAATGATAAATTACTTATCTCGGATAACTCAGTTCTGAGCCATTTGTGCTTTTCACGTTTATGCTTCCTTGGCACACACACATAATCTACCAGATCTCGAGACGAGTAAACGGTGTTCCACGTTACATAAAGGTAACGGATGGGTTCGAATACCAGTCTCCCCTCAATATGTTTCCAGGATTATCGGCATCATCTGTACCCATGAGTTCGATCAAAGTGCTTAGACTTTTTTACTTCTCCTTCAACCACCCAGCCGTGGTACAAGAGTGAGTGAGTGAGTTTGGTTTTACGCCGCTTTTAGCAATATTCCAGCAATATCACGGTGGGGGACACATTGTAGCCATGTGGGGAATCGAACCCTGGTCTTCGGCGTGACGAGCGAACGCCCCGTGGTACAAGAGTACACAAGCATCGGCTTACTTAAAATAAAAGTGGTAAACGTCGAGGCCGGCCTTCAAAGACGCCACACCACTTCATACCATCCTTCCATATAGAAACGCGGTGGTGGTAGCCTAGTGGTAAAGCGTTCGCTCGTCATTCTGAAGGCCCAGGTTCGATTCCTTATATGGGTACAAAGTCTGAAGCGGAGTCGGTACGTGTGATATGGGCATTATGGGTTATAACGCAACGGGGGCGGTGGGGTAGCCTAGTGGTTAAAGCGTTGGCTCGTCACGCCGAAGATCCGGGTTCGAATCCCCACATGGGTACAATGTGTGAAGCCCATTTCTGGTGTCCCCCGCCGTGATGCTGCTGGAATATTGCTAAAAGCGGCGTAAAACTAAACTCAGTCAGTATAACGCAACGTGCAAGATTATTACTATTCTACTGGTTTGTGTCTTCACTTGCCTTGCTCCAAGGCTGTACTGAATGCTAATCCCATGGACGTATAGTAATTCTTTCCTTACAAGAGGCAAGTTTAGATAAGCGTATTGTTAGAAGGACAATGTGTGAAGCCCATTTCTGGTGTCCCCCTCCATGGTATTGTTGGAATATTGCTAAAAACGGCGTAAAACCCAACTCACTCACGAGGAACAGGAATGCTGTTCAAACGGTCTAAACCCAACTAACTCACTCGCCCTTCATGCTGGTGAGATAAATTACTTATCTCCCGAATCTCAATGAATTTACCACAGTGATACACTACACGGGCTTTAATATGGATCTTCCTATTATTCTACAAGATAGGAATGGTATTGTTTTGCTGTCAATGCAAGCAATATCCAACCCTACGACACGGAAATGGGCTTCACGTGTTGTCCTCATTGAGTTAACGGGCGAGCATAACCATCAGGCTTCACCACCGCACCTTCCACTTATTTTAAGAGGATATAAACTCTTATCGCGTGAGATGAAATGAGACGAAATCGGCAAAGAGGATTATTGTACTTGTATAGCGATGTGCATTCACGCGTATGTGCTTGTGCGTTGCGTTGCGTTGCGTTGCGTTGCGTTGCGTTGCGTGGAAGCACATTTGATACCCCCACAAAAAGAACAAAACAAAAACAACAACAAAAACGCACATACACACGCACGCACACGAACCCATGTGAGAAATCGAACCTGGATCTTCGGCGTCACGAGAGAACGCTTTAACCACGAGGCTACTCCTCCGTCCGATGCGTTAAAAAATCACATGTGTATCAGTTACAATCCTTTGGAGACATACACACACACTTGTTTCATTCCCGTAAAGCCGAGTGCCAGGCTGAGTAACAACAATTACCATTTTTTAACGTCGTCTGGTACAACGTGGTCGTAGATCCAACCACCAACTATCCAGTCTGTGCCCCTATGAAGAGCTGTATACATGCTTAGATACAAAATATTTATTGAGCAAACTTCCCATGAAGAACCAGAGACAACATCTTATAAACTACATAAGGGCCGGTGGGGTAGCCAAGTGGTTAAAGCGTTCGCTCGTCACGCCGGAGACTCGGGTTCGATTCCCCACATGGGTACAGTGTGTGAAGCCCATTTCTGGTGTCCCCCGTCGTGATGTTGCTGGAATATTGCTAAAAGCGGCGTAAAGCCAAAACTCACTCACTCAATCACTATAAACTACATAAACAAGATGCATAATAAGTTAGCGAAACAATACATTTACTGATACAAATATATTGACCTTGGATTATCTAAATATCTTCTAGATTTGTTTGAAGTTATGTATATGGTTCATAATTTGAAATACTTCAATCTTTCTGTGGAGGTAAGGCTTGGAGAGTAATCAGTTTGAGAGGAAAGGGAATTAAATAAGGAGTGTCTTACATCTGAATATTTACAAGACATAACATAGTGGTCTTCGTCCTCAAGTACACTGCATTGATCACAGACTTGGTGTTCCCGGTCTTGATCTACCCAGTCCAATTTCTAGTCTCTGATCACTCAGTCTTAGCTTTGCTTAGTGAAGTAGGTACGGTGTTTTTGCAGTGTTCTGTATGTTCTAAGTTTGTTCCTTGTAGCATGTTTGTAAATTCCGATTGGATGTCCTTAATCACAGAGGAAGATGTTAGATCACTTTCCCAGATGTTAAACTTATTTAGGAGGCAAGTGAGTGTAGTACCATCCAATTTTATGCTTATAATTATTGTCTCTCACAACAGACACGTAAGATTTGGATCCTGTTCACTATAAACATGTTTGTAATTCTCTAAGTTGTCAAAGAATTTGGACGCACAACAAAACAAAATGCTTGTGTTCCTTCCGTGCAAACTAATTGAAATCCTGACCGGTGTTCAAACTCTTCAAATGAGAGTAACAATGAGGTCGATACACATCTACAGGTTCGTATTAGTGGAGGCCGAGAGGTCTCGAATACTAGATTGTATCAACACAAACTCTTGTTGACCCTACGCTCAAGGTCACAGGAAACGTGTCAAAGCGTTGACCAATCACATCTCACGACAACACGGAGGCGTCATTCAAGATCCGCCTCCGTGACGCAATTACAAGGAACTGTTGATAACAGGGGTAACAGATGGATGAAGTATCGCAGTAAATATGATTATATCCGGCTTGGTTTGAAGAAATATTTGTGAAATGCAGCAATAAAAAGGACAATCTTCAAAGCAAATTCTTTTGCTCACATACAAGGCAAGATGTCGAAAGCGGGTTTCAAATAAACAGTCTGTTGCATAGGTGGACGGAAAAAAAGTCATAGGAAAAAAAGGCAATGGTAAAAAAGTCATAGGAAAAATAACTATCATAAAACATCATGTTCTCCAGTTATTTACTTTTTTTATACTGTATTTTATATATTTCACGTTCATCGTCAATAATAAAAACATCCCGTTCTCCAGTTATTTGTAAAAAGACTCTATTCTCCGTGCGATTGTGGCTGTGTTTTGGCGTGATGTTCAGTCACGTGGTTGTTTCTATTATTTTTACGCAAGCTACTTGGAAAAATAATAAGTCACATCCAGCTCCAAAAGAAACTAAGAAATCTGTGTTTGGATAGAGTGGCTGACCGTAACACTGTGACTCAAACTCATCACGGCATTGGCTGGAACATTCGGTTAAATATAATATGCTAGGACAACTGACTGATGTAGTGCTGTTGCAGATGATAGTGTTATGATGATAGTGCATTTTCTGATGTAATGTATTTTACTTGAATGATTACATCAATTTTATAAGTCGGGTTCAAATGTGGTAGTGCTGTTGATGATAATATTGTTATGACTTGTTAAATAAATACATTATCAATACTGACCTTTTTTGAGTTTATGACTTTATTTCCATGACTTTGTTTCCTATGACTTTTTTTCCTACAACCGTTGCATTGCGCCAATTTAGCAAAGGGGTCGATGCCAACACCATGCTCCTTTTGCTTACTCTTGAATGTCGAGAACTAACTAATGAATTAAAATCTCAAAAGAAGATGAATAAAGGGTGCGAACTGAAGCTGACTTACTGAAAAAATATCGGAAAATAACAAGAATAGAAAATGTTTTCGTCCACCCTTATGTAGTGAGTTTAGTTTTACATCGCACTCAGCAATATTCCAGTTGTATGGCGGCGGTCTGTAAATAATCGAGTCTGGACCAGACAATCCAGTGATCAACAGCATGAGCATCGATCTTCGCAAATGGGATACGATGGCATGTGTCAACCAAGTCAACGAGCCTGACCAGCCGATCCCGTTAGTCGCCTCTTACGACAAGCATGGGTGACTGAAGATCAATTCTAACCCGGATCTTCGCGGGTACACTCTTAAGTAATCATTTTAGGCTGAATCGCAGTCGACGAAAGTGACTCCAAACACTTAAACTGAACTGAACTGAATGTACCGAATGGACGATCGTTTTTGTTGCGAGGGGCGATAACTCTCCATTAGAAATGATATAAACAACGGTGTACCCTCTCAAGAGATCCCCGAATCTCACGAACTAAAAGAGACCTTTCATCCTAAATATTCCACCATTAGCACCTGTAAATATGTGAGCGTGTGCCAGGCAAAGAGTCTTTTATGAACAACGGGCTTCTTTGACTGGTACTTAATTATTACAATCTGACCACATCTGGAACAAATTTTGTCTACATGCGCCTAGTTTTGAGCATATTCCAGCTATTTGAGTGAGTGAGTTAAAGTTTAAAGTTACATCGGCAATATTTCAGACATATCGTGACTAAATCAAGTTATAGATTCATAATGATTTAAGGTAAATTATAGAAATATGTGTCAAAGGACAGTAAAACAACTAGATTTTCACATTATTAAATCTAAACTTATTGAAGTATAAATGACAATACAATATACCGTTCGGCATCTGTCTGCCGTCTCTCTCCCACTATCACGTAACAAATAGATGACATATTTGACATATATTCGCAACCCTCCTCAGCTGTCCATCTATACCTTCACGCTCAGTAGGATTAATACGGGTAGTCTGTTACCAATACTGAAATGGTGACACTTCTCCTTCACCACGATGCATCCCCCCAAAAAAAGCAAACAAACAAACAATAACACAAAAACACAGCAAACAAAACCCTTCTTCTAACCATTCATGAACGATTCCACTTCCCTCCAGGGGAGGCAGGGTAACCTTGCGGTTAAGCGTTTGCTCGTCACGCTAAAGACCTGGGTTCGATTCCCCACATGGGCACAATGTGTGAAGCCCATTTCTGATGTCCCCCGCCTTGATATTGCTGGAATGTTGCTGGAATGTTGCTAATAATAGCGTAAAACTGACTCAAACCCCTTCTTCTGTTTTTCTCTCGCACTGATTATCAATATGTACATAATAAAAAGAACCATAAATATCTTTTAAGGAAATATAATAGCACAAAAATGTCTGGTTTGCCAATCACATGACACGGAAACAGAATGTCTTACATCGAGTTAACTGTAGTTCGAAACAAGCGAAAGCCAATGATACGCCATCGTAGATTTAAAGCACGAATCTCCGCACATGTACAATGTGTGAAGCCCATTTCTTGTGTCCCCCGCCGTGATATTGCTGGAATATTGCTAAAGGCGGCGTAAAACCAAACTCACTCACTAATGCACGAATCTGCGAAAGTCTCGATAGACGCAGAAAAACAACAACACCGACATCTAATAGTAATCTGATAGGCGTAATATCAGAAATCGACAACACATCCGCAGCTGCAACCACACCATTACAGGTTCAGAACGGTGGACAAGCTGTCAGAAATCCGCGAAAACATCTCACACTTGCCCGAACACACTCCGACCAATCACGAGTATTTCCGGGCTCCACTTCCTGGTGTCGCGCGTGCCGTGCGCAGTGAAGTATGGTCGAGACAGCGAACCTGTCACTGCCTGCCTTCACAGGACGTCGTTCAAGATGCCAGCGTTCAGATAGTGACCATCTCCAGAATGCCACGCGGCATGATCGTGGTAATCTTGTGAAATGTGGGTTAATCTGCACGCTGCTGAAAATTTGACACATAAGCCTTGCAGGGGTAACATGGGTATCACGTGCCTCTGTTGATTCAGCATCAGTTTACACACTGACAGAGTATATGTTATCAAGCAGTCATGTGCAGGTGGAGTTTGACCGTCGTGGGTGACATTTTTACCCTTGAGGATTATTCAAAACCATTTTTTCACATTAGGGATCCAGCGTTTTCAGTAGGTCACGTGGCCACAGATAACTTGTACACATGTCAGAATGAGGTCGAAAGTTAGCAACAAAACAAACATAGAGATAAATAAGTTAATAAATAAATAACCAAAAATTCACCCACTGAACATGTTGGTTGTTATGTCAAGTAGTTTGTGAAATTGTTTGCCTCCTTAAAATCTAATTCCTCTTGAAGAAGACGGTGGGGTAGCCTGGTGGTTAAAGCGTTCTCTCGTCACGCCAAAGGCCCGGGTTCGATTCCCCACAGGGGTACAATGTGTGAAGCACATTTTTGGTGTCTCTCGCCGTGATATTGCTGGAATATTACAAGAAGCGGCGTAAAACTACACTCACTCCTCTTGAAGAACAAGCTGGAGTTTGTTTCTGTTTCGAACCAGACTCCCCACTTTGTCAAAAGGTGTAAACCTGTCTTACACCAAACATGATATACGCTACCTCTCAAAAGTAACCTTCCCCGAATCGCGATTCAGTCGTGACAGATGTCCCAGATCAGATTATTATCCGAATATGGTTCAGTATCGATTAATCGCGGCCTCGAAGACGGAAGTTTTTAAGCGGTGTGTACCTTCACTTCAAATGGATCTGTTTGAATATTTTTGGCCAAGATCATCATTGATACATCTACGTAAAGTCCTGTGAAGGTCACGCACGAAGTAAGTTAAAGTGTGCCAAAGGTCCCGGTTTCATTACCAACAACATATGAAACCAATTTCAGGCTCAGAATATTCTCCCCAAATGGCGGGAAAACCAGCTCATATGGAAGAGGCCGTGAAAGCAGAACATGGATGGTTCAAGCCCAATGGGTCAGCTCCGTACTGCAATATTCATGTTTTAAACAGTAAAAAGACATTCTTGCCGATCTGGTCTCTTTCATATTCTTCACTTTCTCTTCAATTATATTCCAATGTCAGATAAATAATGTTTCATATTAATCACTTGAACCTTGTTCATCCGCACAATGCCGTTTCCCAAAGGATAGAGAAATACACAACCTACTTAGGATCTAAACTGGCGAAAAGAAGTACCGAAAGTCTTCCATATATATTACGCATTCACAATAGCCATCATGAGTTCATGGAACTTAATTCTTAAAGTCCCTGAACTACATAAATGTCCTTTCCGCCTTGTCTGCCTCACAGTCCCTGATCCGCATTATTTTCCTCTTGGCCACCACTTTCTTCAACGCTAAAACCCTAAATTAATCAAGTCTAGATTTCTTCAGGTTCAGGAATCACCCATCTCACTGGGGCTCCTGTTCAATATAAAAGGAATTATATGTTTTTATCAAAATTATTTATATATTCAGAGACTAAGCGGTTTTTTAGTCTGCTTTCCGCCCAGTACTGTCTGCAATGCAACGCTCTAAATGAAGCATGTTCTTGTCCTTGTGTTATAAAAACCGGAGCTGTTGTTCCAATGAAAGTTACCTATTTTCCTAGACTAAACGTTAGTACATACTCGACCCATTAGCTCGCGGCCCTAACACACCACCAGTACTTGACTGAGTTTACAATGACGAGTAGTTCAACCATATGACATGTTTTCTCCATTTGCGTGGCTGGTCGTCTGCTTGACCGAACAGCTGCCCCTTCCAGACATCTCGACCTACGCAATCTTGACCGTACTGCCCACACGTCTTGTAATGGGTGTCTGGAACCTTTGGACGTTGACCGGAAGTCGTCTGTGCGGAACAATCAGAAAGGCAGACGATATCGATCTGGTAGATACAGACTCGTGATTAATCTCGCCCTGACCAGACAAGACTTTAAGCTTGCCGTATTTACAACCGGGGTTTAGGGTAGATCTCAAAAAGTAAAAATACCATTTTTATATAACCTACTGGTAGATTGACGTCCGAAGGTTAGACGTTAGTTCAGTATCGCGATGGAAACCAATTCAGATCAAAAATCAATATTTCATGCTGAGGTTCCAAAACACCTCTCCTTCAGAACTTGATCTCTTCATCAGCACTTGACAACTGTTGCTGCCAAGAAACTGTTAGATGCTGCCAGGATAGGAATCGTTTGGATTTTCAACTTAAAAAATGAGATGAAGAACGCGTGTATATCTTCGTATGTCTCCAATACCATCAGTACATCTTACGCCTGTATCTGTTCAGTGAGTGAGTAGATTGAGTTTTACACCGTTTCCGCAATATTCTAGCAATATCGCCAGAAATGGGCGTAATACACTCAAACCATTTGGGGAATCGGACCCGGGTCTTCGCTTTAATCTCTAGGCTACCCCCATGGCCCCGTGAGTGAGTGAGTTGGGTTTGACGCTGTTTGGAAAGGAAATGCCAGGGTTTGGCGGCTTGGAGATGGGGAAAAGTGGGAGGTGACACGGTCTTCGACGTCCCTACACTTTGACGAAACCTACGACACACCTAAAACAATCAGGACGAATTTCGGGCTCGAACACACGGTAAACACAACTGTCCCACCCCATTCGTGCCACCTGCTTATAGGGTATGTCACTAAAGTCAATCTTCCAGAATGTTATGAAACAAACGAGGTATTTTTCAAAACGATCCTATAAAATGGCCTATAAGTTTAAGTGATGGTATTTGCCAAGTCATGTTGCCGGATACTTCAAGACAATCAGACCGAGCATTTGTCACTAAAATCTGCCTTGTCATGGTGACTGTGTCTTATTTCGCTGCCATAACACTGGTTACGCTTGCTTAGCACGGGTTCGCAATGAATCAGGCTTGTCGCAGACTGAACATGGGTCAGTGATTTCCATACTCGCACCAAACGTGACACCTGGAATTCCATTAGCAGTACTTAATGGAGTGAGTATCGTTTTACGCTGTTTTAGCAATACCTCTCCGTATGATGATGGTGAGTTGGAGGGTTTAACGCCGGCTTCTGGCGGGCGCCAATTTCGCCGACAGCTACCCCTCCGTATCGGCGCTTACATAGCTAACAGTTTCACGTTGTCACAACATTGTCTCAACGTAATGCTTTCGTTGTTACAACGTTATTCTGTGGACTCCCATTTACGTTGTCACAACGTTGTGGCCTGACGTTGTGATACGTCTCTTTTACGTTGCCACAAGTTTACGTTAATTGATGCTAATGTATTTTATGTTGTCTTAACGTTCTATCTAACGTTAATAGTTCTATCTAACGTTAATAGTTGAATAATTTACCCAGCACTGAACAGTACATAAGAAACAAAGCATAAGTTCACTTCAATGTTTATTCGTAGATTTGCATGTTGTTTTGGTCGTGTGTTTTCTGAAGCTGCAGGTGAATAGTGATGACAGAATATTCAAGTGAAAAGTTTTACAGAAAACTGTATCGTGACACCAAGTTATTGTGTATGTGTAATAGTCGACACACAACGTATAGATATATGTAACGTTGCGATAACGTTGTGTTACCTGGGCGTATTTGCATGCCTTACGCACTCACACAGTAACAATGCTCCCCATTAACATGTGATAAAGCTCTCCTTCAACACACGTGACAATGCTCTCTCTCGCTGCAATCTGACAATGCTATATCTAAATGAGGGTTACAAGGTTAGACTTTCTCCATTCGTGAGTGAGTTTAGTTTTACGCCACACTCAGCAATATTCCAGCTATATGGCGGCGGTCTGTAAATAATCGACTCTGGGCTAGACAATCCAGTGATCAACAGCATGAGCATCGATATGCGCAATTGGGAACCGATGACATTTCTTCATTCGTAATAGCAATATGTACGTACAAAGCATCCTTGACTAAAGCTTACTTTCTGAATATCTATAAGTTTGAACAACAATTCCGTTTTAAATGAAAAGGAGACCCAATGAGATGCGGTAATTCGAGACTTGTTTCAGCTAGGTCTTCACACTGCAGGAAAGGATGGACAGTAGGGGAAGTAATGCGGTTCAGTTACTGGAGACGGACTAAAAGCTTCCCGTATAATGTCTATACGACCCCTGCAGCAAAAGAGGACTAGTGATGTGAGAACTTCCTTTGCATATGTCTGTCGAGACCAGTCTTCCTGGAACTAATTCCATCGACTTGAGCAACTTGGAATACATGGGCAACGACACCGACGTCTATTCTTCTTCAAAGCCTGAAGGGAATGATTTTTAAACGAAGCCGAGGCGGACACGTCTTTTAGACAACGGAAGCCAATAGGCCATAGAATTTGTCTTTGTACTGTTCCAAGCAGTACTCCAGCCACATCGCGGCAAGGAGCACGATAATGGTCTTCATGTATGGAACCCCTTTGGGGAATCGAACCCGGACTTTCAGTGTGACAAGGAACCCAATAACCACCTCACTATACCTCGCGCCCCTAGTATAGGGAAACAAGGCTTTGAACATCAAATAGCCGATCATGTCACCAAACTGTCGGTTCAATGAAATATTTTGTTTGGTGACCAGCATGGCGCCTTTCAACCTGGACACATTGCACTTCACTTTTCCGATCGGCTTGTTTGATCGTTTGTTGTTTAATGCTGCACTCAGCAATATCTCGGAACAGACCTCCAAGTAATCATGTCTAGCTGGATATATGATCCTGTGATCAACGATTCACGCTATCAGGTCACAACGACTCGCCATCAACAAGGTCACCGAGCTTCAAAACACGATCAATTGTCGTCTCTGGACTTAGGCTTAGTCCCTGAATATACAAAAATGTACATATAAATTTGAAAATAAAATAATTCAATTTAAACTGAAAAGGGGCCCAAGTGAGATTGGGGAAATCTGGACATGCTTCATTTAGGGCTTCCCCTAGCCTGTCTCACAGTCCCTGAACCACATTATTTTCCCTACTGCCAAGCCCTCTCTGCAGTGCTGAAGCCCTAAATAAAGCAAGTCTAGATTTCCTCAGGTTCTGCATCTCTGGTCTCCCTAGGGCTCCTTTTCAATGTAAGTGGGCTTGTTTGTTACTATCAAAATTATATATATTCAGAGACTAAGCCTTAGTCTAGGCTTCCCCGAGCCTCTCACCGGTCAAGTATTGGGAAACTAAGGCTTAGTCCCTGGACATATATATGAATTTGACAGAAACAAATAATTCCATTTAAATTGAAAAGAAGCCCTCCTGAGATAGGAGATTTAAACCTGAGGAAATCTAGACTTGCTTCACAAAATTTAAAAGCTTTAGCACTGCAAAAGGGGCTTGGCGGGAGGGAAAATAATGTGGTTTCGGGGACTGTGAGACAGACAAGGTTGCCGGTTACAACAATCGAATTTACACTTACGTACTGAGTGAGTGAGTGAGTTGGGTTTTACGCCGCTTTTAGCCCTATTCCAGCAATATCACGGCTGGGGTCACCAGATATGGGCTTCACACATTGTACTCAGGTCACGAATCGAACACGAGTCTTCGGCGTGACGAGCGAACGCTTTAACCACTAGACTACCCCACCGACCCCCACTTAGGTCTGAGCCAGTGGAAAACAAATTATCAATTATTGAATTTTAGTAACATGTGCAACTAGCATTGCAAAAATCAATATATTCTATACAGTCACAGGAAATCGGTCTTGAAATCGAGGTAAAAGGAAGTTTATGATCGAGTTTCACGTCAATTACAGTAAGTATAACTGTAAGTATACGGCGCAATTTCACTGTAACCTGAATTCATGATTGATATACAGTGGACACATTCAGGTGGGTGTTTTAATGATTTATTCTGCACGGCCTTGTAAAGGAAAGTCAGTTTGGTCAAGGGTTATCACTATATGATTTGGCACACCAGAAGTAGAAAGGTTTAGTTTTGCTCGACGGCACACTGACTTAGTTCCGGACAGGTCACAGTGACCCCCGACAGGCGTGTGACGCAAGAAAGAGGCTTTGTGAACTTTGGACGATTATACTCACAAAGACGAAACTGAATGGGGGGTGCGTCGTCAGGGAGTTGGGTGGGGTGAAGGGAGGGGATAAAAAAAGGAAAACCCCCCAGACCAGACAAGTGTGAGTGAGTGAGTGAGTGAGAATAGTTTTACTCCGCTTTTTGCAATATTCCAGCAATATCACGGCGGGGGACACCAGAAATGGGCTTCACACATTGTACCCATGTGGGGAATCGAACCAGGGTCTTCGGCGTGTTTAACCATTAGGCACAGAGGAAGTGAGTGAGTGACTGCGTACAAATTGAAGGAGCCCAGAGACTTTCCTCATTTTCAACTGTGGATATCTAGATTTGCCACATATTCTAGACTTGCACAGGCTTTCTTGGATAAACTTGTTTCAGAGTATGTATGACAGACTCGGCCATGTTTCACAAAGCCACAGTAGCACTTCGACTGGTCGTAACTGTGTGTTGAAGTGTCACAGTCGTGGTGTAACGATCAATTTGTTATCACACGTGTAAAAGGATTACGGCTTTCATTACAGTTTCAAACTTCTATTGCCAATTAGGGTAGAATAATAGTAGAATATTATACAATTATAGACTCTTGTAGAGGTCGATATCGGTTTTTATTGACCTGAGAAAAACAATATCGACCGAGCAAGCGAGGTCGATATTGTTTTTCTCAGGTCAATAAAAACCGATATCGACCTCTACAAGAGTCTATAATTGTTTTATTATATAATGAAAGAGAAACGGGTTTTAACATAAACTTTTAATACACACATTGTGCCATCTATCCGAGTGATCTGATTGGCTGAAAAGCGGGGGAAGCCCCTTCGTACGGGATTCCTTGTCTATTTTTAGTAACCCAAGTCAATATCGTAATTTATCAGAAAACTCAAGTCAATATCGTGTTTTGTAGTCAATCATGTGACGGTCTTTTGACCAATCGTGGTACAGGAAAAATACTACCTATATAATAAACGTGTTTCTTACTTACGAGGGCGAAAATATCGGGGTTCATATTTATCATACGATGCCCTAGGGCAAAATATCATTTTGTCATGGTGACGTGACGTCAGGACCAATGCTATGTCGTCACGTTTCTTCTGTGGCGTTGCGTTGTACATACGGAGACGGCGGGTAGCCAGTCTATATTTGAAAGTTGATTTGGGTTTATTTTTGGTTCAATTTTACGACTTCGATAATAAACAGAATATCACATTCGTTCCCATATCATACATGCCTAAATATCGGCATAACCCTCGCTCTGGCTCGGGAAATACCAACATTTCGGCACTCGGGTCGTAAACATAGTATGACATATGCATTTTATCGATTCTCAATGCTGACCTGGCGACTGAAACTATATGACGTCACAGTCCTTCGTTGTTGAGAAGATACGAAATGACGTCAACCACTGTTCATGACGTAACAAATAGATTTCATCTGAACATGATGATGCGAAGTTGACATTTGATACATTTATGTCATTTTCCTGTGTCGGCTTTCATAACATATCGAAACTCGGAATCATGGAATATTTGCTGTTTCCCAATAAAAGTCTCCCCCAACCCTCCGCCCCTCTCCCCCCGTGGATCTCCATTGACAGCCGCGTGTGATTGATAATATCGTTTATTGTATAGTTCAAAGTTTATCGTCCCCCACAACACACATATTTTAAACAATACCGATACAACATCACTGAAGCTTTGCCAGCTGTCAATGCTCAGCGCAAGGTGTGTCCACGTGATCGGCAGATGGCGCCCAACAGGTAGCAGACGACAAATGACGTCAAAGATAAAATACACAATCGGCAAACGAACAGATGACGAACAGACAGTCTCTCTTCGCTTTATAAAACACATTGGGGAAGCTTTGCTTGATCTCAAGGCATGATCCAGACAATCACTTCATCTGATTGAGTTAGAACGGGTTTTCTCCGTTTTTTAGCAACATTCCAGCAATATCACGGCGGGGGACACCAGAAATGAGCTTCAAACATTGTACCCATGTGGGGAATCGAACCCGGGTCTTTAGCGTGACGAGCAGACGCTTTAACCACTAGGCTACTCCACCGCCCCCACCTCATCTGATTGAATGTGATTGATTCATATGATCATCAAGAAAATGGTGTCGACAAGATTATCACCATAAACTTACACGAACCTCCGAGTATTAAACTTTTATCAACGGGTCTTCATACACAAAATATCCAGAGACACAAGGGTGAGATTCTGGTTGACATCCAAAAACATTTTTCCGCTTTCTTTGTTTGTAAACGTATTCCTCGTATCTTATTACTTGGGTGTAAAAGTAACTTGGGCGTAAAAGTAACTTGGGTCCCGATCCACCAAACGTTCCTAGCGCTAAGTACTACATTCGTAAGCTTATGATAAACCATAGAGTTTAAGGCAGGTCAAGGTATTGTCAATGTCATTGTCGTAACCTTACGAACGCTTTGTGGATCGGGACCATGGTTCATGGCTCCCTTTGCGCGCGCCAACTTGCTTTGAAGAGCCATGTGACATCATCTTAACAATGACACCATAATCAAATGACGTCACTCATCCCTCTGCCACTTTATACCTAAGCTGGGTCCCGTCTCGCATATCGCAATAGTCTAGCGTCTCTGCACAGCGATAATCGTTTTCCACCCGTAGCGGATGTCTGACGCTACAATGGAGTGAATGAGTTTGGTTTTCGTTTTCCACCCGGGTATCGAAATGGGCTTCATTGACATGTGGGGAATCGAATTCGGGTCATCGGCGTGACGAGCGAACACTTTGGAGCTTACAGTGTACTCAAGAACAAATTGGTATTTCCAACACGCCAACGTATAACATTTCGCGGCGCAACATCATAGAAATGGTCTTCACACTTTGTACCCATGTGGAGAATCGAACCCAGGCCTCCGGTGTGACGGACGTTTTATTCATTTGCCAAATCCATCATCCCAAGTGAGTGAGTGAGTGGGTTTAACACCGCCTTATACTGCCCCTAGTTACCAGGAAAAGGAGTCAGAGGGGAATTTACATGTCATTTTAGCACTTTTAACTACCTGAGGGAAGTTGACCTGTATCATAAATTGTAACTAAG
Source organism: Haliotis rubra (assembly GCF_003918875.1). Taxonomy (NCBI): domain Eukaryota; kingdom Metazoa; phylum Mollusca; class Gastropoda; order Lepetellida; family Haliotidae; genus Haliotis; species Haliotis rubra. The sequence continues at coordinate 3,864,989 of NW_025765558.1, read as the reverse complement.
TAATGTGGATGGCGAACTGCCTGCTTTTGAATTTGCTGCTATGACATTTTCTGTTTTTAAATAATAATGTACTGAATATATACGTTTTCAAAATATAACTCATTTGGACTTTTTACTTAAAATGTTTATGAATGCAGACTTGATCTGGTCACTATATGGCTAGAATAATGCCGATGTGACGTGAGTGTGCAATATTTCAGCTATATGGCGCCGGTTTGTAAACAATCGAGTCTGGACCAGACAATCCGATGTGAGGTAAAGCCCAACTCAACTCATCTAAACCCATTTTGCAATCACGAACAGATTCAAAGATCTGTCCGTTTCCAAATAATTTCCGCAGAAAGGATTCTCTCGAACACGTGGTATCATCAGCATTTAACACATGCCCTTGATAAACCCCAAATCATACAATCGACTGCTTTTAGCAGAAATTTCTTATGAATATGGAAAGGCTCTTGTCGCTCGTATTTATTGAATTATTTTGGCCATGAGACCAGTTCTGACGTCCCTTTAGTTTAACGCATGTCAGTTCCAGCTAGGAAATAACTACAATTCGTTTTTTAATTACGATTTCCAAAGGTGAATAAAACGAACCAAAATCTGTCCTTGACCAAGCAAATGAACGGTCAAATCGTCAACTAATAAAATGTTCCGGCGGTTGAACAAAACAACGAATTGAACGCGACACATGGGTCCGACTGGCCGTGAACACATGACCTTGAGCGTAATTAGAGGTCAAATGACGGACACTGTGTTATGCGGGCGGTTTCCTCTCTGAAGTGATTACCATCAGGGGGATTGGCTGAATACAGATGTACTTCGTCTTGATGAAGGGGGACACCCCCTGCCCCCTCCCTGATGGTATGCTGTATCCCCGTACGTCGTTTCAAGATGATTACAAGGACGTTCGCCCCTCACAGCCCAACTATCATCAGATTAATTTTAAGTGTCTCTGTTGTGCTCCATCTTCTAATGGGTTTAAACGTCGTTTGGACAGTTATACTACACTAACCAGAGTAATATAATGATATTAACCATAGTAACATAATGATACTGACCAGTCATACGTCACAAATGTCCAGCACGTGATGGGGTAATTTACATTAACAATGAAATGTCACGGGCTGGATGATCTACTTCGCGTGATGGTGTGGGGTTTATGAATACCAGCATGTGTCTTGAAATATGACCTTCACAACATGGAAATGACATTAACATTTTCGACATGACCTTTCAGAGTGAGTGAGTGAGTGAGTTTGGTTTTTCGCCGCGTTTAGCAATATTTCAGCAATATCACGACAGGGGACACTAGGAATGGGTTTCATGGTCGTTCAGATATGAACGCAGTAATAATTTCGATATTACCGATCTATCTTGAACTTAAGAATGTCCAGTAATTTCCACATTGCTGTTCCACGTGATATTGAGAATCACTTCCTCAAACAATCCTTAATGATCAAGAATTTGATACACTCTGTAAAAGTGAATAATTCTTAACAATGTTTACAAACAGATGTCCAGAAACAATTTCCAAAATATGTCATCATATTTACAATTTTAAATAAATTCTGTGTATTACCATCGTCTATTGACATTGTTTCCATGTCATTATACGTCATGTTTTGTGAAATTGTTATAATGTACATCATTAATATGCGGAATGTATCTGTGTATTTCTATATCTTTGTACCTACTGTGTTTATATTTGTAGCTTATAGAATATTGCCACTGTTCCTTCATGGAATGCTATGCAATACATATATTATCTTATTGTTTACCTTCTTCCGTTTGTTATTGTTTACCTTCCGTTTGTTATTGTTTACCTTTCGTTTGTTATTGTTTACCTTCTTCCTTTTGTTATTGTCCTTATACACACCGGTTTCGTGTGTTGTCCCTGTATATGCTTTTTTACAAAGGGTTCAAAACACTTGTGTTCAATCACTATAAATTTAGATTTTACTTTCCAGTTAAGTTATCTTTCGCAATTATTCTGTATTAGGTTCACATAGACCAAAGAGACCAAATAAGATGCTTAAGATTATGAAGAACTGGAGAATTACAAATTATGAAAAATGTACGAAGAAAGGAGGCAGTTGTTGGACACTTTTTGCCTTTTTTTGGTAAATATATCAGAGGATTTTATGTTAGTGTGCCCCATTTATTAACTATTTTTCAAACATAAATTTGAAATGCTCTCAGAACGTTGTTATTGTACACCTGATTTTACTTGCCATTGTACACCTGATTTTATTTGCTATTGTACACCTGATTTATTTACCATTGTACACATGATTATATTTGCTATTGTATACCTGATTTTGTAGTTGTATACCTCATTTTGTTTGTTGTATACCTGTTTTTGTTTGTTGTTGTATACCTGATTTTGTTTGTATACCTGATTTTGTTGTTGTATACCTGATATTGTTTGTTGTATACCTGATTTTGTTGTTGTATACCTGATTTTGTTTGTTGTATACCTGATTTTGTTTGTTGTATACCTGTTTTTGTTTGTTGTTGTATACCTGATTTTGTTTGTTGTATACCTGATGTTGTTTGTTGCATACCTGATTTTGTTGTTGTATACCTGATTTTGTTTTCCTGATTTTGTTGTTGTATACCTGATTTTGTTTGTTGTATACCTGATTTTGTTGTTGTATTCCTGATTTTTGTTTGTTGTATTCCTATTTTTGATTTGTTGTTGTATTCCTGATTTTGTTGTTGTATACCTGATTTTTGTTTGTTGTTGTATTCCTGATTTTTTTGTTGTTGTATTCCTGATTTTGTTTGTTATTATGCCTGATTTTGTTGTTTGTATACCTGATTTTTTGTTGTTGTATTCCTGATTTTGTTTGTTATTGTATTCCTGATTTTATTTGTTATTGTATTCCTGATTTTATTTGTTTGTTCTACCTGGTTTGTTGTTGTATTCCTGATTTTGTTGTTGTATACCTCATTTTGTTATTGTATTCCTGATTTTGTTGTTGTATTCCTGATTTTGTTGTTGTATACCCGATTTTGTTATTGTATACCTGATTTTGTTGTTGTATACCTGATTTTGTTTGTTGTTGTATACCTGATTTTGTTTGTTGTCGTATACCTGATTTCTTTTGTTATTGTATTCCTGATTTCTTTTGTTATTGTATTCCTGATTTTTTTTTGTTATTGTATTCCTGAGTTTGTTTGTTCTTGTATTCCTGATTTTTGTTGTTGGTTGTATTCCTGATGTTATTTGTTATTGTATACCTGATTTTAATTTGTTATTGTATACCTGATTTTATTTGTTGTTGTATACCTGATTTTACTTGTTGTTGTATACCTGATTTTGTTTGTTATGGTATACCTGATTTTATTTGTTATTGTATACCTGATTTTATTTGTTGTTGTATACCTGATTTTATTTGTTGTTGTATACCTGATTTTACTTGTTATTGTATACCTGATTTTGTTTGTTATTGTATACCTGATTTTGTTTGTTATTGTATACCTGATTGTATTTGTTGTTGTATACCTGATTTTATTTTTTATTGTATTCCTGATCTTATTTGTTATGGTATACCTGATTTGTTTGTTACGGTAAAACCTGATTTTGTTTCCCATGCATTTTCCTTTCGCAAAACGCTGACCTTCGAAAAGGTGTTCCCGCAAATCACGGTGACAGTTGCCATGAGATATTTCATCTAAAATTACCATATTTCGTAGACCTAGCTGTCGCAGCTGTCAATATTCAGATATATTGGTCCTTCTTCAAAAGTTCACCTTCTGGTCAGCGTGACGTCCGTCACATGATTTGAATGTCACTATAACCCTTTAGTGGTTCATGTCCCGTAGTAATGAGGGGTCTATTAGAGGTCAACACGATGCTGGTAGGTAATGACCCTCCCACACAAAAGCAAAAATATACCATAATACAACACAGATTTCACATGGTCATTGCAGACCGACGTTTTTATATCTGAGGGAGGGAGGCAGGAAATATGGGGCTTTATATGGCGATCAGACATTTTACAGCTGCAAAAAAAACGATTTTTTTAAAACAAAGACAATGAACCAAAGTGTATTGTTTTTGAGTGGCATTCATAGAAAACTAATTGATGAACGTTTGTAAATATGCATTTCTTGTGAGGTGAGGTGAGGTAACGTGACGTGAGGAGAATATTTCGCTCAGGTGACGATGTGCATGTGTGTGATGTGTATGTGCGGGTGAAATTGGGTTTAACGTCGTGCTTGAGAATATTTCGCCCATTCATATGACGACGTGCATGCGAGGTGTAGACTTGCTTTATTTAGGGCTTTGAGAAGGCTGCTTGTACTAGCCCAGACTGAAGCTGGTTTTATAGTGCTAGCCCACTGAGATACCATGCCGCAGTGAAGCATGAATACCCCACTCAGACACATTATACTGACTTCGAGCCGACCAGTCCTTGTTGTACCCATTAATGCCGAGCGCCAGGCAGGGACCAACAAGTACCATATTTTAACGTCTTTTGGTATGACGCGGTCGGGGATCGAACCCGCGACCTTCCGCTCTCCGTATTTCTTGTTTATTGAAGTATGGTGTATAGCAAACGCAAGTGAACATCGCCGGTATATAATATTTCACAATTGATCGGTGTTTTAGCAAAAACAATTTCCTTAAGAGGCAATAAAGTGTTTCTAAGCATTGATCTGAATAAAAACCCATTACTATTATTTAGCTTATGACAATTGTATCACATTTAAGTGTTATGCCTTTGCAACTTTGTGCACGCGTTCGCTTAACAGTCTCGTTCAGGGCCCCGTCCCTCACGCTAAGATGATCGTAACTCCCATACTTTAACATAGGCTTACGACAGTCGTAGCGCTACGATCGCTTTGTTGAACGGGGCCCTGGTTGATTCCAAATTATGACAGGGACCAGCCTTGGATTCGAACGTACTGCCACCACCACTTTACCCACATGGCTACCCGTGCTCAGTAACATATCTTATTCAATACTTTTATACTGGTGACAACAAATGACGGAACATATATCGTTTGAAACTCGGACGAGAAAGTCTTTCGTTTTCCATAAATCTTTCATAACAGATTTAAGCTGTATGACCGTTCCCTTTACCCCTTACCATGTCACACACTGTAGCTCCAACTTTATAGGGCGGTGGGGTAGCCTAGTGGTTAAAGCGTTCACTCGCCACGCAAAAACAAGGTTCGATTCCGCAACTGGGTAGTGTGTGAAGCCCATTTCTGGTGTTCCCTGCCGCGATATTGTTGGAATATTGCTAAAAGTGGCGCAAAACTAAACTTACTCTTTCTTAAATATTAATCACTTCATGTTTTAGAAACAAATAGGGGTGCGGTATGGTAGCTGATGGGTAGTAAACGGCGTAAAGCTTAACTCACTCACTCCTTTAAGTTTGAAAGTGCATGTTTAAAGAGTGAGTGAGTTTAGTTTTACGCCACTTTCAGCAATATTCCAGCAATATCACGGCGGCGGGACACCAGAAATGGGCTTCACACATTGTACCCATGTGAGGAATCGAGCCCGGGTCTTCTGGCGCGACGAGCGAACGGTTTAACCACAAGGCCACCCCACCGCCCGCATGTTTAAAGAGTCATACAAGAACAAAAACTGGAAACGACTGCATGCAAGTCCATCACATCAAGGTACACCCCGTCACACCTTTCGATGAACATTTTCTGGGTTTTTATATCCTTGCTCCAGCACGGGTAACGTCAGTGCACGAGACCTGTGTGATACCACGAGCTCGGATCGTGAGTTCATCGACCCCGTCACAGATTTTCAATTGATTTTCAATTTTCATTTGACAACAGCTTCTGCCTAAATCCAACACGTGTTTCTCAAGTCATCGATACGCCAGTAGTCCTTTGTCATTTTGTAAATCTTTAAATAATAAGAACAGGATTATGAGTGCATTGAATGAAACGCCAGGAACGGGCTGTCGGCGTCTGTTGAAATAACTAACGTCAACAGAAGACTTCAATACCAACAGTTTAATGACCGACATGATTCATTTCAGGGCGTCATGATGCGCGGACTGAAATGTACCCAATATGAGGGTACGCTTGACGAACGCTGAGGGCGACCAACCTTGACCTAGCCCACACAAAGATCCAAAAATCCGTTTCAGATACTACATATCGGCTATCACATGGCGTCCTCGTTTCTGGTTCGTTGAATGTTGTTGCCAAACGAATGGTAAGGGGTTGTCGTGAACACTTGGTGCCATCATATCTATTCATTTAATTTTCACAGCTGTTTTTGTCCTTTACAGAAAACATAGTATGTTTCTGAGGATAGTAAAGATTGGGTATTCTTTTCCAGTGACGTTCTATATTACAATCTGTAAACCTCAAACATTCTTTCTGACATACGTGAATATCCGGGTTAGAAATGGTCTCTAGCAAACATTCTTCTCGTTAAAGGCGACTAAGGGGGTCGGATGGTCAGGCTCGCTGACTTGGTTGACACATGTAATCCCCAGCTAACAATTTCACCTTGTCACTACGTTATGCTTTCGTTGTTACAACGTTCATTCTGTGGACTCCCATTGACGTTGTCACAACGTCGTAACGTGACCTAGAGATAATTCATTTTCACGTCGTCACAATGTTAACGTTTTATTTCATGCTAACCTAGTTTACGTTGTCTTAACGTTCTATTTAACGCTAATAATTGAATAGTTTTCCTTGTAGTCAACAGTACATAAGAAACAAGAAAGCCACTTCACTTTGTATGTTGCTTTGGTCGTGTTTTCTGAAGCTGTAAAAAATCAAAAATCAATAAAAATAAAATAAAAATAAAAGTGAAAAGTTTTACAGAAACCTCTATCGTCACACTAAGTCTTTTGTGTAATGATCGACATACAACGTTTTGACAACGTATACAAGCGAGTCCGGTAATTCCACGCGTCCGGTAATTCTGCGCAACTGCAATAGCCTACTTCCGTATCGAAGGTAAACATCGTCTGCTACCACATTTACGCTTGAAATCGGGACATTTCTACAAGAGACTGGCTTTTAATCACTAAAGGTAAGTAAATAACAGTAATCGACAGATAAATTGACAGTTTTATGAAAATTCGTTTTCTTCAGACTTTAAAACCCTTTTTCTTCATTATTCATAATTGGATTTTATATGAAACACTCTTCCCTTACATTGATGAAGTGATTTTTGAAAATAATCAGGCCCTAATACGCTTCCATACTTCGGATCTCCAGCTGGATGTTATTCGCATCAGTTGCTGCGCAGAATTACCGGACAGCAAGCGATGTTGTCAGAACGCCAGTAAGATCAACCGTATGGTATAATGCAACGTTAGAATCTTATAAATAACCTACATTTCCTGGTAAATATGAAGCATACCAGCATGTTTAGTCACGTAAACCACAAAAACTATGAGACGTTAGTTGCCGTGTTGCGATCGATGTGCTTAGGTGCGCGGAATTACCGGATGGCATTGTATATGTAACGTTGTGAAATAACGATATAAAATGACGTAATGCTAGCGTTGTGACAACGTCAAGGATCAGAATTCTTCTGGCAGTAGAAACGTATTTCCATTCTTTATTTCAGCTCAGTGACTGAGTGTTCCTTAACACGATATTTTTGTTAAGCCATCTTCATGATAATAATTCCGAGAATAAATGTCTTATTCGAGCCCTTGTCCCTTTGAACTTCTACCATTTCAGAACCTGCATCTACCCCGAGCAATCGCGTCAAGCAGCGGCTGCCTGTCCAAACAGACAAATGCGTCTAAACCATTGATCTGCTGGACCGAAATACATTCCGCGTTATCCTAGTTACGTAACTATGCTGCTTGACAGCGAGCAGTAATACGTCATAGGTTGGCTTAATTGTACAGAACAATCGAAAACCCTTCCACGACCAAATTCACAAGGATGAATTCGTCCGCGTCTTTGACTCTAAGCCAAAACGACGCATTTCTCCCAGACAGCACACAATGACGTCGTATGCGGTACCAGAAATACATGAGATATATTTCTATCGAAGCCATGGCCTGAACCTGGGCTTTTATTATGCGTTCTTTACTGAACAAGGAGAGGCGATATTTCCTATCACAACGCTGGTGTGTTGATGACGCACGTGATGGTAAGACGATCCACTAGAGACGAGTTTCACCGGAGACAGGTAAGCCCTACCACGTGTGATGCTGGACACGTGACGTAGGGGCATCCTCAAAAGGGGACGCGTCCCTTGTGACCAACTTGCACGGGGTCTGGGTGTCCTTGGTTGCACTTCTCAACTTACAGGTATATCTCCTTCAACACCCCCTTGGCCAGTAACCAGAGACCCCATAGCCATGTTTGGTCTCTGCATAAACCAAACAGATAAGTACACTGGAAAAAAAAGTTTGTAAACAAGAAATAAACTCGGACCTTGACCGATCTAATTTCCAAGAGGAAGAAGTTTTATGGATAGACAACTTCTTTTACAGCAATAGGATGCGACACAGTTATCAAGCAAGTGATGCACATCATTTTGTAAAAGGAGACATATACATGAAGGGTATTTGAGTTGATACAATTGAAGAGGCTTATGTACAACCGGATGACATTGACTGACTGACTGAGTTTGTTTTACGCTGCTTTTAGCAATATTCCAGCAACATCACGGCAGGGGACACCAGAAATGGGCTTCACACATTGTACCCATGTGGGGATTCGAACCCGGGTCTTCGGTGTGACGAGCCAACGCTTTAACCATTAGGCTACCCCACCGCCCTGGATGACATTGAACATGCTCTTATCTTTACCCATTTTATAAATATATTTTACCCTTTCCACATGAGAATCCCTTGTTTTGTGGCTGGTGTACACATGATACAGAACAGTCTGAATGTTAAACCTATTTTCCAGCATTCTCTTGCACAGGTGCTCGTAAGACATATAAGAGAAAGAAATAATCCAGGTATATATTGTCACTAGTTCAGTCTAAGCACTATATAGCATTATACCCTAAGAGTGACAATATACAGGTTGAGGCTATTGTTGTATGTGTGTTATGCCCGTTTTCTTACCCCTAGAATTTTTGTAGTTAAGATTTCCACTAGCAACATGGTGTAGACAAACCATTGTAATCAGGTACAACTGGGGTTCAAACCTATGACAAACAAATCCTAGTTAAATTAAACATGCAACAGGTTGGTATGCTGGTGCAGCAAGCTGTAATTGATGCAGCTGTTACTCTCCTCTTGAAAGCAAACATCAATCCGTCCAGAAACTTGTTTCATGGTCTCTGGTCTGTCCAACAGCCCTTGAACCATTCTAGTTCCCCAGCCCTTACTGAAACACTTCAGCCCCAAAATGAAAAGTTGGGGTCCTTTTCATTTTAAATGGCGCTGTCTGTTTCTATCAAAATATACCCGTGAAGGTCCGGGTTAGAATATTGATCTTCCGTAACCCAAGCTTGTCGTCAGAGGCGACTAACGGGATCGGGTGGTCAGGCTCGCTGACTTGGTTGACACATGTCTTCGGTTCCCAATTGCGCAGATCGATGCTCATGCTGTTGATCATTGGATTGTCTGGTCAGACTTCGATTATTTACAGACTGCCGCCATACAGCTGGAATAATGCTGAGTGCAGCGTAAAACTAAACTCACTCACTCATTCTATCAAAATATATATAAGTCTTGACAAATATGTGCTGTGTTCAACTGGAAAATCAAGTTGATTGCCATTGTCATGAATGTTCAATTGTTTGTGGAGTTAACATGTTACCATCCAGATTCAGGTGTAAGTTTGGTACCACAGACCCAGAAACACCATATCCTCAGCTGCACCCATACAGGTCCATAACAGTTGGCAAGTCAAGATGTGCTCAGTTTCAGGAAATAAATAGTTTCTAGCCCCTTTCAGTGCAGGTTAAGATGATTTAACTGGGTTTTTTTCAAAATGTATTGTCATAGACTTGATGTCAGTGTGATTGAATCACATTTTGTCAATGCAGACCAATGTTAGAGGTGAGTGAGTGAGTGAGTGAGTGAATGAGTCGCTTTATACCATGGGTTGCTGAGGGGCGGTGGGGTAGCCTAGTGGCTAAAGCATTCGCCCGTCAAGCGGAAGACCAGTGTTTGATTCCCAAAATGGGTACTATGTGTGAAGCACATTGCTGGTGAACCCCGCTGTGATATTGCTGGAACATTGCTAAAAGCGGTGTAAAACCATACTGACTCACTCCTGGGCTGCTGAAGACCTTGACCTTCATGGGGTCGAGTGTGGTAGGTACAGGTGCAATGAGTTTGAAGTCGCAGTCATGCACTGCAGGCATGGCAACATCACACCTGTGAACACCTGTGAACAGGTGCTCTGTCCGTGTGTAACACGTATGGCATGATTTTTCAATGACGTTTAGTCTCATTTCAATTTAACTGCAGCTGTCAAATCATATCTGCATCGGGAGGTCGTTCACCCTTAGAATCCCCGAAAACTGAAGCCATGACCATGTCAGCAGTTAAAACAAACTTACTGGTGTGAGTGAGTGAGTGGTGCGTGTGTGCGTGTGTGCGTGTGTGCTTGCATGTGTGATATGTCTTATGCCGCTTTTAGCAATATTCCAGCAATATCATGCCAGGGTACACCAGAAATGGGCTTCACACATTGTACCCATGTGGGGACTCGAACCCGGGTCGTCAGTGCGACAAACAGACACTTTAACCATTAGGCTACCCAACTGCCTTCATCGGAACAGAAGATATTTGGTTCCACTGCTTTGATTATTGTTTAGATTCTGACTGATGGTGATGACTGACTGACCGACTGAGTTTGTTGCTTTTAGCAATATTCCAGCAACATCACGGCGGGGGACACCAGAAATGGGCTTCGCACATTGTACCCATGTGGGGATTCGAACCCGGGTCTTCGGCATGACGAGACAACGCTTTAACCATTAGGCTACCCCACCGCCAGACTGAAGGTGATGAAGCCAAGACCCAACAGTGGTTACAAGTTGCTCAACACAATCAGCTGCTTCTGCTTCAAGACAACATAAATTCCCACAAGATGTCAGCCACACCTTGTACTTCTGACCAATGATCATGCTTGGAGTCGTCTTTTTCAGTGTCCCAACACAATGAATTGAAGCTAACTGGGTTTTTTAAATGTGACATATTTGTGATTTTATATGATGGCGAAATTTGATTACCATTGCCAGCGGCTGAAGGGATGATATAAATCCACCTTGGGTCCATGCAGGTAGGAAAAGTACTGTGAGTGAGGTTAGTTTTACGCCACACCAATATTTCAGCTATATGGTGGTGGTCTGTAAATAATAGAGTCTGGGCAGTTGGGAACCGATGACATGTGTCAACCAAGTCAGCGAGTCTGACCACCGATCCTGTTAGTCGCCTCTTTACGACAAGCATAGTCGCCTTTTGTGGCAAGCATGGGTTGCTGAAGACCTATTCTGCCCGGATCTTCACGGGTCAGTACTATAAGTCCCCATGTTAGTTTGGTGATCCACCTTCAGTTGTTGGTGATCTACAGCCTGTTAATATATTGTATTATACTGTTTAGGAATCCACTTTTAGAGATAGAGGCTTGTTTTAAATTCTGGTTCTGTGATATTCTGGTTGTTTTTACTGTCCTTTGTCGACAGGTTTTTATAATTTAAATATATTTATCATGCATTTAGACCTTGTTTTAGTCAAGATGTGGCTGAAATACTGCCGATGTGACTTTAAATTTTAACTAACCTTTTTAGTGACTTACATATTTAAACAAACATGCAGAAAAGTATAACATTTGATCAAATTATTTTTTTACATTTGTTATTGTACTTCCTCAGAAAAGAACAGATTCTTGTACTTTTGTTAGGTGGAGTCACATCTGGGATTATTCCATGAAGAACTGCAGAAAAATGTCATAATTTTAGATTTCTTTTCAAATATCTAAGATAAGAAATAACAAAAATTTTTTATCTCAGGTCTTATTAAAGATAAGTATCTGATATGGTATGAATACAAACCACTCTTAGAACAGAATGAGTTACTCGAGGTCACATCTCACCCATATAAAAGTACATCAGGTTATCAACTGGGGTGTGCCAAAGAAGACACAAGAATGTCAGTCTCACAAACCAGATCTATTTTAGTCAAAACATCCTGTTCCGCATGACTTATAACATAGACTGATCCCTTTATCCACAGTTGGTGTCTATCTTCAGTATTCCTTTCATGAAATCTCATTCACTGCTCTGCTGTAGGCGCTTTTACTTGCCCCAATGACAGTGGCTATATCTGCGTCAGTAGGTTTCATATCTCTGCAGTGAATTTGAACTTGTACATTCTTTAAAAAATATAAAGTTCAAAGTCTGACAAGAGCCATGTTCCCTCTAACAACTTGCATATTATGTAAATTTGATTTTTCTATTTTTAAAAGTATTTAACAATCCCCCAAGGCACACAAGGTTGTAAGGGAACTACATCATAATGAGAAGCTTTGTCTTCATCTGCCTCAACAGACATGAATATGCAGCCATCTGTGACAATAATTTATGCTTACTTGTTTACATTTAATTCAAAATGCTTTGACATACGTTGATGAAAAGTGTAGTATGTGGAAGAACGTTTCTTGTGAACGTCCTTGAAAGAAAAATCACAGGGAACCCACTTTTAAGAAAGGGAGTATTCGGGATTGCTATCCAACAAAGATTGTTGACATTCTGCTGCTTACCTAATAGCAGTGTGTGAGTGAGTGAGTGAGTGCGTGATTATGTATGTGCGTGAGTGAGTGAGTGCGTGATTACGTAGGTGCGTGAGTGAGTGAGTAGTCACAGCTTGCTGGGGCTCAGTAACTGTTTCCTTGTTTGAGGTTTACCTTGCACTCAACGATATTTTGATAACATGGCTGCATCCTTTGTATAATTAAGTCTACACTATACAATCCAGTGATTATGAGACAAACACTATCAGGGTACAATGGCATAAGTCATGACCCCTTGCTACCGGTTCCAGCACACTTGGGGCAGTGGGTAGCCTAGTGGTTAAACTAAACTCACTCACTCACTCACTCACTACTGGAATATTGCTAAAAGCGGCGTAAAACCATACTCACTCACTCATTCCAGCACACCAACACACAGTTACAAACTAAACACAGACCTAAACTGCTGTACAAATTACTTGCAAAATTTATTAGCCGGCAATGCTCGTTAACAAAAACATATTGCAATCCTTCATTGTGCTTGACTTGTCCTACTTTCCGACTGCAGTTGCATATTTTGTGTAACCTCAGTCTCTTTTGTGTGTTTTGAAACCATTGCTCCATAACGACGGCAAGAGATGCTTGACATAGCTTGTTTGTGATGTTTCATAACATTTGTGCATGTCGCTAATTCATGCTGCATCAGTAACATTAAGGGCACAGGATAAACCCAGTTTTCCACATTGCGGGGGTTTCAATTAAACTACGAAATTAAATCAAAATGACATCCGACTATATATTACATGACAGATTTGCTGACATGGTAGTTTGTAGACATGAAAATATGACATTGAGCAGAAATTTCAACAACACAGTCCGGACAACCTCATGGAAATGTCAATGTGTGAAGTCCATTTCTGGTGTCCCCGCCTTGATATTGCTGCAATATTGCTAAAAGCGGCGTAAAACTAAACTCACTCACTCACTCATGGAAATGTAACTAGAGTAGTGTATATGTCACTGCCATTTAGCCAGAAGACAGTAAGTTGATTCCACCACTGTCCTTAACTCACATTACTCCCCATCGAAGCTATACATGTAGCTTACATTTATTTATGTAACATTGTCTGTTACAGTGAGTGTGTGAGTATGGTTTTACTCCGCTTTTAGCAATATTCCAGCAATATCACGGTGGGGGACACCAGAAATGGGTTTCATACACTGTAACCATGTGGGGAATCAAACCCTGCTCAGCGTGACGAGCAAATGCCTTAACAATTAGGCTACCCTACAGCCTTGTCTATGTCCATGGACCCGTGAAGATCCTGGTTAGAATTGATCTTCAGCAACCCATGCTTGTCGTAAGAGGCGACAAATTGGATCAGGTGGTCAGGTTTGCTGACTTGGTTGACACATGTCATCGTATCCCAATTGCGTAGGTCGATGCTCATGCTGTTGATCACTGGATTGGCTGGTCCAGACCCAATTGTTTTTGGACCGCCACCACATCGACGGAATATTGCTGAATGCAGCATTAAACAACAAACAATCAATTAATCAATGTCTATGTCCATGGACGTATACTTGAGTTCAACTATATACACAAACTCCACCATTTCAACATTGGAAGTAGATTCACACAAAAATTGGACAGTTTCTTCAATCAAGTGCTTGTTGTTGTTGTATACTGCTATCATACATAAAATACACGTTTCAAGAGTTTCACTTACATAAATTGTTAACATCAAGTCCGCATGACCTTGAACTGATCGACGAGACAGGTGAGATGACGAATACTTCTCACCTCTTCTACACAATGTCGCTACACAATGTCGCTACACAATGTCGCTACACAACGTCGAAAGGCCAACCATGACGTCGAAAGGCCAACCATGACGTCGTGGTTCACAGTTTACATGAGATGGTCGAAAGGCCAACCATGACGTAGTGGTTCACAGTTTACATCAGATGATAAACAGAATCCTCTACTTGTTACGAGCGTGTGGCTGCTGCATCCCTGACCTGAATCATCTATACATCTTGGGAAGGGCAGGAGATGGGCGTGGCCTTTGTCCCGTTTGTCGCAGTAGTTCCGCTAATGTTACCAAAGTGGTTCCGCAGATCCAAGTAGCAAACTGACTGAACTTTCCAAGATTCTACTAACAGTTCAACATGAAACCTGTTTTCAGGGGGTGGGCAGTGGGTAGCCTAGTGGTAAGAATGAATGAAAATCGTAAAATTGAAGCATGTTGAGATTAAAAGACGCCACTACAAATAATCTGTAATGCCATTACATGGGGCGGTGAGGTAGCCCAGTGCTTGAAGTGTTTGCTCATCACATCAAAGACCTGGGTTCGATTCCCAACATGGGTACAATGTGTGAAGCCCATTTCTGGTGTCCCCCGCCGTGATGTTTCTGGAATATTGCTACCAGCGGCATCAAACTAAACTCACTCACTCACTGTTTCAAGTAATCCTCGCGTAGAGGTGATATTATGTGCTCACTGTACACCATACTGCCATGAGGTTAGGGTGACTTTTCAGAGTGGGAACTGCAATTTCTGAATGTAAATTAATGGGCTGATAAAACTGAATCGATGAATATATACATAGCAAGTAACATCAAAACAAGGGATCAAGGTGACAGTGACATTGGATGAATTCATATTTCAACCTTTCAACTCTTTTTCCGAAAAGGCTGTGTTCCAGATTTGCTTGCAGCGATCCTCAGGGGTGTCATGGCTACGGTCGATAAAGGGGGGGTCATCAATTTTGTACACTAGTACTAGGCAGGGTCAGTAATTTTGTACATAAAAATATTCAAACATTATGCTTAAAAATTATGGGAAGGGGGAGGGGGGTCATTGATCTTGTACATGACATGCAGGGGGGTCACTTACTTTGTATGTAAATTTTAGGGGATGTCATTCACATTGTACATGCTTCTGCATAAAAATCATCCCCCCCTTGGCTACAAATTATGAACAGTCCCTTTGCTCAAGACCCAGGTTTGATTCCCTAAATGGTTGCAGCATGTGAAGCTCCTTTTAGGTGTCTTGCACAGTCATATTGTTGGAATATTGCTAAAAATGGTGTAGAACCATACTCACTCACTCACTCTACATGAAGCTGACACAGCAGTACTGTTAGAACACACACTCCTCCCCCTTCCCTCCCTTCACATGCATGCACACACACACACACACGCTGCACACACACACACACACACACACACACACACACACACACACACACACACACACACACACACTACACACACACCACACACAGAGAGTAGGTTGTTGATCAACACCTGTCCACGGACATTAAAACCTTTGCCAGATTCATATTTCCAGACATTCAATGTGCATTATTGTATACATCAGGAATAACACTCAACATCACCTAATGTAAATGGATGATATATCTTTTAAGCAAATCCAAACTGTTGTTTAAGGAATATTTTTTACAACTCTTCATCCATTAGTGGCTAAAACTGTCGTCTGCCTGATACTTCATATTGGAAATAAGCATTAAGCACAAAGCCATCTGTTCCTTGCATGAATATGCTGATAACGAGGTAGGATATCATGATATCTGCACACCTGTTTATGGCCACACAGTTGACTGTAATTCCAGACAGAGTTTTAGTACAGGGCTGTCAAGTTTGAAAAAACCCAGCATTTTGTTCAATACTGTATTTTCATAAACATCTCATTTTCTGAATATCGGGATATAACACAGTTTAACACTGCATGCTATCACTGCATGCGATGCAGTAATATAAAACTAAGCATTTTTCATCTTTAATGGTCTTTTTTTGATGAAATACAAGTCATGTTTGAAAAGCAGCAATGATAGTCAAATGGATGAGGAAAGAATATATAATTCCAATTTGGGAAAATTTACGGACATCTGCTGCATCTGAGTAACAACTCTGTGCAGGTCTTAAATCTTTAGACCTAAAATCATTTCTTTCACCTGCAACAACAGCAGCAACATGCTCCTTCACTGCAGCTTACACCATCGCCACAACAAGCACCTGCTTCCCACCACCTCACAACAACAACCGTCATTACACCGTGTGTTGATAAAGCTCTCTCTCTGTTTATTCAAATTCTCCTAAAAAGCAGTTTTCAAATATTTCAATGCCTAAATGCCAACTAGGGTTCTAGCCCACATTCTCAGCTTGTTTCAGATGTAAACACTTGGCCTGGGCAGAGACGAGGCGGACGAGCAGCCTGCCTCCGCCTTGCATCATCACAACACGAGTCACATGGCGACCCGACATAACGTAAACAACAGCCAAAACACAAAACAACAAATGCACTGA
Source organism: Haliotis rubra (assembly GCF_003918875.1). Classification (NCBI taxonomy): domain Eukaryota; kingdom Metazoa; phylum Mollusca; class Gastropoda; order Lepetellida; family Haliotidae; genus Haliotis; species Haliotis rubra. Next base: position 3,847,999 of record NW_025765558.1, on the reverse strand, counting down.
CACGTTTGTCACATTGAGCATTAACACTACATACAGACTTTCAAAAATTCCTTAATTTTCATCCAAATAAACCCTTATTTGTCATTTTCCGGCAGTTTGCACCCGTTGCGAGTCACAGTGACCTTGGCAGTCTCTATGTCTGCTTGTTGCAATAATCAATACTCTGGCCCTTCTACTGCGTAGTATATCTTTCCTTCGCATTGTCTAGATCTCATCTGTTTTCGTGCCACGGCTAGGGGATTAATATCGCCATATTTTATTTTCATCTTGTGAAATAAATATTATTCATTTAATACAAATCCTTGGGTTTTACAATCATGCTATCTAATATTTGAATATCTTCTTCATGAAGATATCATATACAAAGTAATATACAAATTTGAAAAATGATAATACATTGTTATTTTTTCCTAAATAGATATTTGACTGTAAGCTGTTGATCTGAACAATATACTGAACTCAGCATAATATATCTGTGTATTATTTCAAAATGTTTTCAGATATTAATAATCTAGAATGAATGCATAAATTGCAAGGAAGAGAATTTCTCTTCATGTAAAGTATTTTAACCAAAAATCTTCTGGAAATTGTCTGTAAATGAATTTCTGCAAATGTATGTAACTATTTAATTTTAAATGAACTATGTGATAAAGGTTTAAGAAAATGAGTTCTACATCCCCAAATTATGTCTATCGTGAAACAATTCTGCCCTGAAACCTGTTCTTCTCACGAGTGAAACAGTGTGGTCAAACGCCACGAAGACCACTGACGGCCAGCCACCAGAGGGCGCCTTGACACAGACGGACTTGCATCATCACAACAAACATACAGCACCTACAAGCCAAGCTCGCTGCAGCAGCAAAGTAACTAGGGTGTTGCGGTGATGTCTAGACACAGTCGTCATAGCATAAATCATAACAAATTACAAGCACTGTGAGCAGAAACAATTATTTTCCGAAAAACAAAATTAAATGGATTAATAAACAGGATCTGTTTTAGATTCAGAAGAACAATGATTATTTTTTATCTATGTATATTTTGGGACATAGCAACAGTATTTACAAACTGTAAACATTGAGAAATATATAATTAGTATAAATCGAAGACAGCCAGTCTAGTATTGGTATATGTCACCATTATTGATCAAACGGATGTAAATATTGGATGTACACAAAACACAATCATTTCTATAAAGTCAACATTGTTTTTCATGTCACAAAATTATCACATTCAGGTCCTAAATTAATGCTGTCTCAGTGAAGGCTAAACTAGAGGTCAGCCATTATCTATCCCGCCCACGTTGTTCAAGCTGCTTCAGCAGGGCGTCCAGTATCACCTCTGGTAACAGGTGTTGAACAATACAGTATTTCAATACATTTCAATGTAACATCATGTGACCCTGAGACTTATACAAGCGTATACTCCCAGTAAATAAAGCTTTATACACCATCCCTTGTTATTAACACCTCTTTCACCATTATTCAATAAGGATTATCACTTGGGATAACACATATGTACTTGTATAAATATTCAAATTGGTGGTCGAGATCTGTGTACTGCAGAAAAAAAGCTGTTTTGTATGAATGCATGAATGCATTTGGAAGTGCATTAGTGGTTTACATGCATGCATCATTAGCTGAGTTCATGGAATATCACAAGATGAATAGTTTTGTTCAGCAAATATGGAGCACACAATCATTGAGCTCATGCATCCAGTGATAATACCATTTATTCAATATCTCCTTAATCTCCTTACTCAGCATCTATTTACAGTGGGGGCGGTGGGGTAGTCTAGTGGTTAAAGCGTTGGCTCGTCACGCCGAAGACCCGGGTTCGAATCCCCACATGGGTACAATGAGTGAAGCCCATTTCTGGTATCCCCCGCCGTGATATTGCTGGAATATTGCTAAAAGCGGCGTAAAACCAAACTCAGTCAGTCAGTCTATTTACAGTAAGTGAGTGAGTGAGTTTAGTTTTTCACCGCTTTTAGCAATTCCAGCAATATCACAAGAGGGGGAAGAGAGAGGAGAGAGAAATGCACCAGAAATGAGCTTCACACAATATACCTAAAATGGGAATTGACCTGGGTTTTCGGCATAACGAGCAAACACTTTATCACTTGGCTACTCTATTGCCTCACCACTGAGAGTCATTTGAACTTCTCCTGATTCAAGCTTTATGTTCTTTTCACACACAAATGAATTTGTTGTTTGTTGTTTAATGACTCATTCAGAAATATTCCAGTTTTTGACTAGACCGAACAATCCAGTGATTGATGTCATGAACTTCAATTAGGATACGATGACGTGGATCAACAACACAGTGACCCTGACCTCCTGGGTTGAGGAAGATCATTTGGTCTAATGAATGTTGCTATATGAGTACCATTAAACCTTCAACACAAGTCTCATTTCATCCAATGGAAACAAAATGTCAACTGTGGTAATTGTGGAAGAATTAAACAATTGAGCCTTGATTATATCATGTTCTCATCAGAATCCACTTAATACTTGCTTTCATATAGTCTAACAATAGTTTTCACCATAACGCTGACATCACATTAATAATGGACCTGTAGATGATGCAGGGTGTGGATTCTTCGCTCAGATGACACCCTAACCTGTCAGTGTAACTTCTTTGAGTGGCATGTTTAGAAGTTGGTGAATCTTCTATCAGTATAACTTGGTTGAACTCTCTGGACAAGTGGGCAAGGGATACAACCTTGGATCAGCAATAATAATAATAAATTGATATTTCTTATGCGCCATAGTCCATCCAGAGCATGATCAAAGCGCTACATATGAAAGGGTCACTAGTGAGTGAGTGAGTTTAGGTTACGCCGCACTCAGCAATATTCCAGCTATATGGCAGCAGTCTGTAAATAATCATGTCTGGACCAGACAATCCAGTGATCAACAGCTTGAGCGCCGATCTGCGCAATTGGGAACCAATGACATGTGTCAACCAAGTCAGCGAGCCTGACCACCTGATCCCTGATCAGAACCGGAACCAAATCTGCAGCTGTATTCAGATTGAATATAATAATGCACATGCAGTTATCATGAACAGGCCTGAGGCAGCCTTGACCACTTCAGTTACACCCAAGGTGCTGATAGACGAGGCATAATAATTACAGCATATTTGGGATTCAACCCACATGCAGCTGACCCTGGCACAGAAAAGGGAAGAAACTCATTGCCACGGATACCTCCCACCAACCCACTCAATCAATGGCCTAGCAGTGATCCAAGACTACAGTTCCTGGAAGTATCCATGTGACACCAATCATGATGTTGTGCCATAAACCTACATAAAAGCGATGAATACCGACACAACTCTACAGTACACAAAATCGGTAGTTTCTGGTGTCAGTGAGATTCAAAGGTCAGTTAGGTTATATGGATGATTTACGACTACCTTTCAGATGCAAATCGGGTTCATTGTCAATAGGCCATTGGTGGATATCCCTCTCAAGGTCAACTGCGAGAAAGGCTGATGACCTTGTGGTAAATAGGTCACTATACCATCTGGGACAGCACAAGCCAGAGATATATATTACATACTTAATGTTAGATACAATTTTTCTACAAAAATCATTGTTCCGCAGTTCAGTGAAAAGACTGACTGGCTGAATTTGGTTTTACGCCGCTTTTAGCAATATTCCAGCAAAATCACGGCGGGGGACACCAGAAATGGGCTTCACACATTGTACCCATGTGGGGATTCGAACCGAACCCGGGTCTTCGTCAGTGAAAAGAAAGAATGCATTTCTGCCAATGGCAGTGATGTTGAGTTCAAATAGTGACACGATTTACAAACTTGAATCTCTTTATTGGTTATAACCAGATGATACTTAAAACAGGAGTTTGGTCAGCAGCTGAAGCAATGGTTGTTTTGTCTTAGACTAGCCTTGAGGAAACTGGCACACCGTTCAAACTTGAAGAAATGCTGATCTGTCATCTGTGGACTGTCTGAGCAAACTTGGGGTGGTGGGGTAGCCTAGTGGGTAAAGTGTTCACTTGTCACTTCACTTGAGTTATTGCTGAAATATTGCTAAAAGGGGTGAAAAACTAAACTCACTCACTCTGACTGACTGACTGTCTGAGTTTGGTTTTACGCCGCTTTTAGCAATATTCCAGCAACATCACGGTGGGGGACACCAGAAATGGGCTTCACACATTGTACCCATGTGGGGATTCGAACCCGGGTCTTCGGCGTGACGAGCCAACGCTTTAACCATTAGGCTATCCCCACCGCCCCTCACTCACTCTGAGCGAACTGGACAGTATATACCAAATGGACAGTATACAACAAGACAGTATACACACATTGGACAGTATTCACCATCTAGAAATTGTTTCTACTGAATTTGACTGATGTGTATTGCAGGAAATTAGCACAAAACTGCCCAAGGCTCTCTAGGTATTGAATGAAATTCTCAGTGAGTGATGATTGTTTTCTAGCAGATTAAGCATCTAGAGACAGTTATGTGACTGCTTCAGGTTACAGCTGCATGATCAATAGAGTGATTCAAGTCATCCATACATATAACGTTACAGTCTTTCATTACATATTTATTGCTGAATCTGTGACGAGAACTTGGCTAATAATATACGTTCTAACATGAGTTTGGAAATTCTGATGAGTAGATAAGAGGTATCAAACCACAATAACCATCTCTGAATGAAATAGGCAATGATATAAAAACTCATACAAGCCCAACACACTAACATGCAATCTCCACACACCCACATGCTAGTCTCACCTACCCAAAAGCTCCTCACACCCACAGACAAACTCCACACACCCACATGCTAGTCCCACCTACCCAAAAGCTCATCAAACCCACATACAAACTCCACACACCCACATGTTAGTCTCACCTACCCAAAAGCTCCTCAAACCCACATACAAACTCCACACACCCACATGTTAGTCTCACCTACCCCAAAGCTCATCAAACCCACATACAAACTCCACACTCTCACATGCTAGTCTCACCTACCCAAAAGCTCCTCAAACCCACATACAAACTCCACACACCCACATGCTAGTCTCACCTACCCAAAAGCTCCTCAAACCCACATACAAACTCCACACACCCACATGCTAGTCTCACCTACCCAAAAGCTCATCAAACCCACATACAGACTCCACACACCCACATGCTAGTCTCACCTACCCAAAAGCTCCTCAAACCCACATACAGACTCCACACACCCACATGCTAGTCTCACCTACCCAAAGCTCCTCACACCCACATACAAACTCCACACACCCACATGTTAGTCCCACCTACCCAAAGCTCCTCAAACCCACATACAGACTCCACACACCCACATGCTAGTCTCACCTACCCAAAAGCTCCTCAAACCAACATACAAACTCCCACACACCCACATGCTAGTCTCACCTACCCAAAAGCTCCTCAAACCCACATACAGACTCCACACACCCACATGCTAGTCTCACCTACCCAAAAGCTCATCAAACCCACATACAGACTCCACACACCCACATGCTAGTCTCACCTACCCAAAAGCTCCTCACACCCACATACAAACTCCACACACCCACATGTTAGTCCCACCTACCCAAAAGCTCCTCAAACCCACATACAGACTCCACACACCCACATGCTAGTCTCACCTACCCAAAAGCTCCTCAAACCCACATACAAACTCCACACACCCACATGCTAGTCTCACCTACCCAAAAGCTCCTCAAACCCACATACAAACTCCACACACCCACATGTTAGTCTCACCTACCCAAAAGCTCATCAAACCCACATACAAACTCCACACACCCACATGCTAGTCTCACCTACCCAAAAGCTCCTCAAACCCACATACAAGCTCCACACACCCACATGTTAGTCCCACCTACCCAAAAGCTCCTCAAACCCACATACAAACTCCACACACCCACATGCTAGTCTCACCTACCCAAAAGCTCCTCAAACCCACATACAAACTCCACACACCCACATGCTAGGTCTCACCTACCAAAAAAGCTCCTCAAACCCACATACAAGACTCCACACACCCACATGCTAGTCTCACCTACCCAAAAGCTCCTCAAACCCACATACAGACACCACACACACCCACATGCTAGTCTCACCTACCCAAAAGCTCCTCAAACCCACATACAAACTCCACACCCCACCCACATGTTAGTCTCACCAACCCAAAAGCTCCTCAAACCCACATACAGACTCCACACACCCACATGCTAGTCTCACCAACCCAAAAGCTCCTCAAACCCACATACAGACACCACACACCCACATGCTAGTCCCACCTACCCAAAAGCTCCTCAAACCAACATACAAACTCCACACACCCACATGCTAGTCTCACCTACCCAAAAGCTCCTCAAACCCACATACAAACTCCACATACCCACATGCTAGTCTCACCAACCCAAAAGCTCCTCAAACCCACATACAAACTCCACACACCCACATGCTAGTCTCACCTACCCAAAAGCTCCACACACCTACATACAGACTCCACACACCACACGCAGGTCCACACACCCACACATGTAAGCTCTACACAGCGCCACTGAGGTTAATACTATGAGCAAATCCATGCTGTCCGGGCATGATGACATATTTCAAAGTTGCCAAACCCAATCACATGATCAATTTGACTGGTATGACAAGCACAGACTGCATTGGATCAAGTTTAAATCGGAATCTACACGTGGGTCCCTGAATTCAAAACAACACATAACATATTTGTCCAAGGTCCAGCATGTTTATGTATAAGTACTCCTTGTTTTGGACTGATCGTACATAAATTAGACCGAGTATGACGTCAAACTATTCAATGACGACAATACCGGACCACCAGGGTCGATGACTCTCCTATCTGGAGGTACAAAAGTTCACAGATCATCAATCCTACCCATCTCACATTCCCAGTTTACGACTTGATGGGCGAGTTTATCTGTCTCAGTACAAAGTTAAACCTTTGTCTTGTCTACGAACCAGGTGCGTATTATTGTGTAGCTGGGATGTGTTAACAGTCCCAACAAAATGCTGGCGTCATCAGAGGCTCTAGCATTGAAAAAAACAGAAATTGGACATTATAGTTCCCCAGGTTGATAACGAGACTGTTAGGATGAATGTCTTGCTAAAAGTTCATAACTTGCAAGGAAAATTCCCTGAATTGTCTATCTGTCCTGTGCAGATTTTAAAATATATCACATTTCTTTCCTTGGAAATGTCAAATTTTAAAGTTTTTAATTATTTGAGTGAGTGAGTGAGTGGGGTGGTGGGTGAGTGAGTGAGTGAGTCGGTGGGTGAGTGAGTGAGTGAGTCAGTGGGTGAGTGAGTGAATGAATGAGTGAGTGAGTCAGTGAGTGGGTGAGTGAGTGAGTCAGTGGGTGAGTGAGTGAGTGAGTGTGTTTGTATGCACACATGATGCGTGTGCTGGTGAGTAAGCATGATTGAGTGAACATGAGCGAATGATCCAAGATCCAGGTACATCTAAGTGACAAAACTCCACAGCATATAATGCAACCATCGATGTCCAAACTTGTGCACTTAAAAGAACCAACGAATCCATCGGGAAATGACCAGATGGTGGCCACATGAATACGTGCAAACACATTGTAGTGAGTACAGCAACGTACAGTGAACTTGGACACAGTACTGTGACTATGTCGCAGTCCACCCAGCTGTGAATGGGTACCTCGTAAGGATGGGAAAGCCGCAATAACTTAGTGGCTGCAAGAGGTGTACGGTCCCCAGGGAGTTGAGATTGATAATACGATGTGCCGTTGAGATTGACATCCAATGATCGAGGGAACAAATATCAGCGCCTTGAGCATGTACTAGTTGTGTGGATATGTGCGCTATATAAATATCCTCCTTGAGCATGTACTAGTGCGTGGATATGTGCGTGGATATGTGCGCTATATAAATATCCTCCTTGAGCATGTACTAGTTGTGTGGATATGTGCGCTATATAAATATCCTCCTTGAGCATGTACTAGTGCGTGGATATGTGCGCTATATAAATATCCTCCTTGAGCATGTACTAGTTGCGTGGATAAGTGCGCTATATAAATATCCTATCCTAAATGTTAGAATCAGAGAGTTTGATAACACACAAGTCCATTTTGTACAACCGCATACGACACCAAGGACAAACTCCAATTCCAATAACTTAAAATGCATATATACTCGCTTTGAAACATATAAAACACATAATAAAATAACTCCTCCAAAGTACTCCCCTAGTCAAGTTTGTCGCATATTTTTCTCCAGTTGTGAAAATTCAACAATAAAATATATCTGTACTCCACACAAATATACTCATGGAAACAAATAAGGGAACACATGAAAGTACAAGTGTTCCTTTATTTATTTCCAGAATTTCACCCACAGTGCAATACATACTTTGTGAAGAAACCTGGAAAAGAATAAAGGAACACTTGTACTTTCATGTGTTCCCTTATTTGTTCCCATGAGTATATATTTGAAATGTAAACATTAGTATTTCTATGACCTTTGAACACGTTCATATTTTACCATATATAATTATTGATAATTTCTAAATAACGAACTAAAAAAATATGAAGTACATGAGAATGCATCTGTAGCCAATCGATAATTAAAAAGCTGTTCAATAGCAAATATATATCCCTAGTTCTATACTGCTACAATCTATATGCAAATTTCTGCCAAGTCAATAACCTCTGGTGACCCATTCCCCGTGGGCTGACTGTCGAGTAATAATATGAAATAAATGGACCACGCACGCCCCCGTCATGCATTTAACACATGCACAGACTGGGTCATATTGGTGGAAATTATTTTACAAATATTTGAAACATGATAATTACAATTTAGCACTTCACGTGTCTGAATGTACTCTTCTGTTTATTCAAATTAAAGGTCACGCATAACATCATGTCAAGCGTTGAGTTTGGCATATATTGTTGCCAATAGGAAATTATGCTTTTCATTGTTCCATTAAGGGAAATTGAAAAAATTAAATTAAAAATGTAATAATGGGATCACATTTATCACCAAAATGGAAAAGAAGTGGTGGACCCCAGCTGCTCTTGTCAAAATGAATTTTTGACTCTTTATAGAAAAGGGTTGACATTGTTATGGTTGTCATAAATTAAGCCTACAAAAGTACAAATGCTGTCTAACTGTACATAGAATCATTTTTAATACTAAGGATCAACTCACATTTCATGAAGTATTTTTGCACAAACCACAGCCTTCCAAACCAATATTTTACTCGATATTTTACCTCCTGCCAACATGAAATCAAAATGTGCGACTGTTATCCGAAACAAACAAACAATTAAACACACAAGCAAGTCAATCGGCAGCCCAAATAAATTGATTCAAGTCATTCAAAATTCATTGGTCTCTCTGTAACTTTCATGGTGTACGTCAATCCACTGAGTGAGTGAGTGAGTGAGTGAGTGACTGATTGACTGAGTTAGGTTTTACGCCCCTTTTAGCAATATTCCAGCAACATCACGGCAGGGAACACCAGAAGTGGGCTTCACACATTGTACCCATGTGGGGATTTGAACCCGGGTCTTCGGCGTGACGAGCCAATGCTTTAACCACTAGGCTACTCAACCCCCCGTGAGTGAGTGAGAGTGTGAGTGGCAGTCATGATGAGTGAGTGAGTGAATGAGTGAATGAGTGAGTGAGCAAGAAAGAGTAAGTGATGGAATGAGTGAGTGGCAGTCATAATGGTAGAGTGAGTGAGTGAGAAAGAGTAAGTGACGGAGTGAGTAAGTGGCAGACAGGGCAACAATAAGTACCATCTTCTGGTATGATGAAGCCAAAGATTGAACCACCAACCTTTAGCCCTCTGGACCAATCATCAGTGAGTGAGTTATTATTTAACGTCACATCTGCAATATTTCAGCCATATCGTGACGAACCAAACATCAGTATAAAGTGATGGTTCGGTAGGTTGCTTTGTTGTTTTACGCTGCATTCAGCAATATTCCAGCTATATAGCGGCAGTCTGTAAATAATCGAGTCTGGACCAGACAATCCAGTGATCAACAGCATGAGTATCGATCTAAGCAATTGGGATACGAAGCCATGTGTCAACCAAGTCAGCGAAGCTAACCACATGTCAGTTGCCTCTAACGACAAGCATGAGTTGCTGAAGACCAATTCTAACACAGATCTACAAAGTCTTTGTGTGATGGAATAAACCAAACATCGTATCACATGTTTAGTTGTACATACAGTCATAATTTGTTAACTTCCTTGTACAGTTATTTTTCAAGTAATATGATCCTTTAGACATTTCGATTTCTTCCTGAGAAAACAATATTTGTTTTAGACGAAAGTTGGTTAATTGGTGATGGCATACTGATGTTTGTTTTTCTGGTGCAAATGAGTAATTTGAGAGCAGTCTTGAAAACACCTGGCCAATACATCAACCTGACAAGTCTCCTTGCTATTGACCTCATTGACTGTTATGTTGCGGGATTAGCTCTGTTATTTGTACACATCTTCATGATGGTGGATCAACTCGATTAGGATGTCTGGTACATTCGAGTCTTCTTTCTCCTACTGATGGAGTACCCCGGTGGTTAAAGGGCTTGCTCATCACGCCAAAGACCCGGGTTCGATTCCCCACATGGGTACAATGTGGAGCCCATTTCTGGTGTCCCACCGTGATATTGCTGGAAGATTTCTAAAGGAGGTGTAAAACTAAACTCACTAACACTTTCTCCTACTATATGTACTATATATTACCGTAGATAATGCAAGCCCAACTCATAGATAGGCCAAGGTCCTGACTGGACCCTTAAAATCTGTATCAAAATGGTATGTTCCTTAACATGAGCTGAGCCACAAAGCATTGTTCATCTGCTCGTAGTTACACTGCTGATTGTTATTTCTGGCTCGTTGTTAGCAATGCCTAGCAAAGACAAATTGGAACTGAAAAGGTACAAAATCTTGTCTAGTGATGTTTAATTGTAAATTTTGACGTCTTCACTGAAAGTGTCTTTTTTCTTGATTGTGCACGAGAAAAAAAAAGTTTAACGAAAATGTTAAGCGTAGATAAGCCGACGCCCTTTTACAGACGGGGGTGGGGGGGGTGGGGTTCCTCAAAATTTGGCTTATCTATGGTCATATATATATGTGGTCATGTGGAGAAAATTTCAAAAATTGACGCATCAGTGATACACATGATGTCCAGTGCAATGCACAAGTTTATAACAGTGCCACTGTTAGGGCAGGATACGCTCACCTTTTTGCAAAACACCTGGTATCATCGCTGTGTGAGAGTGATTGAGACATTGGCTGGTAGCAGGCCGTAAGAAACATCTCCCTTTCCCTTAAATATGGTCCCAAGATATTGGTCAGTGACCTCAGAAAGGGACCTCGATCATTGACTTTGTCAAATGTTGAACAGACGTTGACAAGATCCCTTGCTTACTTGCATTTATTTAACATCTTCTAGATTGTTCATCAAAAACCACCCTTACACCCAAATATTCCGTGTAAGGAAACAAAGAATGCCTCAATCTCACTAGTCTGTCTCACAGTCCCTGAACCACATTATTTTCCCTACTGCCAAGCCCTCTCTGCAGTGCTAAAGCCCTAAATAAAGCAAGTCTAGATTTCCTCAGGAATCTCTGGTCTCCCTGGGGCTCCTTTTCAATTTAAAAGGGCTTGTTTGTTACTATCAAAATTATAAATATTCAGATACTAAGCATAAGTCTACGATCTCACATAAACACAAGATTGAAACACTGGCTGGCAGCAGGACGTAAGAAACATCTCCCTTTCCCTTAAATATGGTCCCAAGACACTGGTCAGTGACCTCGGAAAGAGTCCTCGATCATTGACCTTGTGAAATGTTGACCAGATGTTGACAAGATACCTTGTTTACTTGTGATAACAATCTCTGTAACATGCACAGGAGTACACAACTTGGGTCAGTGTTATCAGTTGTAAACTGTATCTCTTACTGTTCCAGTTGTACCATAGAGACGTCTATAGTGCAGGTATAACAGTTTCTATCGGAATACAGTTTCAAACAAATTGTATTTGGAGAGGGAGGGAGAGAGAAAGAGAAAGAGAGAAAATGAGGGCCTCAGGAAGGGAAGAAGAGAGAGAGAAGAGAGGGGAGGGCAGAAGAGAGAGAGAGAGAGAGAGGAAGGGAGGACAGAACAAGCAAGAAGGGAGGGATGAAGGGAAAGAGTGGGGTAGAGGAGAAGGGCGAGATTGAGAAAGATAGAAAAAGAAAGAGAGAAAGAGAGAGAAATAGAGGGAGAGAGAGAAAGAGAGGGAGAGAGAGAGAGAGAGAGGGACAGAGATAGATATAGAGAAAGACAAAGAGAGAGAGAAAGAGACAAGAGATAGAGACTGACTGACTGACTGAGTTTGGTTTTACACCGCTTTAAGCAATATTACAGCAACATCACGGCAGGGGACACCATAAATGGGCTTCACACATTGTACCCATGTGTGGATTCGAACCCGGGTCTTTGGCGTGACGAGCCAACGCTTTAACCATTAGGCTACCCCACCGCCCCCAAGAGAGAAAGAGAGGGATGAAGGAAGGGTATAACAGTTTTTCTTTGCCCATCATGAGAATGGAACCCAGTGGACAGTTCAACCTCACCTACCCTTCCACCCCTACCACCTTTAATAGTCACGGTACACTAGTAACCTGAATTATTGGAGTTCAAATGAACATCTAAACCCTCTGAGGACACAAACAATCTCACGTTGCTCACTCTAAGAGAACACCCTTCTGACAGGACTAGTTTTGGGACACCAACTGCCCAACAACCTTGGAATTAGGGCACAGTTGGAGGCGTCTCTTAAGTTATACCATTCACCATGAGTCAGGAAAATACTGAAACTCAAACACACATAAATACTCGTAAAATGAAATAAATGGCTTTTAAATGCTTTGGTCATCTGATCTAGCTTTCACAGAGAGTATGGTTTGATGCTCCTTGTAGCAATATCATAGGAATTTGATTTTACGTTTGTTGTTGAAAGCCACACTTGGCAACATTCCTGGCAGTCTGTAATTAATCAAGTCTGGGCCAAATAATCCAGTGATCGACATCATGAGCATCAGGGGATGAAGCTTGATGAAGTTGCTGATGCGTGACATCATCTCCCAACTGCGTACATCAATGCTCTAGATGTCAATCACTGGATTGTCTGGTCACAATTACTTATAGATAACCATCAGCAGGAGGGACATAGCTGAGTGTGTTAGTACAAACAAGCAATATTATGTGTGAGTGAGTGAGTTTAGTTTCACGCTGCTTTTAGCAATATTCCAGCAATATCACGGCACAGAACACCAGAAATGGGCTTCACCCATTGTACCCATGTGAAGAATCAAACCCGGATCTTCGGCATGACGAGCAAACACTTTAACCACGCGGCTATCCAACCGCCACAAACAATATTCTGACAAGTGGCCAATGTTTTCAGGGTTCTGCATAAAATGAACTAAGCCACCAAACCAATTCACCATACCCAGCAATCTAATCCAGGTGCTCACCTCATAAACAAGCAGAGGTTGCTAGGGACCCATTTAAATACAGACACCTTTAGGTCAAGTGCTCACAAAATAAACACAATTGGACGTCAACACATATCATGCACTGTCATACTGTCATAACAATGTCTCCAAACTGACAAAGGTGACCTTCTCTTAAGAATGACCTTCTCTTAAAAATGACCTTCATGACTAATGACGTCTTTGTTTACAAACTTTACTACTTAATAAATATAATGAAATAAATCAATGGCCATCAATGAGACAAACAAGCTGTGGACATCTGGGTTTTGTTATTGAACAGGTTGTTATCATGGGCGAGGCAATCAGCTAATCGTGGAATACCTGGTACAACGTCCTCGCTACGTACACAAGGAGCCTAGTAAACAGAGATAAGGGCCATCATCGTGTGATGTAGGTTACTGTACACAAGCATGTTTTCTACACCTGTATTTCTACACCTGTATTTCTCATATCTTGTGGGTGGTTCCTTATATCTTAACTGTGTACAGAAGATCAGAAATGTATGAAGACTTTAGTAAAAAAATACAATAAGAAATGTTGGGGTTATAAACAAAGAGAGAGAAACAGAAAAAGAGATGAGGATTTGGGAGGAGAGAGAGTGAGTGAGTGAGTGAGTTTAGTTTTACGCCGCACTCAGCAATATTCCAGCTATATGGCGACGGTCTGTAAATAATCGAGTCTGACCAGACAATCCAGTGATGAATAGCTTCATCATCAATCTGCACAATTGGGAACCAATGACATGGGTCAACCAAGTCAGCGAGTCTGACCACCCGATCCCGTTAGTATGTGTTACTGAAGATCAATATTCTAACCTGGACCTTCACGGGTATATATACACACACACACACACACACAGAAAGAGAAAGAGAAAGAGAGAGAGAGAGAGAGAGAGAGAGAGAGAGAGAGAGAGAGAGAGGAGGGAGGGAGGGAGGGATGGAGGAGGATGAAGGAAGGGTATGACAGTTTTTCTTTGCCCATCATGAGAATGGAACCCAGTGGATATGTCAACCTCAGCTACTCTACCACCCCTACCACCTTTAATAGTCACAGTACACTAGTAACCCGAATTATTGGAGTTCAAGTGAACATCTTAACCCTCCGAGGACACAGAGAGAGAGAGGGGTGAGGTGAAATTGGGTTTAACGTTGTGCTTGACAAATTTCAGCCTGGGCTCATATTTCGCTATCATGGCGCGTGCATGCGTGTGTATGTGTATGTGCGGCTGCTTGTACTAGCCCAGACTGAAGCTGGTTTTATAGTGCTAGCCCACTGAGTTACCATGCCGCAGTGAAGCATGAACACCCCACTCAGACACATTATACTGACTCCGAGCAGACCAGTCCTTGTTGTACCCATTAATGCCGAGCACCAGACAGGGACCAACAAGTACCATATTTTAACGTATTTTGGTATGACGTGGTCGGTGATCGAACCTGCGACTTTCTGCTCTCCGGGCGGACGCTCTAACCACTACACCACGGAGGCGGTCAGAGAAGAGAGAGAACACAAGAGAAGGGGAAGGGGAGAGTACAAGATAGAGCAGGGTTGGTGGGGTGGGGCCAAAACATTCCATGTCAACATTCTCACTTTTATACTGATGGAAATAAATAGGAGAACTATATGGTGTGTGAGTGAGTGAATCAGACTTCAACAGCATTACAGTATTACAGCTCCAAACATTGTATACAAGTGGGGAATAGAACCTTTTGACATGTAGTCCTAACACTTTAACCACTACACCACCCCACCACCTTACTTGTCTTAAGGGAAACCTCCACAAAGAACTGTTTTCCAAATACATAATAAATAAAATACTGTTTGATCAGAAAATGTCTTTCAAATTCCCCAATTTTCATTGTTATTATTTTCAAGTTTTTGCAGTTAAATTAATTTAGGACTTCTTTATCTGGCAAACTCACCATGACAACGTCATTGAAGTGACATTCACCCAGACAATATTTTTTTTCAATTAAACATAATTTGGAACAAAAAAGACTACACGAGGTCACTGTGTACGTCATTAGATAAGACTAGAACCATGGCTAAACAGGAAAAGTTGTGGACAGATTCTATGTAAAGAAACAAGGTGTGGGCTGTTCCCAGGGGTTCATCAATGAAGTCTGCACTTGAAACCCTGTGAACGAACACATGTTCTGTCGTCTCCTAGTTCAAGCTGAGGATAATAAAATTTTACACACATCTATTTCAGTAGGGGATCTGTTTGATATAAGCAATAAATGACAGATAGAAATGTATATGTGTCACTCAAAAAGTGACATGTCAGAGACATATTTCATATGACTTCCAAGAAAAGATTTCCGTAACATATGTCTCTTTGTTTTCAATGAAAACGTAAACCTACACAATTTATTCACACAAAACATATTTCTGCTTAAATCTTTTATTTGCATTTTTAAATTAATGTTCCGTTTATCAATGGCTTCATAGTATCATCATTGTTGACAATATGCTGTAATAGAAGTTCACCTTTATTAAAATATTATATCGATGTGTTAATTATCTGTGAGCAGATACTGTCAGTTATTGTAGCAGTTTCTTTAGCAATAATGAACATGTTGAGTTTAGACTTTAGTTGGCGACACCAGAAATGGGCTTCACGCCCAATCCAGATGTTGAATCGAACCCAGGTTTGCGGTGTGACAAGCGAACGCTTAAACCGCCCAGCTACCCCACCGCCCCTTACTGAGATGTTAATATCTTAATTGCAAGGAGATCCCTGGTTCCAGTGAATTTAAACTGCACTCCAGTGATCATCATGTTCACAGCAAAAAGAGTGAGTGAGTGAGTGAGTTCAGTTTTACGCCGCACTCAGCAATATTCCAGCTATATGGCGGCGGTCTGTAAATAATTGAGTCTGGACCAGGCAATCCAGTGATCAACAGCATGAGCATCGATCTGCACAAATTGGGAACCGATGACATGTGTCAACCAAGTCAGCGAGCCTGACCACCCGATCCTGTTAGTTGCCTTTTACGACAAGCATAGTCGCCTTTTATGACAAGAATGGGTTGCTGAAGACCTATTCTACCCCGGATCTTCATGGGTACAGCAAAAAGAGGAATAATTTTCTAAGAATGACATCAGGATATTAAATGGAAAATATTTTTTCTGGCAGATGTAATCTCACTCAGATAAATGTGAACACAAACTCAATTTGTTCCACATGTGAATCATATCTTGATTAACTTTTCAATTGATCCTACATGATCCTGTAAGTTTGACACAGGTGGTCAAGGCCAAGTCACAATCTGAAGTCACATGTCTGGTCACATGAATGCCCAAATATGGACACAGGTAAGTGTTAATAGATTAGCATATTTACTAGAATCATAACTGACGTCAGTCCATAACCATATCATTATCAACTACATCAACACAAGGGTGATACATTAAATATTTTATCTTTACGTGTGGTGTCACCGATTATATGTTCATTATCGGAGTATTTGATACGTCACTGAACTTGACCTTCAAGTCAAGCTTGCTTTATCTTAAGTCGTTGATTATAACGTGTAACAATGTACTGGTGCTCTGTGGAAAATGCTGGAACACTTAAATTTTTTCCTGTTTATGTTTTCAAAAAACAAAGCTATGCGACTACAAATGCATGACCTATTGAACTCAGTAACATTGATACAGTTCATGATGGTTATTGCTATTTTCATACATATTGCTCATATATTTTTAAAATTGGTCTTCGGCAAATCCATGCTTGTCATAAGAGAAGATTCACTGACTTGGTTGTCACATGTCATCCTATCCCAATTGCGTAGACCAATGATCAAGCTGCTGATCACAGGATTGTCTGATCCAGACATGATTATTTACAGACTGCCGCCATATATCAGCGAGCCTGACCACCCGATCCCGTTAGTCGCCTCTTTCGACAAGCATGATTGATGCTCATGCTGCTGATCACTGGATTGTCTGGTCCAGACTCCTTTATTTAATAGACTAACACCTATATCGAATATTGCTGAGTGCGGCGTTAAACAACAACCAACCAACCAACCCAATCTCTTTTTAGCCTATTTGGGTTAATTTTACTTTAATATTGTAAAATGGAACTAATGTCAAAACCAGTATGTCAGAATGTCTGACATTCAGTGATACTTTCAGTTTGACGTCAAAATACCGTAAAATTTGAAACAAGTGGAATTGTGTCTTTTATGAATACCCATATAAGGCATTCAGCACTGTCCCCACACGAGACCATATACCGTGTGACCTTCCAGATGGCCTCAAGTCAAGAGTCACGCTCATATGTGATAAGAATTTTTTATTGAGCGAAATCACGAGACAGACATGTGATGTTTTCACAATTTGCTTATCTGTCATTTTCAAAAACAAGAACCATCTTTCATACGTTCACCACATCTGTGGCTCTCTCAATCAAGTTTACCATAGGGATCGTGACCAAACAGCTGTGGTCGTGACACACTAAAAAATTTATGCAAATTTGTTTCTGCTCTCATTTACTTGACTGACCTTATACCCACTAAAATCTGACGCAATCTCTCGCAAAACTTCAGTTGTTCTTATTTGTTTCAAGAAATAATTGTTATAAAAAAAACTTTCAGTGTCTTCAGTTTGGTTTGGTTTGTGTGTTGTTTAATGCCACACTCAGCAATAGTCCACCTGGTGGCGAGTGTCTTCAGTAATAATACTGACTCACTTAACAAAAAACACCATTTTAAACACGCTTGGGGAATCCTTATGAGAATAAGGGTAGGTTAGCCTAGTGATTACAGCATTTGCTCACCACTGATAACCTGGGTTCGACCTAAACATGGGTACAATGTGTGAAACCAATTTCTGGTCCCCATCGTGCTATTGCTGGAACATTACTAAAAGTGGCATGAAATCTTTCTCACTCACTTGAGAACTGGCCAACTTATGCTGGTTGTAAGTCAACAAATTTTTGTGGTCAGGTCCAGTGATCTGGCTGATTGTGAGTGAGTTTGGTTTTACGGCGCTTTTAGCAATATTCCAGCAATGTCAAGGCGAAGGACATCAGAAATGGGCTTCACACATTATACCCACGGCCACGTGGGGAATCGAACCCAGGACTTCGACATGACAAGTGAGCGCTTTAACCACTAGGCTACCCCATCACCCCGTGTGTGATCCTACCCTGACAGTGTGGATAGTTGTACACAATATCAATCACTTGATTGTCTGGTCCAGATTTGATTATAAACAGACCACTGTCATATAGATGGCACGCAGTATTAAATAACTACATACATTCATTAATTACAGCAAGTGAGTTGAGATGAAAATGACTTTGAACAGTTTTCAAATTATCTTATAGAATTTGAGCCTCAAGTCTGAGGAAAACCTGAAATGATGCCAGTTACAGACAGTTTCCATTGCAGCCAACATCCTCCTGCTCGAGCTAAGGGGCACAACTCTTTATAATGAAACATGGTGCAAAAGGCCACCCACAGATCCAGATAACAAGGTTGAGATTCTTGCAGGTCGGCCCAGTAAGCAACCTTACTGCGACGACTATCGCAAGATTACTGCAAGTAAGGGCATTACGATCACCTTTGCACTAATATCAGTTAGTGGAACAGGGCCCTGAAATGCCAATCTGCAGAATCTTATCTGAAATCTTAAAAGTATGGGCTCCACCTTAGTTTATTGCAGAGTGAATTCTTCTTTATCAAACCAGCCTTTGGTCTACATGCTTGTCAAGGTGTGTAATATATCTGCTATCACCTGCATATGGCACTGGTGAGATATGTGTGACATCACATGGGCTGTGGAGGGCGTAAATCACTGATAAAGGCTTTGTGTCATATATTAGGGAATTGATCTAAGATCACACAAAAGGGAAATGTAGGAAGGGGAGAGAGAGAGGGGGGGGGGAGTGAGGAAAACAAACACAAACTTTTTTAATCAATACACAAGCTACATTTGAGATGAGATCAGGCGTTACAGAAACAAGGAGAGTGGTGAATAGGGGTCGGCGGAATGCTCATTGGAAAGATTATCAAGCTGATTATGAGCTAATATCTCACATTACAGAAATATGGGTCACAATTTAAGTAAGGAGTGAGTGACTGAGTGTGGTTTAATGTCACTTTCAGCAATATTTCAGCAATATCATGGCGGGGGACACCAGAAATGGGCTTCACACATTGTGCCCATGTGGGGATTCAAACCCGGGTCTTTGGCGTAACGAGCAAATGCTTTAACCACTAGGCTACATATACCCCACCGCCCCAACAGTAATACTAATCATGATGATATAAGAGTGAGTGAATCATGTTTTACGCCACATTTAGCAATATTCCAGCAATATCGGAGGACACCAGAAATGGACTTCACACATTGTACCCATGTGGGGAATCAAACCTGGGTTGTCTCATGACGAGCAAACGCTTTAACCACTAGGCTAGCCCACCGCTCTTTAAGTAAAGAGATCAGGCGTCACAGATCAGCAATAGAGAACAAGCATAAGTGTATGAAACTTACACTGTGTAATCATAATTACAACATAAGGGGACTGACAACTTTAATTGTCATCCAACTTTAAATAGCATTTGAGATTTTTCTCTGACTGATAAACGTTCACTTCAAGGAGCCAATAATGTCCGACAATATTGCAGTTGTAAAAGTACATGTGATCTGATCTGGTCCAACACCATTTCACTAAAAATATAACTACAGAAAAACACACCCGAGGAGATAAGATACTGTATCTAACAGTAACAAAACTTGTTATCATCATCAAAACAGATTTAAGAATTTAAGATATAATAAAACTCAGTTTATCACCGATGCATTTTTTGCTTAAAAAACCCATTAAAATCATGAAGAAATATGAAAGTACTTTCAAAGATTACTTGAAGATTGGTAAAAAGTTGGTCAGTTGCCACCATTACTTAATACAGCAATATGACCAAGCAACATCCCATGAAATCCAGCATGGCCTTGTTTCTATATCATTCCGGGGATTTCATTTGAAATTTCATGGAATTAATGGAAAAAATCTAATTAAGAAACTTGGTCTTTTTCTGTGTTTAAATTGTGGCTTGAGCAATGCGCAACATTAAACATTGATTGGTTGAAACTCAGCCAGTAGGTCAGAGAAAAAAACCTCATTAAGGTCACGGTGACCTGATAAACATGGCACATAGCTACCAGGTACAAAATCCTGTTATCTCCTTGGACATCAGCGGGGTTTAGACAGCGGCAGTTCACCAGTAGCTCAAGTAGACATGACAGCTATAAACAAGCACCTGTTGAAAATATGGGACTTGCGACAATGACCCCTTTTTTAAAAATATGTTAAAAAAGCAATTTCTAAAGCTTCATAAAGGATTATGCAAACTATTTATAAACTTGAGGGTAACTTGAGAAGCAACGATATGGCCAACCCACGCCATGTGTGTTTTGAGCTTCCCTAAGAGGGTGCTCCACACATAGGATCTCTGCACCCATTGCTCTTGACTCACTTCCCTTCCCCCACTGACATACATGGACTAAAATATATTCCAATATGATTGCCTGCCATTACACTGTCAATCTCTCGATGAGTAAGGCTTAAAAACATCTTTATATTGACAGGTGAGATAACGTGGAGCAGGAAGATCCATGACACACTGAAGCCAGGAACTTCTAAGACTAGATCAGTTCACATTTGCATGTTATGTTACCAGGTTAATTATCCAATCATGACAAAAAACCTCAAACCTTAATGATAAAAACCTCGAACCAATCATGTCAAAATCCATAAACCAATTACGATGAAAACCTCAAACCAGTAATGACAAAAACCATAAACCAATCATGATAAAAACCATAAACCAATCATGATAAAAACCTCAAACCAATCATATCAAAAACCTTAAACCAATACAAAGCAGAATATTTTCACATAAACAACAAAGCAGTGAAGAGAACATAAATGTTAAAAATTTTAGTTAAAATTTGAGTGAAAACACTACATTAATTATACTGAGATTAATCAGAAGTTGACTCCTTTAATTCCAATTCTTCTAAATATTTCAAAACATTAATAATTTCATACAAGAGTGCGTCTGACCAAATACGGCATATTCAGCTTCAATATTTAAACTTCGACAAATTCAAACAGGTTTATCACTGATACAAGAGTCTGTTTTGATCAGGCCATAACAAAACCCAAACAAACACATTCCCCACACCGAAGGAACTGGTCTGGAAAGTCGGCACCAAGCCCATAATGGTGATGAAGAGACTGCTGCATCCTCCCGAGCGATATTCCTGGAATGAGGAACTCTCCAGGATTGAGGTGATCGTTCACACAAGAATGCCTCCAAAATAAACTCCAAACAAAAACAGCTAGCTTCCAGTAGCTGGCAGTGTGCCAGACGAGGATGGGGTAGCGCTTTTTAAATTATGCCATTCAAGGACAGGTGCACTCGGGCCGAATTGTCTAAATGTTTTTACATGAGCCTCTCTTGTCCTTTGTCTGCGTCCAGGGCGGTTGTACTAAAATTTGGATTGTTTTCGTAAATAATTGAAAACTTGGAATACAAATATTAATGAACAGCTAATAATGGATTTAAAAATGAAGTCCTTTGGGCAAATTAATTCTCATTTTAGTAATTCTATTTTCTGCCACTAAACAGATGTTGAATTTGCTGTTGTTGGAAGTTAATGAACAGTTCAAATGTTATTTGATAATTTAGAAGAATATACACGTATAACTTGGAAGCAATTAAACATAGAAAAGATGAAATGATAACAAAACGAACTGAAAAACACATGACCGGACATAATGTAATATATTCACAGTCATATCAACAGTCCTTTCATACTTTTCATTTTATGCTGAACTTAGCAATATTTCAGAAATCATTCATTTGAGGAATACCTGCACACTAGTCTTGAATCTGACCACTAGGCTACACCTGCAGTGGACAATTGAAACCAGGACTTAGGCAAGACAGGCGAACGCTTTAAATACTGTGTTACATTATTATCCCTGGACTCTTCCAGAGAGTATGAGATTGGTAGCACAGTAGACCATGTTCTTCGTCATATGGGCTTCATTCTGGAGTGAGTGAGTGAGTGAGTGGGTGGGTGGGTGGGTCAGTGGGTGAGAGGGTGAGTGAGTGAGTGAGTGAACAGTATTTTGTTTGTTTAAACTAGTGATTTGGAATAAAATCCTAAGATCAAGCGAATTGGGGGTGAACAGTATTGTTTTGTTGTAATATCAGCTAACAAAACCCCCCTCTCTCTCTGGTTTTATGCCATTTTTAGCAATATTCCCGCAACATCATGATGGGCCAGTTTCATTCTGGAGTCTCTCATCAAGCCACGCAGCAACAAAGGACCCCACCCAGAGTAAACACTTCTCAGAATATCTTCATTTCATCCAGGATTTGAGTGTCATGCGTCATCATAACGTATGTTATACAAACACCCTCAGCACGATCTTAAATCACAGGAGGCACACACCCTGTATATTGTCCACCGACAGACTAATCATTGTGTAGACTTCACAGGATGTGTTTAAACAACCTCGGTAACTCGGACAAAACGTCACTGTTCTGGTTTTAGTTTTGTATTTAAAGGAATATAAAACATGTAATGTTCCTAAATTTGAATATTTAAAAAGGTTTTTGAAAGCGAGGGAGTTTAATGTTGCTTTCAGCAATATATATGCAATATCACAGCAGGGATGCCCAAATGAACTTCAGACATCACTGGTTACAGAGTCTGTCGGAGGACTTATCTGGGACAGCTGTATCTAAAGTTTGGTTTGTTTGTTTGTTGTTTAACGCCACACTCAGCAATATTCTAACTAGTGAGTGAGTTTAGTTTGTACGCCGCTTTTAGCAATATTCCAGCAATATCACGGCGGGGGACACCAGAACTGAGCTTCACACATTGAACCCATGTGGGAAATCGAACCCGGGTCTCCGGGCGTGACATGCGGACGCTTTAACCACTAGGCTACCCCACTGCCCTGTATTTTAACTATAACAAGTGAGTGAGTTTAGTTTTATGCCGCACTCAGCAATATCTCAGCTATATCATTTAATTCTCAGGTCAAACTGATTGTTTAAACTCAAAATATATAAGTGATCAAAACATTTTTAAAACTCAAACACCGAAAGGTTATTCTGACCTTGTAAGCACGTCAAGGTGGCGTGTCTACGAAACGTGACATAAACTTCTTCCGCACCATGTGACCTGTCCAGTAAAATATTCCAAGCTTTTGAACAAACAGATTACGCTTCTGTGTGTCCCAGTTACAGGAACCCGGGGTGGTATATTATATATATACCATAGTGAACATATTTAACGTCCTACCCTAAATTCATTCTTGTTATCATGCATTGAAAATATAAATGTGAAAATCAGCATTTTTAACAATGGTTTATTATTCAATTCTGCAATAAGCAATGTTCCAGCTAGATGGCAGCTGTCTGTAAATAAGAAAATCTGGACCAGACAATCCAGTGATCAACAGCATGAGCATCAACCTACGCAATTGGGATACACTGGTATGTGTCAACCAAGTCAGTAAGCCTGACCATCAGATCCCGTTAGTCGCCTCTTCGGACAAGCATGGGTTGCTGAAGACCAATTTTAGCCCAGATCTTCATGAGACTTTTAACAATAGTAGGAATGAGTGAGTGAGTTTAGTTTCACGCTGCACTCAGCAATATTCATGCTGTATGGTGGCTGTCTGTAAATAATCAAGTCTGGACCAGACCATCTAGTGACCAACAGCATGATCATCGATCTGCGGAATTGAGTAAGAATGATAGTGAGTGAGTAGGCTTTACTGTGGCTGTGAACATTATCGTAGCTATAGTACGACATATCAGCTTCATATGAGAAAAGGGGTGGTGGGGTAGCCTAATGGTTAAAGCGTTGCCTCGTCACGCTGAAGACCCGGGTTCGAATCCCCACATGGGCACAATGTGTGAAGCCCATTTCTGGTGTCCCAAACTGTGATGTTGCTGGAATACTGCTAAAAGCGGCGTAAAACCAAACTCAGTCAGTCAGTCATATGAGAAGAAAGCCTGGTCTTGGACAAAAACACTTTGGTGACATGTATAAGCACACGAAGAGTGCTGACCGACATAGAAGGACAGGACAACGAGGACTTGACTGACTGACTGACTGAGTTTAGTTTTACGCCGCTTTTAGCAATATTCCAGCAACATCACGGCGGGGGACACCTGAAATGGGCTTCACACATACGAGGATTGGAATCCACATGCATAGGTTTCTGGCATGCTGAATAAATGGAACTCTGCACAACAAACTGCAGCACCTTAAACTGGTCCATGTTGGAAAACAAATAAGGATATAATAAATAAAAACAAACACAAAAGGACAACACACTAACTGATGGAAATAGCAGGTTGTTTAGGGGGTCCCGCCACCTGCTGTATATATTAGTCGAAATGCGCACAACAAAGTATGGTTAAAATGAAACAAAAATCAATGGTCCCTTTTTGAGTTAATTATAACAGTAGTTAGCTGTAATTACCGGTAATGTGCGTAGTGATTAACTTCAGTCATGAAATATGCTCATTTCTGGTTTAACGCTGACCAAAGTTAATGACAACAAGCTAATGAGGGTCTCTGGTCACGATCTCAAGCCTCATTATGAATCTGTGATTCTAAGAGAGACAGAAAGACTGGTCCAGGCATGGGGTATGCTTCTGAGAAGGATATGTTACCAACTGATGCTTTGTACTCAGCGTGTGCTAGATACTACAACCATACTACTCCTAGTGAGTGAGTGAGTGAGTTCGGTTTTAGCAATATTCCAGCAATATCACGGCAGGGGACACCAGAAATGGGCTTCACACAATGTACTCATGTGGGAATTCGAACCCGGGTCTTCGGCGTGACGAGGCAACGCTTTAACCACTAGGCTACCCCCACCGCCCCACTACTAATATAAGAACATACAAAATTTGTACAGCACTCTATATGATTTAGGAACTAAAACCCTCTCAGGCAGTACTGGGGCTGTGAGTGGGGTGGCCTCGGGGATAAAGCTACCCATGTGCTATATACGCTCGTCATGCTCAAGACCCTGGTTCGATTTCCTACATGGGTATAATATGTGAAGCCCATTTCTGGTGTCCCCCGCCATGATATTGCTGGAATATTGCTGAAAGCGGTGTAACTCACTCACTCACTCTCTACATGGGCACAATGTGTGAAGCCAATTTCTGGTGTCCCCTGCCATGATATTGCTGGAATATTGCTGAAAGCGGTGTAACTCACTCACTCTCTACATGGGCACAATGTGTGACGCCAATATCTGGTGTCCCCTGCCATGATGTTGCAAAAAGCGTCATAAAACTAAACTCACTCACTCACTCCGACCACACAAGAGAAAGATACGTGAGAAACGACTTCTAAAGATACATGAGAAACGACTTATAAATTTACTAGATAAGCTAGCCAGCACCTGTACTTTAAATTTGATAAATACGGTGTATATACAGACTTCGTAATCTCTTATGCAAATATTCCAAGGGATGATGGAAATTTCCTCAATGGCCGCACTTCCCTTTTGTGTCAGTGACCCCTTGTTACCTGTGTACTACACGTGTGCTATATACGTATACACACAGACAAGCAAGAATTCTAGAAGACTCCAGATAAGCTATCACTACTCTCTCGCCCCCCCCCCCCCTTTGAAACAAACATATCCACTGCAGCCCGTGCAAGGTGGTATGATGTGGCTAGTCCAGATTATTGCAGTTTCTGAAAATGGAGTGAGTGATTGAGTTTAGTTTTACACCACACTCAGCAATATTCCAGCTATATGGCGCTGGTCGGTAAATAATCAAGTCTGGACCAGGCAATCCAGTGATCAACAGCATGAGCATGTGTCAACCAAGTCAGCGAGCCTGACCACCCGATCCCGTTAGTCGCCTCTTACGACAAGTATGGAATCTTCATGGGTCACACTGAAAATGGAGTCTCGTGGCTACTTTGTATGATAATTTAACAACCGTTGTTTTCCGTTTCATTTTTTAGGTAAATATGTTTGTTAAAGAGATACATGTCACGTAAGTCATCAGATATCGAAATTGTTTTTCAAGAAATCTGTCTCACATGTCAAGGCCATGGTATTTTTTTCTGTCCTTGAAAGTATATAATTTTGATAGAGATAATTATCTAAATTGACTCACTGACTGACTGAGTTTGGTTTTACGCCGCTTTTAGCAATATTCCAGCAATATCACGGCAGGGGACATCAGAAATGGGCTTCACTCATTGTACCCATGTGGGGATTCGAACCCGGATCTTCGGCGTGACGAGCCAACGCTTTAACCACTAGACTACCCCACTGCCTCTTATCAAAATTGAAAAGCATCTGCAATGAGAGAACATTCAGAAGCTGTAAAAGATCCAAGGATGATTTAGAACTGTGAGTGAGTGAGTGAACGTGTGATCAAAGGTCCAGGTACAAATCCGGGACAGAACTCCGCAGCATGTAATGCAACCATCGTGCACAAACCTGTGCACATCAAAGAACCCAAGAATCCGTTGGTAAATGACCAGATGGTGGCCACATGAATACGTGCAAACACCTAGTTGCGGGTACAGCAACGTGCAGTGAACTATGACAAAGTACTGTGACTATGTGTTCCAGTCCACCCAGCTGTGAAATGGGCACCTCGTAAGGATGGGAAAGCCACAATATCTTGGTACGCTTAGTGGCTGCAAGAGTTGCATGATCCCCAGGGAGTTGAGATTGATGAGTGAGTGAGTGAGTGGGGCTGGGCTGGGTTGGGTGCTTTTAGCTTTTAGCAATATTCCAACAATAGGCGGATACCAGAAATGGGCTTCACATTCACAGATGTGCAAACCTAACACAAAGTATTGTGACCAGTTGAGAAAATTGTGAGTTATATACAATTTTACAATATTAGACAATAAAAGCACATGATATGGAACACATTTGTTTGCCAGCTGCAGATCAATGGAATATTATCTTATGTGGATATTGATGGAACCATTTCTCAAAGAAGGTAATCGCCTGATATTAATGCTACAGGGTCAGTCGGTTAGTAGGTTGTAATTTTGATTCATTCAGTTGCTGTAGAATCCTACAAAATCATTCCACTTCATTTAGTTTATCGCTGGGAAGTTCTTTGATGCAAGACCGACTAAAAGTACTCAGTCGCACTTTGGGAGTGTGTGTCAAATATTTTCCATTTAGGAAATTAATAAAATGTCTAGATATTACAGTCATTTAAAAAAAAATCACTAAAATCAGATTGACTAATATTTTTGTGAAGTTCCAAAATGCACAAATCATAATACTAAATTACTTATGCTAGGATTATATTAAGGCAAAAATATAAGACGGATGTCGACTTAGTTTGCCTTCAATCTTTAGCCACCGACAGGTGAAGCTAAACTTCAAGTGAAGTGAAATTGGGTTTAACGTTGTGCTTGAGAATATTTCGCTCATATGACGATGTGCATGCGTGTGTATGTGTATGTGCGGCTGCTTGTACTAGCCCAGACTGAAGCTGGTTTTATAGTGCTAGCCCACTGAGATACCATGCCGCAGTGAAGCATGAATACCCCACTCAGACACATTATACTGACTCCGAGCCGACCAGTCCTTGTTGTGCCCATTAATGCCGAGCGCCAGGCAGGGACCAACAAGTACCATATTTTAACGTGTTTTGGTATGACGCGGCCGGGGAAGCTAAACTTCAAAATGTTTGGATTCGTTATCATAATGATCAGGGAGGACATATTTTGAAGCCAGATTAAAAAATAACCGAAATATTAATGGGTCACAAATATTACAATTTTCCATTTAATTCCAAGACGAAATTGTATATTTCCATTTAATTCCAAGATGGAATTGTTTTTTATTATTGTTGATTAATGTAAGGATATGCCCTTATACTACCAATTGTGCTTATGCAGCAGAGATCGCAGCTCAAGAATTCTGGGATATCATCCAGGTAGTCGCAAAGGAAAAGCAATAAGAAAAACAACATTGTTACCACTCCCGGGGAATTGGTGTCCCTTTAGATGAATGATCCTCTGTGAATGTACAATCAACACAAGTTACCAATAATGAATTGCTAAGATCATGCAAAAAAATAGTTTTATAGGAGATTTCAGCTAAAATATCTTTCATTCAGTAAGTGAGTGAGTTTAGTTTTGACCGCTTTTAGCAATATTCCAGCAAAGGCGACACAGGAATTGGCTTCACACATTGTACATTTGTGGGAAATCGAACCAGCAGTGCATATTCGGCGAACACTTTGATGCAACTTTGACACCCCACAGCCCTACATATCTTTCAGACCGCCTCCGTGGTGTAGTGGTTAGAGCTTCCGCCCAGAGAGCGGAAGGTCGCGGGTTCGATCCCCGACCGCATCATACCAAAAGACGTGAAAATATGGTACTTGTTGGTCCCTGCCTGGCGCTCGGCATTAACGGTTACAACAAGGACTGGTCGGCTCGGAGTCAGTATAATGTGTCTGAGTGGGGTATTCATGCTTCACTGAGGCATGGTATCTCAGAGAGCTAGCACTAGAAAAACCAGCTTAAGTCTGGGCTAGTACAAGTAGCCGCACATACACATACACACGCATGCACGTCGTCATATGAGCGAAATATTCTCAAGCATGACGTAAAACCCAATTTCACCTCACATATCTTTCACACACTGGTCAAATACCATGTATTTATTCAATTACGCAAATCAAAACTACATACATCAAACAACCCTCAGAGAAAATTGGGCCACCAATACACCCATATATGGTATGAGACCATTCTGGAACAATCCCATCATACAGCACGAATCGCCATGCGAGTTAAGAAATAGCGACAACTTATTTCCCCTCCTTATCACAGTAATCTGCGATTTGACAGACTTTACAGAAACATCAGAAGAATATACAGAACTACTCCATGGTTAGGACAAAGAGTTTGGTTTTACCTGGTTTAATCTGGTTAATCACGGTTAATCTGTGATTGTGAAATATGTAGGTGACCTTGACCCACACTCCTAAATTCCAGTTTGATCAAAGGATCATATATTGTCAAGCAAAACGTGTAATCTTCATAATGCTGTTACCCTGTACAGGGATAATCTGGCCACCTACTGGCACACTGAAACAAATCAGCTTATCTCCCCTGATTTCAAGTTGTGTAATTGAGCACATAGGTTGCATTTAGCTTTTTATTTGTAGTTTATATTGTTGTATGTATGTTTAAACATTTAAATTGTAAATAACTGAGTCCGGGCCAGGTAATTCAGTGATTGACATCAAGATCTTTGAATTGGTTACGATTACATGCGTCAGCCATGTTAGCAAGCATGCCCACGTGATCCTGTTTCTGTGATGAAAGGTTACTATGATCTTGGCTCTGTGCATGGGTCTGTATACATGTATGGATGTGTGTTGGGGTAGAGTGAGTGAGTGAGTGAGTGAGTATGGTTTTACGCCGCTTTTAGCAATACCATAATGGGGGAAACCAGAAATGGGCTTCACACATTGTACTCATGTGGGGAATCGAACCTGGGTCTTCAGCGTGATGAGCGAATGCTTTAACCACTAGGCTACCCCACCGCCCCGTGTCAGAGTAGAAAGGAATGTAGTGAAAGAAGGACAGAGATGAAAGGATAGAAGGTAGTTTCAGATTGTCATTGGCCAAATTAACTGGATTTCACAGCATACAAGGTTCAATTTTTAATTTTCAAAACAGTGAGTAAGTTTAGTTTGACACCGAACTCAGCAATATTCCAGCTATATGGTGGCGGTAAATAATCATGTCTGGACCAGACAATCCAGTGATCAATTTTCAAAACATGATAATAACATCACATAAAGGCCAAATCATTGTCTGATTTCTCTAGTAGTTTCACTCGTCTAATCTGCTTTCCACCTTGGACTTCCTGTATTATACAAAGGCTTATTGTTAAGAATAGGGAAGGTATATAAAGATGTTAATAAAATATACATATTCTTCTATCTCATAATTGTGAAAAATACCGAGTAAGTTCTACAACACACAGGAAACATGGAACACACTTAAAAATCCATCACTGATCAACGGCCTTTCATATATCCACAATTGACAGGAAGTCACATGCCTTGACCGATTAGCTATGATAATATGAGAGAATCAGGTATTGTCAACCTTCTTGCAACTAGTATAGTCCACAATGAATCTGTTGAACATCCTACAAAGGATGGGAACTTGAACTTTCTTTGCTTTCAATGAATGCAGAATGAGCTCACATTATTCTGTTGTTACTATGGTAGAGCCATTTATAAACATGTTTACCATATGGTTCGAAATCAGACAACTGATTATGTTTTTAGAAGAGATTTTTGTAGACTATGGATAGACATTTTTAATTCATATTATTTAAATAGTCCTCTGGATTGGTGTAAAATATATTTCAGTGAAGTGTCTTTGGGAGTCTGAAGCTAGACGTGCTTGTCTCATAACCTTTCTAGCAAAATAAAAGCATTGGTGAGTCAGTCTGTGAGTTTGGGTTCCCGTGAAGATCCGGTCATGATTGATCTTCAGCAACCCATGCTTGTCAAAAGAAGCGACTAATGGGATAGGGAGGTCAGGCTCGCTGGCTTGGTTGACACATGTCATCCTATCCCTCATGCTGTTGATCACTGGATTGTCTGGTCCAGGCATGATTATTTACAGACTGCTGCCATATAGCTGGAATATTGCTGAGTGGTGCTTAAAACTAAACTCACTCACTCACTCATGGTGCTTTAAACAACAAACAAAACAAGAGTGAGTGAGTGAGTGAGTTTGGTTTTACGCCGCTTTTAGCAATATTCCAGCAATATCACGGCGGGGGACACCAGAAATGGGCTTCACACAATGTACCCATGTGGGGATTCGAACCCGGGTCTTCGGCGTGACGAGCCAATGCTTTAACCGCTAAGGTACCCCACCGCCCCAACAAAACAAGAAGACAAAGTCATCAATATCCCCCGCAATGGCGAAATACTCTTCATGAATATGTCTACGAGTTATGATTATGTCAAATATTTAGGTGTGTATATAGAAAAGTGGAAGGAGAGTATTGAAAGGTTTTTAAAGTTCCGCTCCAGAAAGGAGCACTATCACCAATTTCAGTCTAAGTCAAACTTGTTGCCATGGAAATGCCAAAAATATTTTATTCAGAAATCCAAAACTACCAAAAGGCACCAGTACACCACCAGATCCATGTATGTGCCAAGTTTGGTGAAGAAATATTGAACGGTTTCTGCTCCAGAAAAGACAAATGTGCACGGACGGACGGACGCATGGACGGAGTCCATTTTAATACCCCCCGCAAAACGCGTTGCGGGGGATAACAACAGTGATTTGGGTTTAACACTGATAGGGTTATCATGGCCTGTCAGTTTTATGTGCAGCCATGCAGGTCACCATGCTGAAACCCACAAGCACTGTCCTTGGGCTGACAATCCCAGGAGACGTAAGACAGGCACAGTGGATTCAAACTCAACGATTATAGGTTCCTGCTGAGCCTAAGGGACACAACTAAGGGGCACAACAACTGCTGATGACTGGACAACCCATGATCCTCTACAGCATGGAGGACAAGTACAGATATAAGACCCTTATAAACTACTGGTGAGTGAGTTTGGTTTTACTCCGCTTTTAGCAATATTCCAGCAATATCATGGTGGGGGACACCAGAAATGGGCATCACACATTGTACCCATGTGGGGAATCGAACCAGGGTCTTCAGCGTGACGAGCCAACGTTTTAACCACTAGGCTACCCCACTGCCCTATAAACTACTACGATCAATGCATGTTTTGTCTTCAGAACAGTTTATTAGTCTCTGGCTAGCAGACTAGCATTATTCATGCATAAAAAATTATTCACTTATCACACAATATTCACATATCACACATTATTCACGTATCACACATTATTCACGTATCACACCTATTCACATCACAGCTACTCACGTATCATGCCTAGTCACGTATCATGCCTAGTCACGTATCACACCTATTCACGTATCACACCTATTCACGTATCACACCTATTCATGTATCACACCTATTTATAATATAAATTAGAAAAACATGAATTCTACAGGTCTTTGTCTTTGCAAACCTGAACATGAAATTAACATGACCACCATGTCCAAACGTGACATCAACTCGATATCAAGGCCAACAGATATTAAAAATTCTAATTTTGGAAAACCTAATAATAAAATCTACGCTTTCAAACTGTCATCTATCAGCCTAACTGGGTTCTTATCAGGCCGACACAACTCGGCTGAAAAACACTGCAGGCTATATGCGTCCGGAAAGGTTATAAAAGTGGCCTTGTGAAAAACTAAATACATCTTTCTTGACAACAGACCCAGACATCTTGACACCATGGAAATTAATTTCCATCAATGAACAAAGACACATTTGATGAACGTTTTATTCACTTTATAGATCTCTACTTTGACGAAAAGGACAACACCATTACATACCCAAGTCTGTGTGGAATAAGGGGCAGTGGGGAAGCCTTGTGGTTAAACCGTCCGCTCGTCACGCTGAAGGCCTGGTTCGATTCCTCACATGGGTACAATGTGTGAAGCCCATTTCTGGTGTCCCCTGCTGTGATATTGCTGGAATATGGTGGCGTAAAAACTCACTCGCTCACTGTGTGGAATGCAACCCAATGATCTGATTGGCTGTCAGGGATGTAGATTTAGAGGACAAGGAGGAATTATGCATTATTTGTCCTAAATGAATATTTCTTCCTATTTCTTCTGAGAAAGCTATGTGGGTTTCCTATCACAAGTGATGACATAACTTCAGCGAGTGTATTGTTTGAACACTAATTGTAGCCAGTCACAGTCACAGTCACATGAACTTGTCTGTGATGTTATAAACAATGGATGACATCAGCTTCAATTTTCTGCACATGCACATCACAAACAATCAAAACAATCGGAATGATTGTACACGTTGTAAAACAGACAATGCTCATTGGGATGTGCTGAATACATACACAGACTCCCTGACTCGATGGGTGATAATTATCTTATAATGCACTCCAGTGTGTTCTATTCATGTCATATGTGCTTTTAAGGTGACAAATATTTATTGAAGAGAATATCAGTCTCACAATGAACTGAAAATGTCTTTTCAAGTTCAGGCACAAAAAGTGAGGTGAAATGCAGTTTAACTTTGTATTCACGATTATTACACCTGTGTATGTATATATGTATGTATGTATGTGTGTGTGTGTGTGTGTGTGTGTGTGTGTGTGTGTGTGTGTGTGTGTGTGTGTGTGTGTGTGTGAGTGAGTGAGTGAGTGAGTGGTGAGTGAGTGAGTGAGTGAGTGAGTGTGAGCATGTGTGTGCGAGAGAAAGAGAGAGAGGGAGGGGAGAGGGAAGGAGGAGACTGAGAGAAAGAGACGGAGAGAGGACTGACTGACTGAGTTTGGTTTTACGCCGCTTTTAGCAATATTCCAGCAACATCACGGCGGGGGACACCAGAAATGGACTTCACACATTGTTCCCATGTGGGGATTCGAACCCGGGTCTTTGGCGTGACGAGCCAACGCTTTAACCACTAGGCTACCCCACCGCCCTAGGGAGAGAGGAGAGAGAGAAATATGTGTATGTACGAGTGTATGTGGTGCGACACATAAGAGTATTTCTTCATTGGAGGGTGGGAGGGTTTAGGTGTGGTGAGCTTTTTTCTTTTCACAATGATGGTGCTGCTGCTGCTGATGATAATGATTGTGGTTGGGGAGGTGTCAGTTCAGTCAATGTTGATGATCCAATTATCTTCATCACAATCATAATCATTTTATTCTTTTCGTGTTCATTATCACAGTCAACATCATTTTCATTACAACAGTATCAGAGCCCTG
Organism: Haliotis rubra; assembly: GCF_003918875.1. Classification (NCBI taxonomy): domain Eukaryota; kingdom Metazoa; phylum Mollusca; class Gastropoda; order Lepetellida; family Haliotidae; genus Haliotis; species Haliotis rubra. The sequence continues at coordinate 3,813,512 of NW_025765558.1, read as the reverse complement.
TATTTTGATAAAAGCAATGTGCAAAATCTGAATGCCGATTCATGTATCTCCCTGAATCAATGATCAGGTCCATATTTCGACTATCGACTTTTGACATTTTCACCAAACACTCATCAATGACGCTTATATTTCCATCTTCATCCAAAGTCCGGTACACTGCTCTAATATCAACCTTCGCAAACTGAACTACGATATTTCATTCTATTTGTAAATTATCATATATATTTTTTTATTTCTGGTAAGTGGCATTTCAGAGTCCGCAGATTCCAGACAATTCCACAATTAGATTAATCCATTTACTGTCTAGGTGATGCAAAAATGGAGCAATAACATCATATTTATCCATACATATTGCATTAATATTGTATATTACACGGCCAAATTTTAGAATTAAAAAAACAAAGACAATCACAAATACTGTAATGAACATATCAGAGTCTGGTTCTGGTGTCCCCCACCGTGATTTTGCTGGAATATTGATAAAAGCGGTGTAAAACAACTCACTCACTCAAAATCTTACATATTTTCCATATTCAATACCTGACTACATAAATCTATATTATCTTTTATCAATACATGATTTCATACCTTTTCATAATGTTATATACATTCTATTACCAACACCTGATTTAATATCTCTTAAATATCATTTATAATTTCCTTAATCAATGCCTGCTTTCATATCTTTATATGACGTTTTATATTTTCTTTATTCAATACTTCATTTCATACATTTCAGGTGCTTGATTTATTTCATTTATTCCAAAGCATTTTGTGTTTTTATCTATTCAATACCAAAGTCAAATTTGTCAGCATGAACTTGGCATTCTGTTCTCCTCTTCTTCCAAAATAAATCTCAGTATTGACAGTCTAATGGGCCCGAGTACTCCAGTCTGTTTTGGTGTCTGAAATAGATCTACAACCCTACCACTTCCAGATGAAATGCGGAGCTTGTCTTGGCTCTCCCATGTCTGCCTTCTCAAAATGAAAGTGCGCTTCGTGACTGATTTTCCTGTCTAGCCGACTTAGGTAATTCAGGAACAAACGAAGAGCAAAGATGGTTTGAAGGACAAGCCTAAACATTGGCGTTGTGCCAACACAGGTGCAACTCAAATGCATTCGTGTAATTTATGATACGAAAAGAGCCAATGAAACCTTGTTCTAACTCTGAAGAACATTTGAGTGACGTGGCAAGTTAAGCTAATTGGTTGTGAAGATGCCCAAACCGGATTACACCACGACGCCCAATCGATACCACCATATTGCGTCGTACAATTTCCACATGGTTTTGTTTACAAACACTCCAGTTTATAACTCCAAATGCAAATCAAATTATTACATGACATTTCCACATTTCTCCCAAATAATGCTCATTTTGTTGAGATTTAAGGAAATGACTTATTTGTTTTTGATACTGCAAATGATCAAATATTATTCAAACAGAATTCGATATAAAATAAAAACGATAGAATTTTATCAAGTTTCATCAGAACAGTTGTCTTATCATCTGTGTTTAATAAACATGACATAAAAATATCCAAACAATATTCAACCGAGAGGACTTTGTAACAGAAAATTACCAATAAAAAGAAAACAAGATTTGTTATGGAAGACGGAAAATAAATGACAGCATTGTTTCCTCGGGCTTATGAATCAGGGGTTGTCCTAAAATAGTAGCATCAATCATCCTACGTCTAAATATAACAATAATATGATTAGACGTAGAAAACATTGTCCTTGAAGTACAAGAAGGACGGTGACTGACGTCAACATTAGTACACGAAAATCTTGCATTGATCCAGGGCTTTTCATCAAAGCTGTCAATAATCATCCCCGCGCTGGCTGACTCTCTCCCAAATACTCCTCCACTGAGTGTCAGCAGAAAAGAAGTTTCCTACGCAATTAACTTGATGTTTTTCTGCAGCACGTACATTTAGAAATCCATTTCAACATATAAAAGATAAACACATGTAAGGCTGTAGCTAAGTGTTCAGCACGGAAAGTAAGGCGAGTAAATATACACGATGGTCAATATCAAGCAGATGGTTTTCGATCGACAGCCCACAGCCAAAGACCCACGCATGCATGTGGAGCAGACGGTCATGTTTACCTACACCCACATGGTCGCAAAACCTCGTGACTCAAATTGGGTTGCATCTCGGTCAAGGGTTGGTCAGGAAGGTCCATGGAAATCTGACCAGCAAATATTTGCAGAGATGGCGTACTGTTCTCATATCTTCTTTGGGCGTGCTATCTTGGGTTTTGGCGATGGAGAAATTCGGTCAGTACGCAGACATTGTTTGGGGGGACGTTGATGGAGTCAAAGCGTACGTCTGCTGAAATACCGTTTGTGTTTCTAGGTTAGAAATTAGGATGAAAGTTTTCCGTGATGGCAGCAGGTCATGACGTGAGAGAATGTTTGCCTCGTTATCGGATTTACTACCGTGTCCTTAAGTTTGTCAACAAACTGCCCTCCCTGCCGCTGAGGCAACTTTCCGTGTTAGTTTCCAGCTAGGTAATTAGCAAACTATGAACAAACAAATCAAGTCGGCGTCATTATTGAAAACACTGTCTTGGCATCCTTATATTTGAATTTTGATAAAAACCACAGAAAATACAACTTATTTGGCATCTTTGTAAAAAAAAAACACACACACACACACACACACACAAACACAAACACTAATGCTTGTGTAAATAATGCCTGAAAGAAGCTATAGGGATTTTTTGCTATCTCCAACGTAAAACATTTATTGCCAGAGTAGTAGAGGCTGACAGTAAATATGTTAAGTCATAATTAAACAAAATGTTGTAAGTGAGTTAAGGAGGGAGAGAGAGAGCACACACTTTATGGGCAACATCTTGTGTCTGGGAATAATTCAGTTAGTTTGCAAAGGTAGATGTGATTTAAGTAGATGCATAAAACTGTCATTTGAGTGAGTGAGTGAGTGAGTGAGTGAGTGAGTGAGTGAGTGAGTGAGTGAGTGAGTGAGTGAGTGAGTGAGTGAGTGAGTGAGTGAGTGAGTGAGTGAGTGAGTGAGTGAGTGAGTGAGTGAGTGAGTGAGTGAGTGAGTGAGTTTTGTGTTACGCTGCTTTTAGCATTATTCCAGCAATATCACAGCGGGGGACACCAGAAATGGGCTTCACACATTGTACCCATGTGGGGAATCGAACCCGGTCTTCGGCGTGACGAGCGAACGCTTTAACCAGGCTACCCCACTGCCCCTCATGCTTTATGAAATCAGCAATATTCAAGCCCAATGACCAGCCAGCTCAGATGGTCAAGGCTGTTCCTATTCCCCTATTACATGTACAAGATGTGAACCACAGTCCACACAGAGTACAGTCAAGACATTACACAGACTCCATAACTGGTGAATACAAACATATATCCCCTTGACAAACCAGTGACTGACATCATGAGCACTATATCACACTGTTGGGTAAGATGACATGCACTATTTGAACCACAGTCTATAGATAACATTGTCACGACATTACGCCGACTCAATAATGGTGAATACGAACATATATCCCCTTGACAAACCAGTGACTGACATCATGAGCACCATATCACACTGTTGGGTAAGATGACATGCACTATTTGAACCACAGTCTATAGATAACATTGTCACGACATTACGCCGACTCAATAATGGTGAATACGAACATATATCCCCTTGACAAACCAGTGACTGACATCATGAGCACTATATCACACTGTTGGGTAAGATGACATGCACTATTTGAACCACAGTCTATAGATAACATTGTCACGACATTACGATCAATAATGGTGATATCTGAACCTGTTGGGCAATAAGATGGTGCACTATTTGAACCACAGTCTATAGATAACATTGTCACGACATTACGTTCCCGACTCAATAATGGTGAATACAAACATATATCCCCTTCACAAACCAGTGACTGACATCATGAGCACCATATCACACTGTTGGGTAAGATGACATGCACTATTTGAACCAGTCTATAGATAACATTGTCATGTCATTACGCCGACTCCATAATGGTGATTACAAACATATATCCCCTTGACAAACCAGTGACTGACATCATGAGCACACTGCTGAGTAAGATGATACACAATCAACCAAGTCTTTTTTAATTCCTGACCATTAATCCTGTAAATCACCTCCCACAACAAGCATTGAACAATGCATACCTGTTGTATCCCCGAACCCACAGAGGCCAGTTTCAGACGAAAGAATGCATAGACTCATTGAAAAGTCAAATCAATCAGAAGTATAGAGAAAACAAGGTTCCTGATCCAATATTTATATGTCCTTAAATTTACTGATACACCCTGCCCTGCATAGTTATGTATTTTCATCACTTCCACAAGCAAGTCAATCTATTTAGGTGACTCTCTGAGCTATCGTCATCCAAACTACAGTACTCAAGGTGACAGGAGCGATGAGCCTAAATTTGGCAAGCCTTTTACGTCATCTGAGCACCATTACCATGGCAACATGCAACACTGCTATTTCTTACAAGTCTGATCACTTTGACATTTATGGCACTAATACAAAAATACCCACGTCAATTTTTGTCGCTTTCAGAGCCTGTCATCTAAGGCTGGAAACAAACGTGATTTAATAATTGAAGTAAGCATACCACTCTGGGTGTCGGTTGTTTATACTCATTGTACAAATGAAAACTATTGCAGTCCCCTCAAGCCTTAGGGGGGTGATGATGATTTTTATGGAGAAGCATGTACAATGTGAATCCCCCCCCCCCCTAAAATTGCTGACCCACCAAAGTACGTGTCTACAAAATTGCTGACCACCTCTAGCTCGGCAGAACAAAATGGGTGACCCACCCCCTTAAAATCATCATCACCCCCTTAACCATAAATTATGAACGGTCCCTAATGTCACATTTGGTGGACAATTTGATAGCCCCAGTATACAAGACTGTCTTTACATTCAGTATCTGTGGATCCTGAATCAACAGCAGTGACACTCTGGAAACATTTAACTAAATAATATATTGAGAAGACTGTAATTGTACATTCATCTTTGTACTTTTTATGTTTGGCAATATCTAGTTTTTTAACACATATAGGAAAAAAGATTGAATGAACATTAAATAGTCAAGGTACACTAGGACCTGAATTATTTGTGTGAACAGCTAAACCCTCTGAGGACACATCTCAAGTCGCTGACTCTAGGAGACCCACGTTCTGAGAGAGACTGACTGATGGTTTTACGCCGTTTTTAGCAATATTCCAGCAATATCACGGCGGGGGACACCAGAAATGGGCTTCACAAATTGTACCCTTGTGGGGAATCGAATCCGGGCCTTCGGCCTGACTAGCGAACGCTTTAACCACTAGGCTACCCCACCGCCTCAGAGAGAGAGAGAGGGGGAGGGTATAACAGTTTTTCTTTGTCCATCTTGAGAATCGAACCCAGTGGATGCTTCAACATTGGTGAGTGGGAGAGTGAGTGAGTGAGTTAGTGTATCTGTGCCTGTGTCTGTCTGTCTGTCAGTGTCAGTGTCTGTCTACATGCATCTCTGTCAGAGTGTCTGTGAAATCACTGCCCACTTATTAGACACCTTACCTGTCAAAGTTAAGTTACTTGTTCTTGTTAACAAACTCCTGCTATATTTAATCATTATGCAAATAACCTGTTCCGCATCTTCTGGTTATTAAACCAGCACTTATGTAAATGTAACATACACGATATATGACTTCCTCCTCAAAAGATATGTTCTTCAGACCGGAACGGGTCAGTGACATCATCAACTGTAGCAACAAAAGAGCAACGACCTGCTGCCCTTCTTTCAGCCAATCAGAAACGAGAGATGGTATCCCATCATCCATCACAAGAAACATGTGATAACATATCAAGATTCTAATTCTTTTCATCGCAGTCAATGAACTAGCTAGAACCCAAAAGAGTACAAACGACCAAAGTCTTGTATTGTTAAACATTTCACAAGACTTTTGACGACGAAGACTTTATTAATGTGACATAGTTCACCAGGCCAAAGCCCCTACAATGCCCCCTATTTCATGTAGAAGATCGGCACCACATTCCACGCTATAGAGTACACCGTTGTGACAGTATACAGATTATGGCTCCATTACCGGGGATTACGAACATATAGCCCCTTGATGTTGACCTAATGCTCCACTGCACAGATCCATTAAAACACTTTATTTCTTTTCCAAATTATGTTAATATTTTTTTAACCCCAAGACTGATACCCAATTACCTAAAGAGATCTTATTAATCTGAACAGGAAATTTGTGTTTTAACACATTATGACAAGATTGCACCTTTGAAATGTCCCAGAGGGAGGACTGGAATAAAAGAGCACTGTACTGTATACTACACAAAGAAGTTAATAAAAACCAAGTCTTTCCTATTACTCTGTGTGTGTGTGTGTGTGTGTGTGTGTGTGTGTGTGTGTGTGTGTGTGTGTGTGTTCCCATAATGGCATAACAGATTATTTGTAGTGGCATCTATTAATATCAACAAACTTTAATTCCACAAAAAATTACTCTTTTATTCATTCATTCTGACACAGAAATATTAAGAAAAAATTGTGAGAGTGTATAGTTCCAGGCTACCGAGCAATTGTTTCACTCATTGTAGACATCGGAAATTGGCTTCACCTTAAACTAAGGTTTTGTGTATGAAGAAAAAAACCCACAAATAGTAAGTGAGTGAGTGAGGTGGATTTTATGCTGCTTTTAGCAATATTCCAGCAATATCACGGTGAGGGACTTCAGAATGGGCTTCACACATTGTACCCATGTGAGGAATCGAACCTGGGTCTTTGGCGTGACGAGCCAATGCTTTAACCAGTAGGTTATCCCACCACCCCAAATCACAAAAAGATTTGCCGCATATATTCCAAAATGGAAAGATTCAGAAATAATCCTAAAAAAGGAAACATCAACATTGAAACCTACTTCAATGGAAACTAAGAAAAATAAGCTTAAATAAGATATGTGAAAAATCAACTGCACAACAAAAACTGGTGACCCAAAGGAAAACATAAAAACTAACCGAACAATATCACAAAACTACATCGTAAGACTACTTATCGTTAGTGAGACTATTAATGACTTTATAAATAATTCAGGGACAGCTTAAGAAAACAATCTCGGTGTTCTCAACCGAAATCTGTTATCAAATACCTATGTGTAATTTCAGTCTTGCGTAAAGTGAAGGTCATTAGAGTATAAACAAAAACGACCTTGAGACCTAGATTTCATTAAAAGACTACATTCCTTAGCCTGCGTAAGCTACTCTTGGTCCGAGTTGGTCGGGGAAATGTCAAGCAGAATTTATGGTCTGGCTGACATACTTGTCTTCTTGCCAAGAGTTGGCTGACGTAATATCATATGTTTTTATTTCTGAAAACGTGATTAAATGTCACAGGTCCTGTTTCCGAACTGACGGTATGATCGCTTTTGTCTGACTTGAAATGCTACAATAATAGTTGGCTATGTCTATTGACGGATTTAAAAAGTGGGTTTGTGAAGCTGAGAACATAAAATACAAAATTAGAACAATTCACAGAGTTAGGCACCGACAGCCTCAGCTTCGCGATCTCCTTATTTAATTAATCTAATTTACTCCAAAACAGTGTGACAAGTAAGTTCTGTTATATTTCTTATTGTAAAGGGTAATTTTGAAAATGAAATAAGAATTTGATGAAAATCAGAAAATGACAAGTGACAAAGTGTTTTGAGTGAGTGAGTGAGTGAGTGAGTATGGTTTTATGCCACTTTCAGCAATATTCCTTTCATAAAACAGAAGCTAGGACAACAGAAATTGGCTTCACACATTGTACCTATGTGGAGAATTGAACCCAGGACTTTAGCATGACAAGTAAATGCTGTAACCATTTGGCCACCCTCCCACCTTGTTTTACTTGAAGTAATAAATACCAGAAATGGGCTTCACACATTGTACAGATGTGAGGATTTGAACCCAGGTCCTTAGCATGACAAGTAAATGCTGTAACCATTTGGCCACCCTTCCACCTTGTTTTACTTGAAGTAATAAATACCAGAAATGGGCTTCACACACTGTACCGATGTGAGGATTTGAACCCAGGTCCTTAGCATGACAAGTAAATGCTGTAACCATTTGGCCACCCTCCCACCTTGTTTTACTTGAAGTAAAAAATACCAGAAATGGGCTTCACACATTGTACCTATGTGAGGATTTGAACCCAGGCTTTAGCGTGACAAGTAAATGCTGTAACCATTTGGCTACCCTATAGCCCAGTTTTATGTGAAGGCAAAAACACTAGAAATGGTCTTCACACATTGTACCTATGTGGGGAACTGAACCCCGGTTGTTAGACATGCAACTGCTGTAACCACTGGACTAGCCGAACCCCCTGTTACTTGAAGGCAAAAACAACAGAAATTGGCATCACACATATACGTATGTGGGGAATTAAACCCATACTTATGTCATGATGAAATAATGCACTTATAATGTACAGGAAGGTAATTAAA